>NC_044034.1:92445040-92745040 GCF_901765095.1 Microcaecilia unicolor
TAAGGCGGTTAACTTAGCAGACTTCAAGAAAGGGTTGGGCGGCTTCCTGGAAGAAAAAGCCATAGAATGTTATTGAATGGATGAGAGAATAATACACTATTTCTAGGATGGGCGGGACAAATTGCTTGTTCTTTTGGCCACTGTCGGTTACAGGGTGCTGGGCTCGATGAACCCTTGGTCTGTCCCAGCATGGCGATGCTTATGTACTTATCATGGAGACATGGTTCAATGACTCCCATGAATGGGATGCAAATATACCAGACTACAATCTATTTAGAAAGGACAGAGATGGTCATAAAAGTGGAGGACTAGCTCTGTAGGTGAGAAACAATAATCGCAGCAACTGAAATGCCAGGGGCCTGGGGAAAGGAAGAAGCGATATGGATCACCTTAAAAAGAGATGATAGCACACTCCATATGGGTATTGTCTACAGACCTCAGACATAATCGGAGAAACTAGATAAAGATCTGGTTAGAGATATCCAAAAGTTGGAAAAGAAAAGAGAGGTGCATTCTGGGAGATTTCAACCTGCTGGATGCAGATTGGAAAGTTCCATTTGTGGAATAGGAAAGAAGTAGAGAGATCGTGGATGTTTTTCAAAGTGCTCTGCTCAGACAAATGGTGATGGAACCCACGAGGGAAGGAGCGACGCTGAATCTGGTGCTCATAAATGGGGAAGTGTGTCTAATATCCAAGTGGGTGCCCACCTGGGCAGAAGTGACCAAACAGTTTGGTTTGCTATAACAGCTGAAGTGGAGGGCAGGCACTCAAAACTCAAAGTCCTGGATTTTAAACATTCTGACTTTTGTAAAATTGGGAAATACCTGAAGAAAGAGCTGATGGGCTGGGAGGACATACAAGAAGTGAAAAGGCAATGGTCCAGGCTGAAAGAAGCTATAAATATGGCTATGAACCTCTATGTAAGGACAGTAAATAAAAGCAAGAAAGAAAAATGATATGGTTCTCCAAGCAAGTGGCTAAGAAAATAAAGGCAAAAGAGTTGGCATTCATGAAATTCAGAAAAACTCAAAAAGAGGAACACAAGAGAGGAATACCAGATGAAAATTAAAGAAGCCAAGAGAGAAATACATCTGATGAAAGCGCACGTATAAGAACAAATGGCTAGAAATGCAAGGAGGGGGGTAACAAAATTTTTTTTCAGGTATATTAGTGAAAGGAGGAAGACTAAAAATGGAATTGTGAGACTTAAAGATGCTGCAAACCGCTATAAGAATATAATAGCCATACTGGGTCGGAACAATTGTCCATCTAGCCCAGTATCCTGTTTCCAACAGCAGCCAATCCAGGTCACAAGTACCTGGCAGAAACCGAATTAGTAGCAACAATCCATACTACCAATCCCAGGGCAAGCAGTGGCTTCACCCATGTCCATCTTAATAACAGACTATGGACTTTTCCTCCTGGAACTTGTTCAAACCTTTTTTAAACCCAGATCTGCTAACTGCTGTTACCACATCCTCCAGCAGCAAGTTCCAGAGTTTAACTATTAGAGTGAAAAAATATTTTCTATTTGTTTTAAAAGAATTTCCATATAATTTCATTTAGTGCCCCTTGGTCTTTGTACTTTTTGACAGAGTGAAAAATCGATTTGCTTTTACCCATTCTGCAGCACTCAGGATTTTAAAGACCTCAATAATATCCCCCCACCGACCAGCCATCTCTTTTCCAAGCTGAAGAGCCCTAACTTCTTTCGCCTTTCCTCATATGGGAGGAGTTCCTTCCCCTTTATCATTTTGGTGGCTCTTCTTTGAACCTTTTCTAATTCCACTATACATTTTTTTAGATACGGCAACCAGAATTCAACGAAATACTCAAGATTAGGCAGCTGCGTCAGTCTAGTAGCGCTATATGGAGCGATATAGAGGCATTACAATATTCTTGGTCTTATTTTGCATCCCTTTCCTAATAATTCCTAGCATCCTGTTTGCTTTTTTTGCCACCGCCACACACTGGGCAGAAGATGTCAGTGTACTTTCTACAAAGACACCTAGATCTTTTTCTTGAGTGCCGACTCCTAAGGTGGACCCTAGCATCAGGTCTATGATTTGGATTATTCTTCCCAATGTGCATCACATTGCATTTGTCCACATTAAATTTCATCTGCAATTTGGATGCCCAGTCTTCCACTTTCCTAAGGTCTTCCTGCAATTTTTCACAATCTGCTTGTGTTATTACAACTCTGAATAGTTTTGTGTCATCTTCAAATTTAAAATGTCGTTCCATTTTCCAGATCATTTTTAAATATGTTAAATAGCACCGGTGCAAGTACAGATCCCTGCGGCACTCCACTATTCACCCTGCTCCATTGAGAAAAATGGCCATTTAACCCTATCCTCTGATTTCTGTCCAATAACCAATTTCTAATCCATAGAAGGACACTGACTCCTATCCCACTACTTTTTTATTTTCTTAAGAGTCTCTCATGAGGAACTTTCTCAAAAGCTTTCTGAAAATCTAGATACACTATATTCTTCAAAGAAATGAATCAAACTGGTGAGGCAAAGCTTCCCTTGGCTGAACCTATGCAAATGTTTGTCTATGTTTTCCTCAATTTTATTCTTTATAATATATGGAGAATGATGAAGAAAAAGCAAACTTTCTAAACAAATTCTTCTGTTCTGTTTTCACGGAAGAAAATCTTGGAGAAGGCACATGATTGGCTGGCAAAAGTATGCACGAGAATGGAGAGGATATAGTACCGTTCATGGAAAAGAGTGTTTATGAACAACTTGAAAATCTGAAGGTGGACAAAGCCATGGGACCGGACAGGATACTGAGTGAGCTCCAAGGTTCTGGCGGGTCCTCTTAAAGATTTGTTTAATAAATCCTTGGAAACGGGGGAGGTTCCATGGGATTGGAGAACAGCGGATATGGTCCCTCTTCACAAAAGTGGTGACAGAGAAGAAGTTGGAAACTACAGACCAGTAAGCCTCACTTCAGATACTGGAAAAGCAATGCTGAAGGAAAGGATAGTGAATTTCCTGGAAGCCAATAAGTTGCAAGATCCAAGACAACATGGTTTCACCAAAGGTAAATCGTGCCAAACTAATCTCATTGAATTCTCTGACTGGGTGACAAGAGAATTGGATCAAGGACGTGAGATGGATATAATCTACTTAGATTTCAACAAAGCTTTTGACACGGTTCCTCATAGGAGGTTCTTGAATAAGCTTGACACGCTGAAGATAGGACCCGAAGTGGTGAACTGTAATAGGAACTGGTTGACGGACAGACGCCAGAGGGTGGTGGTTAATGGAATTCATTCAGAATAGGGAAAGGCAAGTACTGGAGTGCCTCAAGGATTGGTGCAGGGGCAGATTCTGTTCAATATATTTGTGAGCAACATTGACGGAAACTGCAGGAAAAAGGTAGCTCTTAAGGTCAACCTCTGAGGCCTTACATAATTAGGTGGGTGGTCCTAGAGAAGTCAGGAAAAACACATACACTTCAACCCCAATAAAACACATTTTATATCCAAAGGATCAAAATTCAGTTACCGAATGTTTCTAATACAAAAGTAAGGGCCCTTTTACTAAGCTACGGAACAACGTGGCCTTAGTGCACCCTTATGTGGGGTTTCCCCCACGTGTTAAGGTCATTTTTACCGTAGCTGGAAAATAGTACATTTTCCATTTTCCTTATTAATGGCCACTAACCGGCTAAGTAACTAAATAGACAGTAGAACAGCTGTCCTAACTTTATGCGGAGTTAACCAGGCACTGGTCTGAATGTCACCAGTGCCCAGTTAACTTCCAGGTTAGTGGACATAGCTGGATATCCAATGCTGGGAGCTGCATACGCCCCAGCTCTGAAAATCCAGGGTTAGGTCAGTCCACGGCTGGAAATTGCTTGCAAGCCACTTACTGATACAGGCTAAATATTAACCCGTTTTATTTTAAGATGACTTGCAAGTTATTTATTTATTATTTTTTAATTTAGATTTGCTCACACCTTTTCAGTTAATCACAAAATTCTCTTTTACACAACTGTTGACCATATATGGTTCAAGATACATATTTAAAAACCCTGATACCTACCCAGATGGAATAGGCTTTTGCAGTCTTCTATACTCATAACCAGATGGCACTTTATTTAATGGTGTAGAGCATTCCCTGTAGCCTCCTGCTGTCAGCTGAAGGCATGGACACTTTGAGCTAAAAGTCAATACACATAAAATTGAAACAAAAGATTTATACACAATGCAAAAAGATCTACAAAGCTGCAAATTTTTAAGAAACACATATCATCAGTATGTCATATTTTTGTATGGCCAGTCCAGTGGCTCAGTAGCAGTGTTAAACACTGCTATAACTATTTTAAAATGTATATACAACTCTTACAAATATATCTCTGTTCAGTGTGGTTTATAATATTAAACATGTAAAAATACACACGATGGTACAAAACATACCCTCCAACTTTCAACAACCCTATCCATCTTCTCTAGCAACCTTCTCATAACTTCAAACATAACAAGTTATCCCCCCCCCCTCTTTTCAAACCATCCATTACTGAGGACCTAGGTTTGATTTCTGGGCCAGCTGGGGCTAGCGATGCTGCAGAAGCAGTGATCACAGTCCATAGGAGAACAAATTCCAGTCACTGGGATTGGCCACTGTTGGACTTGATGAACTTTTGGTCCACCCCAGTTCTTAATGATCAATGGTGACACACAGATGCAACTTACAAGTTCACATTAACTGAACTGTACAAGAAGCTGCAGTTTGCTTCACCTTATCAAAGGATGTCATGTGATGGCTGGGATAAACTAGAAAGAGATACAGAAGCAGGAAGAAACACGGTAATTGCATATGAAAACTCGTGGCACTGTAGCTCAAATAGAAATTGATTCCCACTAATCTGGAAGCCAAAAGGAGTAGGAAGAGACTGCTGGGCCAAATAATGTTACATATTCTCGGCATCCTAGCTAGTTACTATCATTCTCATCTTATCTGACTTTGCTAGTATGACCATTAAAATAATGACTTTTGTTACTTACACATCACTGCAACCATCTGTGCAACTGCAGGAATCAATGAACATGTCTGAAAAATTGTTCATGGAATATCCATGTGGCCATGATGTTTTTCTGTATTTAAAATATGGCAAATCTGTGCTATCAATATCATTAAAGAAAGAAACAGGTACTGGTTCTGCCCAATTGCTGATATCAGAGTTAGAGACAATGGATTCATGGTTAAGATCAGTTCTGTCCAACTGTAAATATGTGTTGAATGAAAAGTTATCTACAAATAGAAAGTTGCACTGGGTTTCACTTAAGTAATTTTGGACCTCCTGATAATTTCGAAGACTTCTTCCACAGGGTGCTCTATAGTAGACATCAAGTTCCTTTGAAAGGAAATTTGCCTTAGCATGCAGACGCAGAAAGTGACAGAAGATAGGTATTTTAAGTGGATTTTTGCCCCTGAAGGGACCACGAGATGATTTGACAAGGCATGCAGCATTACAAATGCAATGTTTCTTAAAAGGTAACTTTGCAGGTAATGCTTTGCTAAGACAAGTATCTTCATACATCGAAAAGGAAGTGTCTTTGATCTTGGTTGTCCTGTAAGGAATCAGAAATGGCCGTCAGTGAAGTCTTGGAAAAGCCATACAAAACAATTAGATCTTCATTGCTTCTTGGCCTTCGAACTAAGATCCAAACACTGGATCCCAGACAATAACTAAGCCATTTTAGACACTTTTTTTTTTAAATTGTAAAACATTCCTACAACATCAATGCAAAAAAAAATGTCTAGTTGGTGTACAATTCAACACGTATACATTACAATTAATATCTCAAAACAAATAAACAATGCAGTACAAATAAAACAAAAGCATACTCCACAACAAGTAGAATTCATAAAAATATAATCTAATCTTCTCACAGTATTACTATCTTCCTCACTGAATCTCACCAGAGCCTTAAGGTACTGATTCTCCTTGGGTTGAGGCTTAGAACCTGTATATACTTTGGGGGAGGGGAGGGGAAAATGCCCTGTCAGCCAGTTCCATTGGGAACATGCTATTATGATCATTGCCAAAGCATACATCAAAATTATTGTTTCTTCCATTGCCTTTAAACTTGTCTCAAAGGACGTGAAAGTGAAATTCAGTCTTTGAGACAATGAGGGGCATTTTCGATATGATGTCTAAGTCAGGCTTTAGACGTTTTGCAAAAAGCAACCAAAATCTGAATAGGAAAGTTAATTTTTTAAAAAGAAAAAAGTCTATCTTTTGTTTTTGAAAATACTGTTTCTAAAAAGGTTTTGTGCTTTGGAGGTTTTGTTTTTTGGTCCATTAAAAAAAAAAAAAGTCCAAGTGAAAAACAAGCCATTGGGATGTAGGAGGACCCAGCATTTTTAATAGACTGGTCTCCCAGACATCCCAGGAGATAAATGGGGCACCCTAGGAGACACTGCAGTGTACTTCAAAAACATGCTCCCAGGTACACACCTCATCCTTTGTCCCTTATCTTGTCTGCTGAGACCCCAAAACCCACTGCCCACAACAATAGCCCTTATGGGTGAAGGGGGTACCTACATGTGGGTGCAGTGGGTTTCTGGTGAATTTTGGAGCGCTCAGTCTGCCCCACAAATGTGACAGGTAGAGGGAGATAGGGACCAGAGTCCCCCATTCCCTGGTGCACTGCACTGACCACTACACTACTCCAGGGACCTGCATGCTGCTCTAACAGACCTGGCTCTAACATATGAGGCTGCTAAATCATATTTGTATTCACATTTGTGGGGGGTCACACCTGATTCCCTCCAGTGGTCATCAGGTCACTTAGGACACCCTTTTGTGCCTTATTCGTTATAAAAACAGGTCTAGCTCAAAACATCTTAGTTTTAGTCCTAGACACTTTTGTTTTGTTCCATTATGGCTGAAGAAGTCCAAGTATTAGGAACGCCCAGATCATACCCTTAACACGCTTCTGACATGCCCCGTGTGATTTGAACGCACTTCTGACGAACGTCATAGAAAAATGTCTAAATGCAGATTTATGCCACTTTTTGGATGTTTGTCTCTTTTGAAAATGAGCTCCAATGTCAAACTATTCCATAGAGGGGGTCCTAAATAATTAAACGCAGTTTGGTAAGCAGTATTTAATTGTATCATAGCTGGAGGACGAACAGATGGAAGATCTTTCTAAGATGACCAGACACAAAATAGTGAAGAACATCAGCTAGATAGCTTGGATGACTAGTGGTCAATGACCAAAAACTCAATATGAGGCCAGTCAGTGAAACACTATAATTCATGGGATTTGAAATGTAGTTTCAAAGCAGAATTTTGAACTAACTATAGTATCTTAATGGAAATAGCTGTACAACAATGAAGGAGACCATTTCTATAATCCAATTTCTGCACTGCCAAAATATGGATAAGAATGTGGATATCCTATCTAAAAAAAAAAACCCAAAGGAGTGTTATACATTCCAAAGTGAAAAATGAAAGCTGATTTCCCTGTACTTTATAATTTTGCAGGGAAATCAGCTTTGGGTCAATAACATAGTAACATAGTAGATGATGGCAGAAAAAGACCTGCACGGTCCATCCAGTCTGCCCAAGAAGATAAATTCATATGTGCTACTTTTTTTATTTGTATTGTACTCTTCAGGGCACAGACCGTATAAGTCTGGCCAGCCCTATCCCCGCCTCCCAACCACCAACCCTACCTCCCACCACCAGCTCTGGCACAGACCGTATAAGTCTGCCCAGCACTATCCCTGCCGCCCAACCACCAGCCCCGGCACAGACCGTATAAGTCTGCCCAGCACTAGTCCCGCCGCCCAACCACCAGCCCCGGCACAGACCGTATAAGTCTGCCTAGCACTAGCCCAGCCTCCCAACCACCAGCTCTGCCACCCATTCTAGGTGGCATAACTAACAGTGTTACCATATCTTTGGTTGGGATTGGGTTGCCCTGGCATGAAGGGGCCAGATTAGGAATAGGCTTATGTTTACTTATCCATAAGACCTCTCAATTCTGAAGATTAATCTACAAATCCATCTACATGGCAGGATTTAGCTACCTGGGCTCAAAATGGTGGAACTCAATTCCCAAGGTCACAAGAAACATCACAAACTACCTTCAATTCAGAAAAGAGCTAAACACCTACCTTTTCAAGAAATTCTATGGTTAACAGATGCGGACTAATAATAACTTGTTATCATACCATAATACCACTGTTCTGTACAACTTAATTATTGTAATCCATATTACTTAGCAATTGTCATGCATCAATGTAATCTCCCGTAACTGTTAAATGTAAGCCACATTGAACTAAAACTCATTTTTTTTATAATTATGGTATATAAGCATGAATAAACAAATAAATAAAATCTAGAGAACACGTTTCCTCTGTGGCAAGGTACATGATTTGTTGGTAACAGTTTTCTTTTCATCTAGTCCTTTAAATTACATTATGAGGAAATCTGTTCTATTTGGGATTAGTACCAGCAGTCTACTGGTCTAAATCAAAAGCCAAATAGAGGACCTTCTTCACGGTAAACATTAGATGCAGTTTTCACCTCTTTCCACAGGTTTCCTCTTACTGAAAAGAACAGTGTTAACTCTGTTTGAATGAGATTTGCTGGTGGTATTAGAAAACTAAAATATTTGAGAACTGTCTTTCCACATAACAGAAAAATGAAGAGGATTATTTTCATAACAGACATGGGTTCAACATGTCCATTTCTGCCTCAGGTTACACCCCATCCTACAGAAGTTATCTATATTCTCTGACAGATTAATTTGTAGACAATAATTGTCTCAATGACAATTTCAACAATGAAGAATACCTATTGACAATGCTGTTTCTATCTGTATGTATATAATGGGGGGAATTCAGGTTTTGGATGAAATTTAGTTGGAAAGTCTTGTACTGAAGTTCCAGCTCTAATACCCAAACTCATTCAAATTCATCTATGAAGAGCGCCCCAACAAATATGCTGGGAAAAATAGGGCCATGTCTGAATTTGTAAGCACCTAAGCACACACATTTTCTTAAAGTAAGCGATAAGTGGTTTGCTTATTATTTTTTTTCAAAATGAACTCATTACCATGTCTTCTAAGATAATATGCAATGTATTAATTTCTAGGCCAATCTATAATAAAATGTTGATTTATACTCACACAACAGAATCATTTTCAGCATATTCGTCTTCCAGTGAGGCAAGCAAACATGGTATGCTTTTTTGTATATCATCATCGTCAATATTTGCAGCATCTATGTGAAAGATGAACATCATTATAGGACCTCAACAACTGCAATCAATGCTTATTCTTAAAATATGAGACTGATGCATTTGTTGTTCTTAAAAAAGGCTTCTTAATTCATAATTAATAAGAAAAAACACACTCTTGTAACACCAAGGTAGACAGATAATATCCTGACTATACAACAAGAAATGGAAAGGGGCCTATTTATTTAAGTGCAGAAATGCTAATGTACTAATGTACATTAATGCACAGTACCATTTTAGTCTGCATTACCGTTAATGCAGATGTAACAAGGACTAACACTCAAAATATTTAAAGGAACTTATTATTATAGAACCATATTACAAGCATCTCCTTAACATTAACATACAATACACCAGTAAAGTGAATGATACATACCTGTAGCAGGTGTTCTCCGAGGACAGCAGGCTGATTGTTCTCACGACTGGGTGACGTCCGTGGCAGCCCCCACCAACCGGAAGAAGCTTCGCGGGCGGTCCGCATGCAGGGCACGCCCACCGCGCATGCGCGGCCGTCTTCCTGCCCGTGCGCGACCGTTCCCGCCAGTTGAATGACAAGCAAAAATGATAAAAAAAAGCAACTCCAAAGGGGAGGAGGGAGGGTAGGTGAGAACAATCAGCCTGCTGTCCTCGGAGAACACCTGCTACAGGTATGTATCATTCACTTTCTCCGAGGACAAGCAGGCTGCTTGTTCTCACGACTGGGGTATCCCTAGCTCTCAGGCTCACTCAAAACAAGAACCCAGGTCAATTGAACCTCGCAACGGCGAGGGCATAACAGAAATTGACCTACGAAGAACAACTAACTGAGAGTGCAGCCTGACCAGAATAAATTCGGGTCCTGGAGGGTGGAGTTGGATTTACACCCCAAACAGATTCTGCAGCACCGACTGCCCGAACCGACTGTCGCGTCGGGTATCCTGCTGGAGGCAGTAATGTGATGTGAATGTGTGGACAGATGACCACGTCGCAGCTTTGCAGATCTCTTCAATAGTGGCTGACTTCAAGTGGGCCACTGACGCTGCCATGGCTCTAACACTATGAGCCGTGACATGACCCTCAAGAGCCAGCCCAGCCTGGGCGTAAGTGAAGGAAATGCAATCTGCTAGCCAATTGGAGATGGTGCGTTTCCCGACAGCAACCCCTAGCCTGTTAGGGTCGAAAGAAACAAACAATTGGGCGGACTGTCTGTGGGGCTGTGTCCGCTCCAAGTAGAAGGCCAATGCTCTCTTGCAGTCCAATGTGTGCAACTGACGTTCAGCAGGGCGGGTATGCGGCCTGGGGAAGAATGTTGGCAAGACAATTGACTGGTTAAGGTGGAACTCCGACACCACCTTCGGCAGGAACTTTGGGTGGGTGCGAAGCACTACTCTGTTGTGATGAAATTTGGTATATGGAGCATGAGCTACCAGGGCTTGAAGCTCACTGACCCTACGAGCTGAAGTAACTGCCACCAAGAAAATGACCTTCCAGGTCAAGTACTTCAGATGGCAGGTATTCAGTGGCTCAAAAGGAGGTTTCATCAGCTGGGTGAGGACGACGTTGAGATCCCATGACACTGTAGGAGGCTTGATAGGGGGCTTTGACAAAAGCAAGCCTCTCATGAATCGAACGACTAAAGGCTCTCCAGAGATGGCTTTAACTTCCACACGATAATGGTAAGCACTAATCGCACTAAGGTGATTCCTTACTGAGTTGGTCTTGAGGCCAGACTCTGATAAGTGCAGAAGGTATTCAAGCAGGTTCTGTGCAGGGCAAGAACGAGGTTCTAGGGCCTTGCTCTCACACCAAACGACAAACCTCCTCCACTTGAAAAAGTAACTCTTTTTAGTGGAATCCTTCCTAGAGGCAAGCAAGACACGGGAGTCACCCTCAGACAGACCCAACGCAGTGAAGTCTACGCCCTCAACATCCAGGCCGTGAGAGCCAAGGACTGCAGGTTGGGGTGCAGCAACGCTCCGTCGTTCTGCGAAATGAGTGTCGGAAAACACTCCACGGTTCTTTGGAGGACAACTCCAGAAGAAGAGGGAACCAGATCTGACGGGGCCAAAAGGGCGCGATCAGAATCATGGTGCCGTGGTCTCGCTTGCGCTTCAGTAAGGTCTTCCTCACCAAAGGTATGGGAGGATAAGCATACAGGAGGCCGGTCCCCCAATGAAGGAGAACGGCGTCCGACGCTAGCCTGCCGTGTGCCTGAAGTCTGGAACAGAACAGAGGCAGCTTGTGGTTGGTCTGAGAGGCGAAAAGGTCCACCGAGGGGGTGCCCCACTCTCGGAAGATCTTGCGTACCACTCTGGAATGAAGCGACCACTCGTGCGGTTGCATGACTCTGCTCAGCCTGTCGGCCAGACTGTTGTTTACACCTGCCAGGTATGTGGCTTGGAGGAGCATGCCGAACTGGCAAGCCCAACGCCACATCCCGACGGCTTCCTGACACAAGGGGCGAGATCCGGTGCCCCCCTGCTTATTGGTGTAATACATTGCAACCTGATTGTCTGTCCGAACTTGGATAATTTGGCAGGACAGTCAATCTCTGAAAGCCTTCAGTGCGTTCCAGATCGCTCGGAGCTCCAGGAGGTTGATCTGCAGCTCCTTCTCCTGGAGGGACCACAGACCCTGGGTGTGAAGCCCATCGACATGAGCTCCCCACCCCAGGCGAGATGCATCCGTCGTCAGCACTTTCGTGGGCTGCGGAATTTGGAATGGACGTCCCAGGGTCAAATTGGTCCGAATGGTCCACCAGAGCAGCGAAGTGCGGCAACTGGTGGAGAGGCGGATGACATCTTCTAGATTCCCGGTGGCTTGGAACCACTGGGAAGCTAGGGTCCATTGAGCAGATCTCATGTGAAGACGAGCCATGGGAGTCACATGGACCGTGGAGGCCATATGACCCAGAAGTCTCAACATCTGCCGAGCTGTGACCTGCTGAGACGCTCTGGTCCGCGAAGCCAGGGACAGGAGGTTGTTGGCCCTCGCTTCGGGAAGGAAGGCCTGAGCCGTCTGGGTATTCAGCAGAGCTCCTATGAATTCCAGAGATTGGGTTGGCTGGAGATGGGACTTTGGGTAATTTATCACAAACCCCAGCAGCTCCAGGAGTTGAATAGTGCACTGCATGGACCGGAGGGCTCCTGCCTCCGAGGTGTTCTTGACCAGCCAATCGTTGAGATATGGGAACACATGCACTCCCAGCTTGGGTAGATACGCCGCTACCACCACGAGGCACTTTGTAAACACCCGTGGGGCAGAGGCGAGCCCAAAGGGCAGCACACAATACTGAAAGTGCCGTGTGCCCAGGTGGAATCTGAGATACTGTCTGTGAGCTGGCAGTATCGGGATGTGAGTGTATGCGTCCTTTAAATCCAGGGAACATAGCCAATCGTTTTTCTGAATCATTGGCAGAAGGGTGCCCAAGAAAAGCATCCTGAACTTTTCTTTGACCAGGAATTTGTTCAGGCCTCTCAGGTCTAGGATGGGACGCATCCCCCGTTTTCTTTTCCACAAGGAAGTACCTGGAATAGAATCCCTGCCCTTCCTGCCCGGGTGGAACGGGCTCGACCGCATTGGTGCTGAGAAGGGCGGAGAGTTCCTCTGCAAGTACCTGCTTGTGATGGGAGCTGAAGGATTGAGCTCCCGGAGGACAATTTTGTGGCAGGGAGGCCAAATTCAGGGCGTATCCGCATCGCACTATTTGGAGAACCCACTGGTCGGAGGTTATGAGAGGCCACCTTTGGTGAAAAAATTTTAACCTCCCTCCGACCGGCAGATCGTCCGGTACGGACACTTTGAGGGCGGCTATGTTCCCATTGATCCAGTCAAAAGCCCGTCCCCGGCTTTTGCTGTGGAGGCGCAGGGGGCTGCTTAGGCGCACGCTGTTGACGAGAACGAGCGTGCTGGGGCTGTCCCTGTGCCTGACGAGGCCTTCGGGCCGGCTGGGTGTACCTACGCTTGGCAAAAGAATAGGGCACAGCCTGCCGGGCCCGGGGAAAACGTCCACCTGCTGAGGTGGATGCTGAAGGCGCCCGGTGGGAGAGCTTGTCGAGGGCGGTTTCCCGCTGATGCAGTTGGTCCACCAGCTGCTCGACCTTCTCACCAAAGATATTATCCCCCCGGCAAGGGACGTCGGCCAGTCTCTGCTGGGTGCGGTTGTCCAGGTCAGAGGCACGCAGCCATGAGAGCCTGCGCATCACTATACCTTGGGCCGCAGCACGAGATGCCACGTCACAGGTGTCATAGATACCCCTGGACAGGAACTTTCTGCACGGCTTTAGCTGCCTGACCACCTCCTGAAAAGGTCTGGATTGCTCCGGCGGGAGCTTATCAACCAGGTCCGCCAGTTGCTTCACATTGTTCCGCATGTCGATGCTCGTGTAGAGCTGGTAAGATTGGATGCGGGTCACGAGCATGGAAGATTGGTAGGCCTTCCTCCCAAACGAGTCCAGAGTGCGAGACTCCCGCCCCTGGGGCGCTGAGGCGGTATCCCTCGAACTCCGTGCCCTCTTGAGAGCAGAATCCACGACCGCCGAGTCATGAGGCAATTGGGGCCGCATTAACTCTGGGTCCGAGTGAATTCTGTACTGGGACTCTGCTTTCTTGGGGATGGTGGGATTAGATAACGGTCGCATCCAGTTCCGAAGCAGTGTCTCCTTAAGGACATTATGCAACGGCACCGTGGAGGACTCTCTAGGTGGTGATGGATAGTCGAGGACCTCGAGCATCTCAGCCCTCGGCTCATCCACAGAGACCACGGGGAAGGGAATGCAAATAGACATGTCCCTGAAAAAGGAGGCAAAGGAGAGGCTCTCAGGAGGCGAGAGCTTCCTCTCTGGTGAAGGCGTGGGGTCAGAGGGGAGGCCCACAGACTCCTCTGAGGAGAAATATCTGGGGTCCTCCTCTTCCCCCCACGAGGCCTCTTCCTCGGTATCGGACATAAGCTCATGTAGCTGAGTCCTCAACTGGGCCCGGCTCAACGTTGAGGCACCGAGGCCTCGGTGTCGTCGAGCGGTGGACTCCCGCGCCGGCGGGGACGAAGCTCCCTCCATCGACGTCGACGGGGACTCCACCTGCGTGGTGGTCGAGACCGGCGCCGCAAGCGGCGGCGGTGTTGAAGGCCTCGGCACCGGGCTAGAGCTCGCCGGCGCTACAGTCAACGGCGCCGAGGGCGCAAGCACCCCCGGCGCCGGCACAGCCTGGCGCATCAGCCCTTCCAGGATCCCCGGAAGGATGGCTCGGAGGCACTCGTCCAGGCCCGCTGTCGGGAAAGACGGGGGGAGGGGGCTGGTAGAGGCGTCGGTGCCGGAAGCTGCTCGGGTCCAGGAGACTGCACCGAAGTGCTGGGACCCTGACGTGTCGGTACCTCCACTACCGAGAGGGACCTTTCCTCTCGACATGGACGCTTCGGCGTCGACTCCTCTCCGGCACCGAGGGCCGGGCGCACCGATGGGGACCGATGACGGTGCTTCTTCTGTTTTTTGCGGTGCCCGTCATCGGCGCCAGGTGGAACGGAGGAGGAGGAGGTCGATCCCCCTCGATCTCGAGGGGCCGGGTCGGACAGGGTTCGGTCCCGAGGGCCATGAGCAGAGGGATTGACCGGGGCTGATTGCCCACGCGGCCTCTCACCCCTACCGTCACCGGAGGACCGGCGGGACCTGTACTCCTGGGGTCGATGCCATCGGTGCCGATTTCACGGACATCGATACCAGTACCGAAGAACCGGCCGTCGATACCGATGCCGTCGAGGTCGACGTCGAGGGGCCGGCGCAAGTTCCAAAAAGACGGTCCCGAAGAACTTGCCTCGCAACCTGAGTCCGTTTCCGGAGACCAAGACACAAAGAACACGACTTGATATTGTGCTCCGGCCCGAGGCACTGGAGGCACCAAGCGTGGGTGTCGGTCTGCGAGATAGGCCGGCCGCACCGACCACACTTCTTAAATCCACTCGGGACCTTCGAGGACATTGACGGAAAAATCGCGTTGGCGAAGTTAAAGTCGTCGATGGTGGCGGTAAATCACACCTCGAAAAATAAATCGACCGCGTGACCACAAGGCCGCAACGTGACGCCCCCGCTAGAAAATGAGGGAAAAATTCAGCGCGTTCTATTCCTTTTTTTTTTTTAAGAAAGGAAAAAAGGTTTGAAGCGCGCGGCAACAAAAAACAGAAAATTAGCGAATTCGCGGACAACGCGACGGTTTTCTGGGGCTGACTAAGAGAGAGCGGCGACGCACGACTCTCTCCAGCGCAGAAAAGAAAAGACTGGCGGGAACGGTTGCGCACGAGCGGGAAGACGGCCGCGCATGTGCGGTGGGCGTGCCCTGCGTGCGGACTGCCCGCGAAGCTTCTTCCGGTTGGTGGGGGCTGCCGCGGACGTCACCCAGTCGTGAGAACAAGCAGCCTGCTTGTCCTCGGAGAATGCCAATGTTAACTATACCTCCTTACAGTATAGTTACTACATTAGTTATTGGAAAAGTAATGGAAGCCATGCTGAAGGAAAGGATAGTGAATTTCCTGGAAGCCAATAAGTTGCAAGATCCGAGACAGCATGGATTTACCAAAGGGAAATCGTGTCAAACGAACCTCATTGAGTTCTTTGATTGGGTGACAGGAGAACTGAATCAGGGACGAGCTATGGAAGTAATCTACTTAGATTTCAGCAAAGCTTTTGACACGGTTCCCCACAGGAGGCTCTTAAATAAACTGGAGGGGCTGAAGATAGGACCCGAAGTGGTGAACTGGATTAGGAACTGGTTGACGGACAGACGCTAGAGGGTGGTGGTGAATGGAATTCGCTCAGAGGAGCGAAAGGTAAGTAGTGGAGTGCCTCAAGGATCGGTGCTGGGGCCGATTCTGTTCAATATATTTGTGAGTGACATTGCTGAAGGGTTAGAAGGTAAAGTTTGCCTATTTGCGGATGATACTAAGATCTGTAACAGAGTGGACACCCCGGAGGGAGTGGAAAACATGAAAAAGGACATACGGAAGCTAGAAGAATGGTCTAAGGTTTGGCAATTAAAATTCAATGCGAAGAAATGCAAAGTGATGCACTTAGGAAGTAGAAATCCACGGGAGACGTATGTGTTAGGTGGGGAGAGTCTGATAGGTACGGGCGGAGAGAAGGATCTTGGGGTGATAGTATCTGAGGATTTGAAGGCGACGAAACAGTGTGACAAGGCGGTGGCAGTACTAGAAGGTTGTTAGGCTGTTTAAAGAGAGGTGTGACCAGCAGAAGAAAGGGGGTGTTGATGCCCCTGTACAAATCGTTGGTGAGACCCCACCTGGAGTATTGTGTTCAGTTTTGGAGGCCGTATCTTGTTAGGGATGTAAAAAGAATTGAAGCGGTGCAAAGAAAAGCTACGAGAATGGTATGGGATTTGCGTTACAAGACGTATGAGGAGAGACTTGCTGAACTAAACATGTATACTCTGGAGGAAAAGAGAAACAGGAGTGATATGATACAGACGTTCAAATATTTGAAAGGTATTAATCCGCAAACAAATCTTTTCCGGAGATGGGAAGGTGGTAGAACGAGAGGACATGAAATGAGATTGAAGGGGGGCAGACTCAAGAAAAATGTCAGGAAGTATTTTTTCACGGAGAGAATAGTGGATGCTTGGAATGCCCTCCCGCGGGAGGTGGTGGAAATGAAAACGGTAACGGAATTCAAACATGCGTGGGATAAGCATAAAGGAATCCTGTGCCGAAGGAATGGATCCTCAGGAGCTTAGTCAAGATCGGGACGCAGGGCTGGAGGTTGGGAGGCAGGGATAGGGCTGGGCAGACTTATACTGTCTGTGTCAGAGCCGGTGGTGGGAAGCGGGACTGGTGGTTGGGAGGCGGGGATAGTGCTGGACAGACTTGTACGGTCTGTGCCAGAGCCGGGGTTGGGAGGCAGGGCTGGGGAGGTGAGGATAGTGCTGGGCAGACTTATACGGTCTGTGCCTGTGCCAGAGCCGGTGGTTGAGAGGTGGGGCTGGTGGTTGGGAGGCAGGGATAGTGCGGGGCAGACTTATACGGTCTGTGCCCTGAAGAGCATAGGTACAAATCAAAGTAGGGTATACACAAAAAGCAGCAAATATGAGTTATCTTGTTGGGCAGACTGGATGGACCGTGCAGGTCTTTTTCTGCCGTCATCTACTATGTTACTATGTTATATTAGCTTTGGCAAACTAATATAAATTGCATTAGCAAATAAAAAATGTATTTAATGGCCAATTTACTAAAGGTTTCAACCTTTTCAGTAAATCAAATATTAACTGTGCTGTTAATGCAAGTGTTAGCACTTACGTTAATGTGCAATTTTAGCATCTTTTAGAAACAGATCCCAAAGTCAGAAATAGCAAAGCTGCTTACCCATACTAGTTGTTCTATGTAGACCCCAGAATAACCAAGCACAAGTGGGCGACATCATTTGTTGGCACCTAGATACTGTAACTCTCTCCAAGCTCAGAATTAGCTTGAAAAAGCTTCTGAGCATATGAATTGCTGATCTTGTGCTCGTACTTTAGTTTGTATGTGGCTTAAGTAGAATTGCTTGTCTGATTTAATCCGTTACAAGTGAGCACCTTTGCTTTCTCTGCCAACAAGCAGAATTACTTACTCACACAAGTGGGGACTCGCCAGTTAAGGGTTGCTTTAGGATCACATCAAAGTCTTGGAAGTGTACATCTGCATTGCAGGGAGTTGTTTTGGACTATGCAATCCTAGATTTGCATTGTCTCTGAGCAACCTGTTTTTCTATTCTGTTCTATTCATGTTTTCTATTTCTCACTTTGTGTGAGCTGAAGTTATTCTGTGAATAAATTTCTTAAGCCTGCTTGAGCGAAAGCACTGTCTCTTCTGGATAAGAGATTCAGGCACAAGTGAGATGTAAATACATTCAGTAAGGACTACATTGCTGTAGAATTTTTTCTCGCGATGTTGATTTTAAATGATGTTGCCACTGCTCTGATTTCAGTGCACCTTTACTCTACCTTAGGTTGAAAGGCAAGTCTGCTTATACCAAAACTGAACACATTTTACCAACCAGATAGCTACTGCTCTATTAGAAATGGTGACACACAGATGAGTACAGGTAGCAAAATATAAAAAAGTTGAGATAACTTTTAATGTTCTTTTGCTTTGTTCAGACAGAACAAAAGCAACAGGAAGAAACCTCCGCAATATATATAGCAACCAAAGGAATGAAGGTGGTCAAAAGAAGGAGAAGAAGCCAATGTGAATTTATTGATAGTTGACCCAACTCAGCTAGATTTCAGCACAATTGCCTGCAACAGGTGTCATCTGATTTGGTAATTCAAATATTGCTCAACTGTACAGCACTGACTTGATTCTTCTCATGATTTGCCGAATGGCAGTCTGCACAATAGAAAGCTTTCAGCTCATAATGAAAATGTTTAAAAAACCTAAAAGCTTTCTAACTGTGCAGATTGCCATTCGGCAAATCATGAGAAGAATCAAGTCAAGTCGGTGCTGTACAGTTGAGCAATACTTGAATTATCGAATCAGATGACCCCTGATGCAGGCAATTGTGCTGAACCCCAGCTGAGTTGGGTCAACTCTCAATAAATTCACATTGCTGATAACCTTCGTTGCTTCTCCTTCTTTTGACCACCTTCGCACCTTTGGTTGCTGTTCAGACAGAATGCAAATGCCAGAGTATAAAGCTTTCTGATTAAATAGACCTTTTACTTATAGTGTGGGGATTAACTCGATATATAAATCCAGCAATATCCCAAACACTGCCTAATCTAATAAGTTCAGGTGAATGGTAGTTACGCTGTGATAAATAGTTTATTGATGAACTTATTAGATTAGACAGAGTATAAAGCTTAGCACAGAAGATTGGCACAACTATTGATTTGTTAATGTGGAAAGACAAAACTATTTTTGGTAGAAACTTGGAATACACCCCAAGTGCTACCATATCTGACACTATTGCTCACAGTTTGCCAATTCCTCAAGCTTAAGTAATATCTTCAAAAATGACACTATCCATGAGGTATGCTCAAACAAAAGCTCCATTGGTTTACATGGTGGTTTCATCAATCATGCCAGGAGAAAAGCCCCATTCCACTGATCGTTTTTCAGCAGATGGTTTGGTATGGAGAAATCCTCTCATAAATCTTGACATTTATAGGGCATAAACAGATTGGTTAAAGGATTTTCCTTTCTGTAGTATGCGAAATGGCACAGAGGTATACCTTCACTGATGATGTTCTAAGACCCTCCTAATATAACAGAAAAAAGGCACTGCAGAAGTAAAGCAGGAAGGCATTAAAGAGTCCTGATTTTTGGCTGCACACTAGATGGTGAACCTTTTCTCTTGAAGCAACATGATTTTCTTGTAGAAAAGAACTTCTAAAAAATAGCAGCTGCATTTGAACTGGTAGGTCTAAAGATGATACTAATTGGTGCTCAACATCCAAGGAACTAAGGCTAGTAGATACTGGAGGGTGGGATGTATCTGAGTAATAAGATTTGAAAGCATTTGCAATTTGATTGCCTCTTTCATGAATATTTCAAACAGAAAAAGGAATCAGATCTGTCTGGCCCTTACTGAAGATCATGGCACCTCTCTTTTCTTTTATTTTGAACATGGTGCTTACTACGAGTTTGATTGGATTATGCATCCAAGAGATCCCATGTCCAGTATATTGTCAAGGTATCAGTGCTACTCTATTCCTGGCTAATGTCCTGGAACAGAGGCCTACCTGTAGTGTTCCTAACCTTTGAAACAGCCATCTTGCTACTGTGATACTTGGGGACAATTTGTGCAGTTGCAGGACTTGACAATTTGTCAGCTAATTGACTTTACACTCCAGACAGTTATGTGGCTATAATTACTGCCCGATCCCAAATTCTAGTAGTAGTTTCTTGGTGAAGAGCAAACAATCCTGCACCATTTCTATGTTTATGAAATGCATGGCTCCTTGAATGCCCATTCCTACTTTGTTCTGAATCTGATATTGTAATAAGGAAGAGGCTGTCCTACCCTGGTTAGGCCCCTAGAGGGCGTTGTTGCCCTAGAATGTCCAGGGAGAAGGGCTGGGTGAGTGGCAAAAGGGAGCCAGAAAGGGGAGGTATAGATGGAGGTCGCTAGGACCGGGGAGAGTCCTGGAGATGGAAACAGGTGCAGCAGGTTATGGGCTGGGTCCTGTTTGGCCATTAACCACTTAGTACCCCGCCTGAGGGAGAGGGGGAGAGGAGGAGGGCTGAGTCCTGTTGAGCCCTTAACCACTTAGTACCCCGCCTGAGGGAGAAGGGGGAAAGGAGAGCTGGCAGCTGAATAAGGGGCTGGTAGCTGAAGCCAGGGAATCCCCATGAGAAGTAGTGGCTGTGCCCTTTGGCCTGGTAGTAGAACTGTGTGTCCCCAGAAGGAAGCTGGCTGGGGTAAGAAGGCCCTGGAGTAGCCAGGTATAAGAAATATGTGTTCAAAGAGGTACTGTGTGTCCCAGCTGAAAAGACTGTGGGTCTAAAACAGTGAAGAGGTACTGTGTGTCTGGGGACTGAGTTAGTACTGAGCCCAAAGGCCTGTGTGAGACAGCTCAGTGAGAAGAGTCCAAGGACTGAGTTAAGACTGAGCCCAAATGGCTGGGTGAGAGGGCTCAGGGGGAAGAAATCTATGGATAATGAACTGTGCAAGAAGAAATGTTTAAAATGGAAAATTGCACTGAGTAGGAAGAAATGGTTAAGCTGGAAGAACTGTTTAAGCTTGTGAAAGTGTTTTAAAGCTGAAAGAAGTGTGCCCCAGAGGCTGGAATAAAGATGTGTATGAAAAGAGCCTGATTGGTGAAACCTGACTGTGTTTGCTTTTTGGAGAAGCAGGTCACCCTGAGTAGAAAAGGGTGGTAGATTAATTTGCATAAAATCTGCATATGGAGAACCAGCTCACCCTGAGTGAAAGAGGGATCTGGGAGCCTGAGGTGGGAGCTTCATTATCACACAAGCCTCATCATTTTCACAATATGCAAACATATATGAGCCATCATCCATGTTTTAATGCCAATTGATCAATATAAAATTCTTTCCCTTTTCTTGACAAGCACTCTTGGGTATGTTGGGATTGGAGATGGACTTCCCATCCTATATTAAACGAATCTGTTGAAACAGTACACTGAAGCTGAGGTTTTTAGAAGCAGAGACCCTTCAGCAGATTGGATAGAGATACCAGTCAGTGAAAGGGGTTATTAAACAAAAGTGTGAGGCTCCGATGCCAGTCCGCAGATAACATCTCCCCAGATAACCTTGCCTAGATGAACTTGTCATTTCCTGCCAACAGGTAGGAACACCTATAAACTATGCTATATTGAACTTGTCATTTCCTGCCAACAGGTAGGAACACCTATAAACTATGCTATATGCTTCTGAAAGCTTTTGGAGACATCCTACCACAGTTAACAGTTGTTTCAGTCATGTGGGACCTAGGCAAAGGACAAGCTGTTTGTGATAATCAGAAATGCTCATCTTTTTATACCAGGCTGAGAACTTTCTGAATTCTTATTTCTCTAAAGGACATAATAAAAATTAGTTAAGTTAACAAATTAAATTATCTATTTTTTGTATGAGGGCAACAAAAAAACAAAATACAATGCAGCATCAGAGAAAAGATGAAATTTTTTCTGAAAAAGGTAAACATTGTTATAGCCGAATTATGCAGATATGAGAAAGCTAGCTTTCAAATCCAGCTGGCTAAGCAGAAAGAAAACTGGAGGTACCACCACAGGGGTGGAAATGAATAGTAATGGCCATGCACGACAGCTTCTTCAAGTTAATTCAGAGCTCTGAAAGGGCTAGGCTTTCTTGGCACCATCAGAAGACATCATCCACTTGTGTAGCTGATTCATCCTGCTTGTGGACAGAGAAAATGTATATGCTCCTCCTCTCTTTAGAAGTCTCCAAGAATGCAAATAATACATAAACGTACACAAAGAGCCTCCTAGAGCACTTACAGAACACAAAAAGGGCAATTCTATGATTAGTACATAAGAATATAAGTATTGCCATACTGGGACAGACCAAAGGCCCATCAATCCCAGCATCCTGTTTCCAACAGTGGCCAATCCA
Organism: Microcaecilia unicolor; assembly: GCF_901765095.1. Lineage (NCBI taxonomy): Eukaryota > Metazoa > Chordata > Amphibia > Gymnophiona > Siphonopidae > Microcaecilia > Microcaecilia unicolor. The sequence goes on from NC_044034.1 coordinate 92,467,369, forward strand.
GGTCACAAATACCAGGCAAGATCCCCAAAAAAGTACAAAATATTTTATACTGCTTATCCCAGAAATATTTTCCCCAAGTCCAACTTAATAATGGTCTATGGACTTTTCCTTTAGGAAGCCGTCCAAACCTTTTTTAAAACTCTGCTAAGCTAACTGCCTTTACCACATTTTGTAGCAACGAATTCCAGAGTTTAATTACACGTTGAGTGAAGAAAAATTTTCTCAGATTCGTTTTAAATTTACTACTTTGTAGTTTCATCGCATGCCCCCTAGTCTTAGTATTTTTGGAAAGCGTAAACAGACGCTTCACGTCTACCCGTTCCACTCCACTCATTATTTTATAGACCTCTATCATATCTCCCCTCAGCCGTCTTTTCTCCAATCTGAAGAGCCCCAGACACTTTAGCCTTTCCTCATAGGAAAGTCGTACCATCTCCTTTAACATTTTCGTCGCCCTTCTCTGCACCTTTTCTAATTCCACTATATCTTTTTTGAGGTGCGGTCGCACCATGAAGCGATACAAAGGCATTATAACGTCCTCATTTTTGTTTTCCATTCCTTTCCTAATAATACCTAACATTCTATTTGCTTTCTTAGCCGCCGCAGCACACTGAGCAGAAGGTTTCAAAGTATCAAAAACGACAACACCTAGATCTCTTTCTTGGTCGGTGACTCCTAACATGGAACCTTGCGTGACGTAGCTATAATTTGGGTTCCTCTTTCCCATATGCATCACTTGCTCACATTAAACGTCATCTGCCATTTAGATGCCCAGTCTCCCAATTTTTCACAATCCTCCCGCGATATAACTACTTTGAATAACTTTGTGTCGTCAGCAAATTTAGTTACTTCACTAGTTACTCCCATCTGCAGGTCATTTATAAAAATATGTTAAAAAGCAGCAGTCCCAGCACAGACACCTGGGGAACTCCACTAACTACCTTTCTCCATTGAGAATACTGACCATTTAACCCTACTCTCTGTTTTCTTTTAGTCAGTTTTTAATCCACAATAGGACACTAACTCCTATCCCATGACTCTCCAATTTCCTCTGGAGATTTTCATGGAGGTACTCTGTAAAACACCATCTGAAAATCCAGATACACAATATTCAACCGGCTCCCCTTTAGCCACATGTTTGTCACCCCTTTGAAGAAATGTAATAGATTGGTGAGGCAAGATTTCCCTTCACTAAATCCATGTTGGCTTTGTCTCATTAATCCATGCTTTTGAATATGCTCTGTAATTTTGTTCTTTATAATAGTCTCTATCATTTTGCCTGGCACCAACGTCAGACTCACCGGTCTATAATTTCCCGAATCTCTCCTGGAACCTTTAAAAAAAAAAAAAAAAATCAGCGTTACACTGGCCACCCTCCAATCTTCCGGTACCTCACTCGATTTTAAGGATACATTACATATTACTAACAATAGTTCCGCAAGTTCATTTTTCAGTTCTATCAGTACTGTGGGATGAATACCATCTGGTTCAGGAGATTTGCTACTCTTCAATTTGTCAAATTGCCCCATTACATCCTCTAGGTCTATAGAAATTTCAGTTTCTCCGACTCGTCAGCTTTCAATACCATTTCTGGCACCGGTATCTCTCCCAAATCTTCCTCGGTGAAGACCGAAGCAAAGAATTCATTTAATCTCTCTGCTACGGCTTTGTCTTCCCTGATTGCCCCTTTTACCCCTCAGTCATCTAGCGATCCAACCGATTCTTTTGTCGGCATCCTGCTTTTAATATACCTACAAAAAATTTTTACTATGTGTTTTTGCCTCCAACACAATCTTTTTTTAAAGTCCCTCTTTGCCTTCCTTATCAGTGCTTTGCATTTGACTTGACATTCCTTATGCTGTTTCTTATTATTTTCAGTCGGTTCCTTCTTCCATTTTCTGAAGGATTTTCTTTTAGCTCTAATAGCTTCCTTCACCTCACTTTTTAACCATGCCAGCTGTCGTTTGGTCTTCCGTCCTCCTTTTTTAATACATGGAATATATTTGGCCTGGGCTTCCAGGATGGTGTTTTTGAACAGCATCCAGGCCTGAGGTAAATTTTTGACCCTCGAAGCTGGTCCTCTGTTTTTTTTTTCACTGTTCTTCTCATTTTATCATAGTCTCCAATTTTAAAGTTAAACGCTAACGTATTGGATTTCCTGAGTATACTTACTTCAAAGCTAATATCAAATTTGATCATATTATGATCATTTTTATCAAGTGGCCCCAGCACCATTACCTCCCGCACCAGATCATGCACTCCACTAAGGACTAGGTCTAGAATTTTTCCTTCTTATTGGCTCCTATACCAGCTGCTCCATAAAGCAGTCCTTTATTTCGCCAAGGAATTTTACCTCCCTAGCATGCCCCGATGTTACATTTACCCAGTCAATATCGGGGTAATTGAACTCACCCATTATTATTGTGTTGCCCAGTTTGTTTGCTTCCCTAATTTCCTTTAACATTTCTACATTCGTCTGTTCATCCTGGCCAGGCGGACAGTAGTACACTCCTATCACTATCCTTTTCCTCTTTACACATGGAATTTCTCTCCTTCTCTTAAGTCCTCCTTCATACTGAACTAGATCCTGCTTGCTTTTCCCTCTCTCTCTATTTTATTCCCCCCTTAATACTAAACTAGATCCTGCACTGCCTGCTAGAAGCTATCTGTTAATGCTGTGGCACAAGGTTCACGTTTTAAAACTAAGGGGAAGGGGGTCACGTGACGCTATGAGCGGGAGTGGACGCTAGTTGGATCGCTCCTGCCTTCTCCTCAAACATCTGGGCAAAAAATCGCTGCAAAACAAAGATTAACATCCTGCTAATTGAGAGCGAACATTAGCCGAACTCACGGTGAACGGACCGAGCGCAGAAAGTTACGGCAATGACGACAAAAAACACAAGAAAAGAGAAAGAAAAAACTCGCCTAGTTGGAGACAAAATGGCGGCGCCGGTGAGCCCGGGAACGTCAGAGGTGGGGTCCGCCTGGGCCGCTGAAATTGTGGGAGAAGTCACACAAGCGCTAGAGGTAATATTAGATAAAAAATTGAGCTCCCTGGACAACAAGTTGGAATCCCTTAATAACAATATAGCCCAAATACAAACGGATATGGCGCAATATCAACAGCGGGCCAGTGAAACGGAAGACCGAGTCAGTGTACTAGAAGCAGAGATAAATCAACTGAAGAAAACAATCACCTCCTATGACGATAAACTCGAAGACCTAGAAAATAGGTCGAGGAGGAACAATCTCCGAATTGTGGGACTAACTGAAGGGCAAGGAGATCGTGAACTCAGTAAATATCTTGAAACGTGGTTCACAGCAGAACTGGAGTTACCTGAGATGTTGGGGCCGCTAAGAATCGAGCGTGCACATCGACTAGGGCCGAAGAACGTGGCGGAGGGAAGACCACGTGTAGTCATCTGCAAAATCCTCAATTTCAATCATAAAAACGCCATTTTGCAAGCTCTACGCAACGGCAAAGAACTATACAGTGGAAATCGCAAAGTTCTTTGTTTTCAAGATTATTCATCGGCGGTGGCGGCGCAAAGAAAAAAGTTTTCATCGATATGCTCAGCATTGGTGAATAAAAAGATCAAGTTTGCGCTATTATACCCCGCGAAGTTGAGAATCATTCATTCTTCGGGCACAAAGTTGTTTACCACTATGGAAGAAGCAAAACTATTTGTGCAACAGATGGAAGAGAGGCCGGAAACTTGAGAGTGAAGGATTACATCGCTGAAAAAAGACATTTTCCAACTGACTTCGCTAAATGCTTGAGATAATGTACAATGGTGTGAAAAGTGAAAAATTATAATAAGAGGATGTTGGGGCAGATGATCCATGAAAGAGATTATTAAAGGATAAATTGAAAAGCGACACAAGTTGGATTTAAGGTGGACATAATGGACATTGAAAACATTAGAGGGCCAATTGAAATACAAACAGGATAACAGGAAAGGACGATTTAAGCATGAAAAGTGGCCAAGAATCTTGGATATTAGGAAAGTATGTTATAATAGATATAGTATAAGGATGTTAAGATATTACCTTTGTTGTTAGTTATTTGATACTGCAGGCAATGTAAGATGCAGGGCCTGAAATCAGTTAAATTCGATTTGAAAGTATTACAATCTTAGTTTGAAAGAATCTGACAACATTAAGAGTTCATAAGACTAATAATACTGCTCTTGCTTAACAATTGTAGAGACTGGCAAATCTAAAAGTCAAATGTGTTGGGGGACTGAATGATAAAGAGGTAATACATACTCACACAATCATGAAAGTATGTTATAATAGATATAGTATAATAATGTTAAGATATTACTTTTGTTGATAGCAAGTTGACACTGCAGGTAATGTAAGTCGCAGGGCCTGAAATCAGTTAAATTGGATTTGAAAGTATTACAATCTTAGTTTGAAAGAATCTGACAACCATAAGATTACTTAAGACTAATAATACTGCTTTTGCTTAATAATTGTAGAGAATGGCAAATCCAAAAGTTAAATGTGTTGGGGGACTGAATGTTAAAGAGGTAATACTTACTCACACATACATGTATCATTAACGGAAGAACGAGTAGAGAAGGGACGGATACAAATAATGGGAGGAGGAGCGTTGACAGTGACCTGCTTCCTACGGGAAGGAGAGGGCTATTGGGGGGGAATGGGGAGAGGGGGGAGGGTAGGGAACAGATAACTACAAGACAATGCAAGGGGGGGAGGGGGAAGGGAGCAACTCAATGTAACCTACAGACGCAAATAAATACGAAGATGAGAACATGGGGTATGAGCAGGAGTGGCTGGAGGCTGGGCTGGCTACTCTTGATAGTAAAAGGTAATCAGATGATGGAAAATCGCTATATGAACGATAACTACTTAAGGTAGCATCCTGGAATGTGGGGGGAATACATTCCCCCATTAAGAGATCAAAAATACTGCGTCATCTTAAACATATAAGAGCAGATATTGCACTGCTCCAAGAAACACATTTATCAACAGTGGAACATGCCAAATTAGCCAGATGGTGGGTGGCAGATTGTGTGGCAGCTGCGGCAATGGGTCGGAAAGGGGGAGTAGCCATACTTTTTCGGAAAGGGCTAGCAATTAAGATACATAAAACTATTTCAGACCCAGAGGGTAGATTTGTACTAAGCATAGTAACCATTAATAAAAAAAACTATAATATTGGGAAATATATATGCTCCCAATGTGTTAGATTTAAAATTCTATAAGAAATTGCTCTCCCAAATCACTCAATTGGAAAACTTGCCTCTAGTGATGGGAGGAGATTTCAATATGACTTGGGATCCGAATATGGACAGATCGCATCCGCCAAAGGAGATAAGAAAAATAGATACTAGGGGTCTACCGGATTTATGTGAAATATTAGATTTAATAGATGTCTGGCGCACCTTGCATCCTATGGAGAAAGCATACACACACCAATCTAGAGCACATGGGTCAGCATCAAGAATTGATTACTTGCTGGTATCACGAACTATAATAACAGACATTACTGAGGTACACATAGATCCCTGTGTCATATCGGATCATTCGGTGGTCGGAATGACATGGAAGGGAGGGGAGGATGAAGACTTGCTAAAAAGCTGGACGTTTCCAACATACTTAATTAAAGATGCAAGATTTGGGGAGTTTTTACATGCTAAATGGGCAGAATTTAAGCATTTTAATGAAGGCTCAGTGGCTGAGACCAGCACTTACTGGGAAGCAGCGAAAGCGGTGTTGAGGGGGGAAATAATCAGCTATGTCACGCAATATAAACGAGTGAGAGACAGAGAAATAATGAGACTAGAACAACTCTTAGGTAAATTAAACCGCCAATACGGTTTGAACCCCAGTAATGATATCAGACAAGAGATTCTGACCATACAAGCAACTTTAAACACCAAACTACATGAGAGAGAAGTGAAATCTCAGGCCTACTATCGCTTTCAACTTTACAAGCACGGGAATAAAGGGGGCAAATATTTAGCTCGACTTATAGCATCTAAGGTTACTTCCCGAAATATAACAACTATTGAACAAAAAAATGGGAATCTCATACACTCTAATAAAGAAATTCGACAGGCTTTTCAAAATTTTTATCAAGAACTTTATAAGAGGGCAGATCAAGACGAGTTACAGGGGGAGTCTTACTTGGAGGGTGTTCACATCCCGAGGCTGCAAAGTAGAGACAGAAAGCGGCTAAATGCTAGGATTAGTGAAGACGAGGTGGGATGGGCAATCAAACAAAGTAAATCAGGCAAAGCATCAGGTCCAGACGGCTTTAAAACAGAATTTTATAAGATGATGGGGGATTCGATTCTCCCTACCTTGACTGAGATGTTCAATGAATGGATAGAGAAGGGTGCCTTATCTGATAATATGAATTTAGCTAGGATAGTAGTATTTCCTAAACCAAAGCGAGATGAACAGCTGGTTACATCGTATAGACCCATTTCCCTAATTAATCAAGAGGCAAAATTATTTGCAAAAATATTGGCCAAAAGATTAGGAGGGATATTGCCTCACCTTATTCATCCAGCACAGGTTGGTTTTGTCCAAGGGCGATCAAGTACAAAAAACTTGCGGAATATTTTGGCGTCATTGGAAGGACTGGGTCATTCCAAAGAGCAAGCTGTGATGATCAGCTTCAACGCAGAAAAAGCGTTCGACAGAGTGGAATGGCCCTTTCTATATTCGGTGCTACAGAAATATGGATTTAATGGCAACTTTGTGCAGGCAATTAGAGCATTATATCATAAACCAAGAGCACAAGTGCTGGTAAATGGAAATATATCGGGGGAAATTCAGATCAATAGGGGAACTAGACAAGGTTGTCCTCTGTCGCCTCTGTTATTTGCACTTCAATTAGACCCATTAATTAGAGACATACATGATTGTGCAGCGATAACAGGGGTAAATATTAAAAATCAAGAATTTAAGATAGCCGCATTTGCGGATGACTTGTTAATGATTATTACGAAGCCAAAAGATACTCTAGAGAATCTTTTACAAATTTTCAGAGAATATGGAGATTATTCGGGTTTCAAACTGAATATAGACAAGTCAGAAGCGCTTCAAATTAATGTGGACATACACGAGCTATGGGGGGGAGATTTCCCTTTGAAGCAGGCACACAAATCTTTTGTATGCTTGGGTATACAGTTGCCGGCCAGACCAAAAGAGCTATATCATTTAAATGTTGAAAAATTACTGGAACAGACAAAACAGCAGTTAGAATCATGGGGCACGCTAACAATCTCGCTCATAGGGAGGATCAACCTTCTTAAAATGGTGATATTACCGAGATGGTTATATATGTTGCAGATCTTACCAATAGCCCTGTTGCAGAAAGATATAAAGCGCTTATACCGAATGCTGCTCAGATTTTGTTGGGCTAAGAAAAAAGCTAAAATACAACAAAAATACATGTTGGGAGGTTGGAGACAGGGGGGTTTGGGAATTCCCAATCTTAAATATTATAACATGGCATGTTTATTGCGACTGGTGAGAGATAGATTATTTCATGCTTCCGACCATACACCTATAGAGATAGAAGATGCATTATTTAACCCATATCACTTTACTACCCTAATGCATCTACGGAGCGGGGAAACTCCTCCAAGAATTAGACACAATATTTTACTTAAACCCATGAGAGAGGTATGGAAATTCATAGGCAAACTATTAGGCGGAGACTCAAGAATAACGGAGTTAATAAGTATTAGAGGAAATCCGGCCTTCCAACCAGGAATGGAGAACAAAATCTTTGATGACTGGGGAAAGATAGGTGTGGAAACCCTGGCAGACGCACTAGGAGAGAATGGGGATATTAAGCCATTGCCGCAGCTGCTTCATCAAGAGGAACCTGGATGGCAAGATACTTATGCACACTATCAGCTTAAACATTACATACAAAACTTAAATAAAGAAGCACTTACAATTAGGTTAGGTAGTAAAATTATTACCTTCTTTGAGGAAATTACAGAAAATGCCCCTTCTATATCGCAATTATATCAGAGATTATGGAGTCTAACTCCTGAGAAGGAGATGACTCTGTTGAAACAGAAATGGGAAAAAGATATGGGAAAGAACTTGCAATCCTGGGATATAATAGCACAAATCAAAAGTATTCCATGCCTGATAGGGGGAACTGATTATAGAGAATGTGCATTTAGAATGATACACAGGGCATACTTTACACAGGTTCAATTGTATAAAGCAGGGGGTATAGAAACAGCTCTTTGTGTAAAATGTCATAATGCCGAGAACTCCATTTATCATGCGATGTGGAAATGTGTGTTAATACAACGATATTGGAGACAAATAACTAATTATCTTACAGGTATGCTATGTAGTGGAGTAGATATGAATCCATTACATCTAATATTAGATATGAAGGAGGTACAACCGAGTTTAAATGCAGATAAAGTATTGCTAAAGCGCAAATTATGTTTGGTAGCAAGGAAATGTATTATGCAACACTGGACTACACACAACCCGCCAAATTTCTGGCATTGGCGTAATCAGGTACATCAATTGTTGGTCTGGGAAGCAAAAGAGGCTAAAGGAAATGATAAAAGAAAAACGAGATTTCTTAAAATCTGGGGATGCTACTTGGAAAAAATGACGCAGAAAGGGCGAAGTCTGATTATTAATACCTTATGAGTGGACTTTATGCGATACTAGAAAAGTATGGGGATTCTTATAGGTTACAGGGGGAAACACGAAGAATAAGAGGGCAGGGAGGGTGGGAAGGGGGAAGGGGAAATAGTAGGTATAAAGATGGAAGAATGAAACATTATACTATGGTGGAAACTAATAATTGATTTGTTGTACTAATATAGGATAAAGAAGGTGGAACAATATTTGGTTATGTTAGACGTTGACAATAATACAATGTTCTGTTGAATTCATGGATAATACAAATTGATGAAACACACAGAGGAAGAAAAAGAAACACACTATCCCTGTGTAAGATAAATATTGTTTTATTATGTTATTACAAGATAATTGAGGAACAAAAAATACTTGTATTAGTTTTATAATGTCTACAAGATGTGGATGTGTTGATTTCTTTCATAATAAAAAACAGTTGAAACATAAAACTAAGGGGAAAAGACTATGGAGATTAGTTGATAAAATTTGCTTTTCTCTATTTTTATTCTGCCTATCACTAACCTACAATTCCTCCTTTAAACCCCAATCTTTAGGTTCCCAAAGCACAATAGTGTTCACGTACCAGAGAAATGTCCTCTTCTCTCAAAATTTCTCAGAAAGAACGTTCAGTGGGACCTTTCCTCTTTATATAGTTTTGAATCTAAGGGGACCTTTTCAAAACAGGCTCTTTGAAGCTAACTCAGCAACCTATGCAAATATTCTACTTCCTCACACCTTAGTTAACACCTAATAGAGGTCACTGGCCGTGCTACCTCTCCAGCAACCAAAGAACAGAAAATAACTGTCTTTAAGAACAAGATTTGAGCCTTTTAAAGCTTTTTGGCTGTTAAGTTTCTACCTCTAGAAAAGGTTTCAGTTTAAAATTATGGTAAAAATGCCTATTTCTAGAGAAAATTTCAGTTTAAAACTATGGGAAAAGGATTATATTCTATGGCAACTAGTTAATAATGCTTGCTTTTCTCTCTGTCTCTCTCTTTTTTTAGTCCCCCCTTAATACTAAACTAGGTCCTGCTTGCTTTTCCCTTATACCTGCACTAACACAGGTCACAGTGCACACTGGAAAACAATCCTGGAGTTTTAAAAATGCACAATCTACACCTACGTTTTCATCATACAATTAAAAGCAAACTGCAAGTGTAATTTTACCCATACTGAAAGGAAGAGGAATGGACAGAAATAACTAGGTGAAAATGTGTTTATCCATTATATACAGTCAATAGAATTTCAGCAATATAGTTAGGTGTAAGGTAGGTAGTTCCTTTACACACAAGCATCAAGCCACACAAGAGCTATGGGGGCTGCCACACATGTGCAACAGTTTTCATGGCAGGGTTAGAGTGAGATGGGTTGCCATCTCTGTCTCCAAACACAGTAAGGAGAGTCACCTTGTAGAACCAAATAGTCCTTATTCCAACCAGCATGGACAGCAAAAAAATGATGACACAACAGTGCCGTGTTTCGGCAGAAAGAATGTTTGCATCAGGGGTCTTATTACATAAACAGCTGGTATACAAAGAGCAACATATGCACTGGAGCAGTTTTGCAATAGCTAACTTTCAATAAGAAAATAGTGATAAATATCTCAAGGAAATGTGTAAACTTCATAAAACTGCAGCAACACTATGGCCATGTTGGATCATCAGTTTTTTGCTGTTCCATGACGGTTGGAATAAAGACTGTTTGTTTCTACAAGGAGACTCCTTTGGTGTTTGTGATCTTCGTCGTAAGGTTTTGGTTCTTTTCTGCTGTTTTCCAGCTCTGTCTCCAGACATCCCAAAGCAACAGTCGGTTAAGTGTCTTGCCCTGGCCACAAGGAGGGGCATAATTGAAAGGGTTGCCCAAGTTTTCCTGAGGACGTCCTCACAGGATGGCCCCACGAAGTGGCAGGGAAACCCGTACTATCGAAACAAAATGGGTGTCCATCTTTCGTATCGATAATACGGTCGGGGACGCCCAAATGGCAAAATTTAGGTCGACCTTAGAGATGGTTGTCCCCGATTTTCGCCGATAATGGAAACTGAGAATGCCCATCTCAGAAACGACCAAATCCAAGCCATTTGGTTGTGGGAGGAGCCAGCATTCGTAGTGCACTGGTCCCCCTCACATGCCAGGACACCAACTGGGCACCCTAGGGGGCACTGCAGTGGACTTCAGAAATTGCTCCCAGATGCATAGCTCCCTTACCTTGTGTGCTGAGCCCCCCAAAACCCACTCCCCACAACTGTACACCACTACCATAGCCCTAAGGGGTGAAGGGGGGCACCTACATGTGGGTACAGTGGGTTTCTGGTGGGTTTTGAAGGACTCACATTTACCACCACAAGTGTAACAGGTGGGGGGGATGGGCCTGGGTCCACCTGCCTGAAGTGCACTGCACCCACTAAAACTGCTCCAGGGACCTGCATACTGCTGTCATGGAGCTGGGTATGACATTTGAGGCTGGCAAAACATATTTAAAAAGGGTTTTTTTTGGGTGGGAGGGGGTTGGTGACCACTGGGGGAGTAAGGGGAGGTCATCCCTGATTCCCTCCGGTGGTCATCTGGTCAGTTCGGGCACCTTTTTGATGCTTGGTCGTACCAAAAAATGGGCCAAGTAAAGTCACCCAAATGCAAGTCAGGGACGCCCTCCTTTTTTCCATTATCGGTCGAGGAAGCCCATGTGTTAGGCACGCCCCAATTCCGCATTTGCTAAGCTTCCGACACGCCCCCGTGAACTTTGATTGTCCCTGCAACAGAAAGCAGTTGAGGACGCCCAAAATCGGCTTTCGATTATGCCGGTTTGGGCGACCCTGGGCAAAGGTCGCCCATCTCCCGATTTGTGTCAAAAGATGGATGCCCTTCTCTTTCGAAAATAAGCCTGAAGGTGTTGCCATGGGATTTGAACCTGGGCCTTCTGGTTCCCAGCACACTGCTCTAACGATTAGGCTACTCCTCTTTTTAGCATGCAACTCAAAAAGGGGTGTGGCCGTGGAAGCAGTATGGGCAGGTCAGAAGCATGCAGGGTTATGGACAGATGTAAAATACAGCATTAAAATAAATAAATAAATAAATAAATAAATAAATAAACCGTCATCTGGGTTTATTTACCTTTTAATTACTAGTCACCAATCACTAAGGGCCAAATCTCCACCAGACAAATGTTTCCCCCTCTAAAGGCAGAGAAGAGCAGGAGTGTGAAAGGAAAACTACATTGTTTACAGCTCTGACAGTCAAAAGTTTGAGATTTTATTTTCACTATTCTCTCCAACTCACAGTAACTTTCCAAACCCCATAAAATCCAAAAGCCTCTCATTTACTCAGTTTAACAATACATATACAAAATCAACACATCAGCTAATATTAAATTATATTTTTAATGCAGTTCTACAAAAAATGTTATTTAAACAAAACTGATGACAGCCCTTTCTATTTCATTTAAGGGGAAATAAATGAAGCTTATAAAGCACCTTTTCCATCTTTATTAATCAAAGTAAATGGGAGTGATGTTGTGTTGACTACCTTTATAAACATGCTGTGGTTCTATGCTAAAACAATAAGAACAGATGAGGCACAAGCCCATGAGGTTTAAATAAACAAGCTGAAACCTGCACACTTAGGAGATAGCTCTATAAGGAAGTACCCAGTTAAAGCATTTTTTAAGGCTCCTGTGTGAAGACTACAAAGCAATGTGAGAGTGCCTGCATATCTTTCCAAATAATAGCATTAAATGCCTGCACCAATATAGTCAAGTGAAATTAAAGTATTTTATAAACATGCTATGAATGTAAACCTGGACTTCAGTTCTCATAGGTAAAGTAAGGGTTAATTTGTAAGCTACAGATGCTTGGATAAGAAAGAAAAAAATGTTCTTAGTACAAGTCAGAAAAGAACCACAGTGAAGATCAATAGTAATTGTACTAGAAGGGAGGAAATGTGCACGTCATGGGAAGAACTGCACGCTTGTCTTTTCTCACAACCAGAAAGGAAATGGTGGGGATGTTTGTAATTAACTGCTGAGCATAAAGTGCATCTCTTGTCTGAAATATATAAAAAGCAGTTTTGCACGTGTGTTCAGAAACCCTGGAAGAACTTTGTCTGTTCTCTCTCTATGCTGGCACGCAAATTAATAAGTATGCCAGCAAAGGTGTGTTTAAATGTATTTTATTGATTTCATTTTGGGGCTCAATTTAGGGACTCATCCAGTCTTCTAGTACCTCCCTATTGGTTGGACGGGAAAGAGATGGGATTCCCTCTCCCCAGGTGCCAAGCAAACGTGAGGGATACTGGCTCTACAAAATTTCTAGAGGGAGAGAGGAGGAGGCACACATCCTGCTCATTGCTCATCTTGAGGGAGGCTATGGGTTATGGACAGATTACTGCATTGCCAGTTGTAAGTTTCTGTGTTAACTGTAGTTTGTATTATCTTGTTTGCCTTTTCTATCTGGGAGGGGTGGGGGAGAAGAGCAGAAACAGAAAGTGTGCAGTCTGATGAGGTCTCAGGAGAAAAACAGAAATTTTGTGATTTGAAAGGTGGGGGGGGGGGGGGGGGGGGATTTGCAGAGGACAGTACAGGGGATACAGCTCATTTGCAATTGCCAAGCAATATGGGCGGGGAGGAATCTTTGACATTTGGAGAAGCTACAGATGTGCTAATAAAAGAACAAGAACAAACAGCTTGAGTGGCACCTTTCTCAAGCAGGATAAAGGGTACCTAGGGGGGGAAAAAAAACAACAAACAAAAAGGGGGTCTCATTTCTTGGGCAGTGGGTGGGGACATTTGCAGCCTTTATGAATAAGTGTTTGGTCCAGAGTTGAGTTATCTGTACAAGAAGAAAAAAAAACCAAGAGCAATTAATTTTGATTCACTGTTGCTCATAATTCCTCTTTCTTCAATTTACAAACTCATGCTTGTCTGGGGTTGAACTTGGTATGAAGATAAATAGTAAAGCGTTTTGCTAGGGTAGCATGGGCTGTGGGGCTGCATATTGATCTCTATTTCCAGTGTGTGCAGTGTGGGGGGAGCGCAAGTGTGGTGTGGTGGTGAGTGAGTGAAAAACCCAAAACTAAAGTCTAGCACGGCCACACCCAGATAAAATCCCCACATCAGGAGACAGAGAGAGAAATTAGAAATATAGAAGATGTTAGCCTACAGAAAGGATTTTGTTATTTTGCTAACCTTGATAATATATGGACAAGACAAGACAATGCTGCAACAGGGTGCAGATGAATTAAAAAGATGGAATATAAAATATCCAGTGTACCTGAATGTAACTCACCTTGAGCTACTACTGAAAACGGTGTGAGCAAAATCACACAATTGCTGCTATCACAATGGAAGTAGCTTACTAAATATTATATTTTTTTTCCTCATTACCAACTGTAATCATTCAGATGTCTTTTATGAAACTGAACAAAACCATGACCAGCTATGGAGTAGCCTAGTGGTTAGTGCAGTGGACTTTGATCCTGTGGAACTGAGTTTGATTCCCACTGCAGCTCCTTGTGACTCTGGGCAAGTCACGTAACCCTCCATTACCCCTGGTACAAAATAAGTACCTGAACATATGTAAACCGCCTTTGAATGTAGTTGCAAAAACCTCAGAAAGGCGGTATATATTATAAATACATGCTCTGTCCCCACCCCTACCACACTCCCAATAATAATAATTCCAATGAGGGTACCAATGCAGGCTGCAGACCATGTTGAGGGTTAGGAAAAGTACAAGAAGCTGCACTCTTCATCACCCATTGAGCCACAGTCCCTAACACACACGTTTCCCCAAAATAATCTGCATCCATAGAACCCCCTGGCCCTTTCCCAACAGTGGATGCAGAGCAGATCTAGAACATTTCCCCATAAAACTCACCATACAAAAATGTTTGTTTCTAGTATTATCTCAATAACAGGCATATTTCAAAGTAATACAAAAATCTATCAAACAAAAGGTCACACAGAACCTAGAGCAAATCTAGCATACCAACACTAACATCCAAAACAAGGATCCTACCTATGATACATTAGGGCCCTAAATATTATAGTGGGGACCTAAAATATCAATACATCCATCAAGAAATCTGAACAAACCAAATCACTAGAGAATACAACATAGAAAATTCATGCTAACAGAATACCTCGGTCACACATACAACACAGAACACAAAATGACAAATACAGAATATGGGACCACAAATATAAATTGAATCGAAACCCCAAGAAGACAGATCTTGCATTTAATAAAACACCAGAGAACTAGAAAAGTGCATTTCTTCCTGCACTGTGCAAAATATAAAGACAGCACATGCCAAGGATGGTGTTAGGGGATAAAACCAGTGGCGTAGCTATTTGGGGCCTGAGGGGCCCTGGCCCCCTGCCGACGATCCCCTTGAACCCCCCTCCCGCCACCAACTCTCCCCCGCTGTCGCTGCCCGCCCTCGCATCAGATACCTTTTTTGCTGGTGGGGGTCCCCAAACCCCGCCAGCCGAAGAGTCTTCTTCAGCGCCAGAGTAGCCTTCATTCAACGAAGTTCCTGCGATCAGCTGTTTCGACACCTTACGTCCTGCACCGTGCATGTAGCCTCGTGCAGGACATAAGGTGTCGAAACAGCTGATCGCACCAGGAACTTCGTTGAACAAAGGCGCTACTCCAGCGCTGAAGAAGACTCTCTTCGGCTGGTGGGGTTCGGGGACCCCCGCCAGCAAAAAAGGTATCTGATGCAGGGGCGGCTAAATAGTGCCCCCCCACCTCTGGCTCTGGCCCCCCTCCCGGCGAGGTCTGGCTACGCCCCTGGGTAAAACTACAGCAACTGCCCTTGGGCCCCTGGCCAGAGAGAGCCCCAAGCCTGCTAGAAGCTGAAGATGATTCAGCCTGGTAGTAAGCTTTGGGGTCCCCTCCCAAATATCTACCCTAGGCCCCAGCCATGTCTAACACCAGCTCTGGCAGAATACACCTTTCAAATCTGACATATTCTATTCACAAAATAGAAAAATAAAAATATTTTTCTACCTTTTGTGTCTGGTAATTTTATTTATCAAATGTTGGTCCCAAGCTCTGGTTTCTGCTTCTCTGTCTTCTCTTAACTCGCTGTCCAAGGTATTCTGTCCATTAGACATTTCTTCTCTCTCCATGTCCACTGTCTATCTTCTTTCTTCCTCTATGTTCGGCATCTCCCTTTCTCTGTGTCCCTATATTTCTCTGTCCAACTTCTCTCTTCTCTTCCTCCCCCATGCCAATGTGTGTCTCGCCTCTCCAACCCCACCCCATCCAGCTTCTCTCCCTCTCGCCCCCCCAATCTGGCTTGCTTGCCTGCCTTCCCATCCCCCCTCATTCCTGCTGTGGGCTCAGTATTTCAGCCCCACTTCATTCATCCCCTTGGTCTGGCATTTCTTTCCTTTCCCTCCCCCCTCCTGCAGGCCCAGCACCTCTACCCCTTCCCTGCAGCCATAGCCCCCTTTCCTCCCACAATATGTCCTGCACACGTCTCCCTTCCTCGAGTCCAGCCAACCACCCACCCACCCACAATTGAGCATCCCTCATTGGCTTCCCTACTGCGTGTCCGGGATTGCTGTAGCTTTGGCTTCCTTCTCCTTCCCCTGCTCAGTAGTGATTCACCGAAACACTCCGGATCCTTCCCTTTGCCACGTCTGGCCCTATCTGATGTAACTTCCTGTTTAGGGAAGGAAGGATCCGGAGAGCCTAGTGAATCGCTGCTGGGAGTCCCAAAAGTGTAAGCTGCAAGTGCACTGCAGCAGCGGTGGGGAAAGGAGACGGAAGCCGAAGCTGCAGTAATCCTAAACATGAATCGATGCTGGCCATCCCGAAAATGTAAAAGCTGCAAGCACTGCAGCAGTGGGGGAAGAATTTCAGACCGGAGTCTGTGTGGGCCTCGGGCAAAAGTGAGTGGGCCTGGGCCCATCCAGGCCCACCAGTGGCTACACCCTTGGTAGGAAATCAGATGATGTCAATGGTGCTTGCTACAGGAGGCAACTTTTTTTTTTTTTAAGTTTCCCTGCAAGTGCCTTGTAAAATGTTCCGATACAAATTAGGGCTGCAGTTTGATTAAAAATTTTAATCGTGTGGTTAAAAAAATTAAAGGAAGCAGGGAAAACTTCAAACATCACCACTGTATTTAATAAAATGCTACAGTAATTTTTATGTTTGTTATACTGGGGGGGGGGGGGGGGGGGGGGAAGACAGATGCAGTCACTATGCAGTCACTCACATCCTGTGTGACTTCATCTCTCTTCCCTCCTCTCCTCCCCCCCTTCCATTGACTGCCTGCCTACATGCTTGACTTGTCACACAGTCTGGGGTGGGAGGACTAGAGGGTAGGAAAGACAGATGACATCACCCAAAGCCTGCAAAACTGAATATATTTGCTCCTGTCCCCCTGCCCCCACCAACTGCCTGCCTGCCTGCCTGCCTGCAGGATCTGAGTCAGATCAGGAATGCAGGAAGGAAGCAGTGTGGGGAGGTAAGGGGACCCAGGGATATGCTGGAACTCACGGGGGTGGGGGAGGAGGAGGGGACGGGATCAGGTTGGACCTTGCGGGGGTGGAGGGGGGGATGGAATGGCATTTACCGGTGGCGGGGAGGCAAGCAGCAGCGGTGGCAGGCCAGGTGGCAGCTGCAAGCAGAAGGGGTGCCTTGTTGGAAGCATGCAGCAGCAGTGACGGCAGGCCGGGCTAGCGGGCAACATAAGAAAGCAGAAGGGGTGCCTCGTTGGGAGCATTCAGCAGTAGTGAGGGCAGGCCTGGCAGGCAGGCAAAAACAGCATCAAGCAAGCAGAAGGGTGTGCCTCCTTGGGAGCATGCGCTCCCCAATAGAGGCTTTCCTTATTGGATCCCCAACAGAGAACCAATCAGGAGATCCTGACAAACAGTAAATCCAAGGAGAGGAAGGATAAGGTAATGGCAGCCTTGTGTGAGCAGAGAAAAAGATAAGTAACTTGGGGGGGGGGGGGGGGGTCAATTAATTTCATTAACAGCTGTCATGAAACACCTAGCATCCACCCTAAAGTCAACTGGAAGGTCTGACCCCAACACTGTTCAGGCCCACTTGCACTTGGGCATGTGCTCTATACTGTACCCTCATCCCGCCAACTGAGTCCTACTTGCCTCTGGGTTAGTCTCCCACTCTCAAGTTATTCCCCGGTGATTTCTAGGTACTGGGGCCACTCTCTCAGGGGTCCCATAGTTCCTGGAAAACACCCACAGACCCAACACACAAACCACCAGGATCCTTAACTAGTCCAGGACAACAGAGCCAATAAACTAACAGGTTTATAATTACAGTAGAACAGTGAACGTCTGAAAAAGTGAAAAAGTACAGCAAGCAATAACAGATAACCAAAACAAGGATCAACATTAAAACTATCTAACACTTGTTACTACCTGGGTAGCACCTGGGGAGTTTCAGGAAATTAGCTGCTCACAAGTCTGGACAGGGTCTCAGGACAGAAATGTCTCTCCTCTGTACCCCCACACTCAGACTGGAGGAAAATAGTACATCCGTGCTAGATTTGAAGTCCAGGACCAATCAGAGCCCAGAGCACCAACTTTGAAAGTATCTGGCCAATTGAACTACAAGTTTCCTTGTCACAAGGCTAAATTGAAAAGGAAAGTAATCTTCTCTGCAACAGCTTTAAAACAAAAACAAATACCATCTGCTGGCCAATTAGGAGAAATACATGTCATCAGTAAAAATAATACAGACTACAAGCATAAGACCCCTGTTTTGCCAGAGCCACACTTAATTTTTTTAAAATCTCGATTAATTAATATTTATTTATTCGTTACATTTGTATCCCACATTTTCCCACCTATTTGCAGGCTAATCAATATTAACATGCAGCCTTAATAACAATTGTATTTCCTTGACCCTACTCAATTGAACAAAGCCGCCAGGGGGGGCCGGGGGGCAAGCTTCCCCGGGCCCAGCATACAAGGGGGGCCCAGTGCCAGAAGGTTCTACTCCTTCAGTCTGTCTCTTTTGCTCCTGTTGTTTCGGGACCCGGGTGACTGCATTAACGTGATAACCTGGGTTCTGGCACACAAGAGGAGAGTGACAGACTGCAGAGGAAGCAGAGGCAGGAATGTGGCAGGGGTCCAAGTGGAGTGGGGCGGCAGAGGTAGGGGCGGCAGTGTCCCGAGTGAGAGGGTAGATGCAGCAGTCCGAGTTCGGAGGGGGCGGCGGCAGAGGCCCAAGTGGGGGTGAGGAAACAGCGGCCTGAATGGGGGAGTTGAAGCAGCGGTGGTGGCCCGAGTGGGGGAAGCGGTGGCCTGAGTGGAGGAAGGGCAGCAGTGGCGGCTGCACCAGCCCTGCTCCGGCTCTGTCTCTCACTGGGCCAAAGGGGGGGGGAGGCTGGGGCTGTGCTGGACCTGCCCCGGGCCCAACTGTGTCTCTTGGCGGCCCTGTTTCTTGTTAAATACGAAATCTAAATTAATGAGTTGATGTTTACTTTCTTTTTATCAATTCGATGGTGGGTTTAGTTAAGAAAAAGGTCATATAGAATTGGTATAAGAGTGCAATGTTTGTTGATGATTTCTTGCTTATTTACGTTTTAGTATTATCCTCTCGCTTCATTTATGTGGACTGGATTTAATTATTTTTCTTTTCTTGCTATGTTTGTAAGAATTTGAAAATACTTAGGGGGTCCAAGATGGTTGCTTACCTGTGAGGACGTTTGTGAATGCTCCGCCTTACTCGTTTCATCATGCCTAAACACTGTGGGAGACCCGCAGTCCACCCACTCACTGGGTAGTTTTACTTCAACTTCGGAAGGCAGAAATCATAGAGTATGCCTGTGCAACTTCAGGCAAACCGGAAAAATGAGAGCCGGAGGACAGCTCGCGCTTTGGGAGTGAGGTAATGCTTACTCAAGTTGGTCCTATTACTCCCCCACATCCCAGAATAGATCCTGTGCTGGGTTCTTCCGGGTCACCAGTGGTGACCCCATCAGTGTCGGGAGAAAGCGGGTCGATGGCTGGAGTTTCCTCTGGTGAGAGGTCATCGCATGGTACGCCCATGGGCAACAAGTAGGTGGGAGAGATGCTGGAAGAACCAATAGAAGAGCCGCTTTTGGCTCTGTCGCTTTTGGTAAAGCCAGCAGAAATTACTCTGGAGGACATTTGGAATGTCCTCTATGCCTTGTCTTCTAAGGTTCTATCTGTAGGGAACCAGAATGAGGTTTGGTTTCAAGCTTTGGGAAAGAGTAACGTTGAAATACAAGGGAAGGTGGAGACACTGGAATTACAAATTCAACAGGTGAAATCTACACAATCTGTGGTTGTACAAGATAAGAAAATTTCATATCGTAGAATTGAGAATTTGAAAATTACATAAAGGGTTTGAATTTGAGTCTGTTGAACTTTCTAAAGGTTTTAATATCTACACCTAAGGAGATATATAAATTCTTGAAAGATAATTTTGGATACGTGGAGATTGCTGTACCTCCATTGAATAAAAATATATTTTATTCCTCTCCCAGTTAAGAAATGTACTAGCTCTTTAGAGAGAAACCTGATCAAGAAGATATCTCTTCAGACAGTCTGAATCTTAGTAACATTCTGAAAATCTCTGTAGAAGAGGTAACCCTTCGGGCTACCCTCTTGGTTTCCTTTGTTTTTCACAGGACAAGGAAGCACTTTTGTGGCATTTCTTTAGATCAAAGGACTGTAACTTTATGGGAGGGCAAGATACCTAACTTTCCCTGATGTTTCTTGTTGGACTCAGAATAGAGAGAGGAATTTTTTGACTTATCGCTCCAAGGTTTTGGCTCTTGGAGCATTTTTTTAATGAATTATTTTTATTGAACATTTCCAACAAGCAACACACAATGCAGTACAAATAAGACTATTATTATTTGTTACATTTGTATCCCACATTTTCCCACCTTTTTGCAGGCTCAATGTGGCTTACATAGTACCGTTAACGGCGTTAGCCGATTCCGGTCTGAAACAAATACAAGGTATGAACAATACAAGATGATATTGTGGTAGGATGAGGTACAAGTATGGTAGGTACAATTGGGGGAACTTGGAGAGGAAGAGTCAGGAAATGTCTATTACGGTCTTTGGTTACATTGTGTCGTAGGTATCTGGTATTTTTATGTTGGGTCGGTGGGGTATGCTCTTCTGAACAGGTCTGTCTTTAGTGCTTTCCAGAAATTTAGATAGTCGAACGTAGTTTTTACTGCTTTTGGTAATGCGTTCCATAGTTGTGCACTTAAGTAGGAAAAGGTAGATGCATAGGTGGATTTGTAGTTGTCCTTTGCTGCTTGGGTAGTGGAGGTTTAGGTATGATCGTGCAGATTTTGTGGTATTTCTGGTTGGCAGGTCGATGAGGTCTGTCACGTATCCTGGTGCCTCACCGTAAATAATTTTATGAACAGTCATGCAGATTTTGAAAGTGATACATTCCTTGATTGGTAGCCAATGCAGTTTTTTTCGGAGTGGCTTGGCGCTGTCAAAACGCGTTTTTCCAAATATAAGCCTGGCTGCTGTATTTTGGGCGGTCTGAAGTTTCTTTATGATTTGATCCTTGCATCCCTCATAGATTCCATTACAGTAGTCTGTGTGGCTTAGTACCATTGACCGTATCAGGTTACAAAATATTTCCCTCGGGAAGAATGGTTTCACATGTTTGTGTTTCCACATAGAGGAAAACATTTTCTTTAAGGTGGATTTCGCTTGGGTCTCTAGTGATAGGCCACAGTCGATTGTTACTCCGAGAATTTTCTCCCACTCCCCACACTCTCAAACCATTAAAATAACAAATAGGATAGCATCAACAGGGATTCTAGCAGCTAGCCACTAAAGATAGTGAAACAGAAGCCCGCTTATGCCAATTTCTATATGTCCCACACCTTGTGGAAAGTTTTAACCTGACAGAGAGCCGCCAGCTGGAACATCTGATAAACATAATCTAGTCTCCGTAACACTTGGTCTTCCATCGGAAGTGCAGACTGTTACGGAACTGGTAGTGAGCCCTTGTGCCTCGACAGAGCACGGTGAAAAAGGAGGCCGCACTCAGTCAGGCAGCCGGACAACCCCAAGCTTCACCTGGGGACGACCACCGTTCCCCAGGAGTTGAGCTCCCAGGTGCGGGTGGCCACCAGGACTTCAGGATACGAGCGGGGTCAGACGGCTGCTAGCCAAGCCCGGCAGCAAGTAAACAGTATCAAGTCCAAACCGAGAATCAGGGCAGGCAGCAAAGCAGAGAATGTCAGGTCCAAACCAGAAGTCAGGGCAGGCAGCAAAGCAGAGAATGTCAGGTCCAATCCAGAAGTCATGGCTGGCGGCAAAGCAGAGAATGTCAGGTCCAATCCAGAAGTCAGGGCAGGCAGCAAAGCAGAGAATGTCAGGTCCAATCCAGAAGTCAGGGCAGGCAGCAACACAGAGAATGTCAGGTCCAATCCAGAAGTCAAAGCCAAGCCAGGAGAAGACAGCAGAATGCTTAGACCACACACCAAAGCTGTACAACGATAGAAGCCGAAGCAAACTGATGACCGTGTTCAGTTCTTAAATAGGCCTCTCATCAGGAGATCCCTGCTACAGCTGATGGGCAAGGAACCTCATTGGGCACGCCCATAGGAATAAGCCTCTCAAGATGGCTGCCCCTCAGGAACTGATGTAGATGCTCTACTCAAGATGGCTGTCCTTCAGGAACTGATCAAATGCACCTCTCAAAATGGCCACCCCTCAACTGAACCTTCCAAGATGGCCGCCGCCAGGAGCAGCCAGGTAGGAGTGTAACAGAGTGTAACACAGACTTCTTCCAATAGGCAGCCAGGGCAACCCTGATAACCGTAAACAAGGACACTGCCAATTTATGAAGTTCATGCTTAATTCCTACTAGTTTGAAGTTCAATAGACAGCAGTCTGCCTTTAAAGGATAGCAAACCTGCAGGATATGATGTAAGCTGGTTCAGTAAGTCTGCACCAGGGGACAAGTTCACCATATATGAAAAAGCCTCCAGGGGAGCCACATCCTTGCAAACAGTGTCCTGAACCTGTCATAAATATGCGCATCAGCACCGTCCAAGATATCATCCTTGAATACAGAAATAAACCCCTGCAACACCAAAACACAAAAAACAAGACAACTTACCAAAATCAGCCCTTGCCCACACACCACTGATCCTCTTCTAACTGTCCAAATAGGATGCATTAATGCAAGATCAGTAGTAAATAAAAGCGAAATCATCACTAACTGGATCACCTCAGAGAACCTAGATCTACTGATTGACGGATCCAGGTTTCTGTGATGAAAAGTAGATCTAGGTTCTCTGAGGTGATCCAGTTAGTGATGATTTCGCTTTTATTTACTACTGATCTTGCATTAATGCATCCTATTTGGACAGTTAGAAGAGGATCGGTGGTGTGTGGGCAAGGACCCTATCATAAACGAACTCTGCCCCCCGGGCTACAAAATATCACACTGACCCAGGAAATACAAAAGAGGAGGAGGAATTGCACTCATCTACAGATCACACTTCTCCGCAGAGCCCACCTCAGAGTCCATCTCAACTCAACTCGAGATAGCCTCTATAAAACTATATAGTCCCATGCTATACGAACATTTAACCTGCATACTGTTTTACAGACCTCCTAATAACTGGAACCATAGCCAAACCACATTCGTGGACTTTATATCAAGTGCATGCGTCAACAACTCCAATATACTAATATTAGGAGACCTAAACCTCCACTTAGAAGACTCCAACTCTGCCCACACCCAAGACTGCACAGACTTCCTCCAACTATGTGATTTAAACCTTCCTCCAATAGTACCAACCCACAACAAAGGCCACTCACTTGATATCATCACACACAAACATTCTACAGATCAAAACTTCCTCCTATCAGACATCCACTGGGTCGCCTCCCCCTGGTCCGACCACCACAAAGCAACCCTATCTGTACAATGGCAGAAAAAAGACCAACCAAAACCACCAGAACCCACAACAATTAAAACCAGAGGACGAATCGAAAAAGATACCTTCTGGCAACTCATCTACGACAACAATTGGACGATAGATCCAAACACAACCCACTTCCTTGCAGACTGGGACCATAGATGCAAACTTATCTTAGATGAAATTGCTCTGCTACACTCCAAAACCCTACGCACAAAGAAAAACCCTCTCCATGGTTCAACGAGGAATTAAAAAAACTTAAAAAAGAAACCAGAAAACTAGAAAAAATATGGAGCAAGTCAAAAGATGACGCAACCCTGAACACATGGAAACAAACACAAAAGAAATACAAGAATGAAATTAAACGAGCCAAAAGGACATACTATACAAAACAAATCACAGCCACTGGAATAGACATAAAAAAAACAATACAAAATCATAAAGAATCTTCTTAACACGAACCCAGTAACAACTTCACCCTCAAACTGTCCATCTGCAGACCAGCTGGCCAAATACTTCAATAATAAAATCTCTAATCTGTGCAACACAAATCCCCCACGATGATACCAATATTGATACCTTCCTTGACGAACTGGACCCCGGCTCTGAAGAGATCCCAGCAGACCGCTACTGGACAAATTTCACCCCCCTCAGCACTAAGGAAATCTCCTCAGCACTAACCAAACTCTCCAAGTCTCACTGCCACCTGGACCCATGCCCCAACTATCTTATGAAAAATGCCCCAGAACAATTCATTACAGAACTCACCACCCACTTAAATTTCCTATTTCAACAAGGCTCCTTCCCCTCCAAACATGGCAATATTCTACTGACACCAATACCGAAACCCCCCAAGAAACCAGCAAATGACATCACTAATTATCGACCTATGGCCTCCATCCCTCTCCTAATCAAACTGATAGAAAATAGAGTGACCTCCCAACTCACCGAATTCACTCAAAGGTTCTCCATATTACACGAATCACAATCGGGTTTTCTACCTGCACACAGCACAGAAACAGTACTGCTCACCCTGATATCCAGATTCAAACAGGAAATTTCAATTGGCAACAAAATACTTCTTCTACAGTTCGACCTATCCAGTGCATTTGACATGGTAGACCATACTATTCTCACAAAACTACTGGACAAACTAGGGATCGGCGGGAACATCATTAAGTGGATAAAAAGTTTTATCACCACCAGATATCAGGTTAAATCAGCCTCATCAATATCGCCTGCATGGTCATCAAAATGCGGAGTCCCCAAAGGATCACCTCTATCCCCAATCCTCTTCAACCTTATGATGATTCCTCTGGCCAAATCCCTATCCAAATCCGGCCTTAACCCCTTCATCTACGCTGATGATGTCACAATAGTCATCCCTTTCCAATCCAACCTTACTGAAATCTCGGGGAAAATAATCACTGCCATGAACATCCTAGCGTCCTGGGCCAACGCTTTCAAGATGAAATTGAACAAAGAAAAAACCCAATGTCTAATCCTTTCATCACAACATGCTACTCTGCTCCCAACCACCTCGATCACCCCCGATGTCACAATCCCAATATCTGACAATCTAAAAATCCTAGGAGTAACACTAGACAACCACCTAACTTTGGAAACTCATGCAAAAGCCATGACGAAGAAGATGTTCAACATGATGTGGGTTCTGAAAAGAGTAAAACCATTCCTCCCAAAGCAAACTTTCCGCAACCTAGTACAATCCACAGTACTCACCCATGCAGACTACTGCAACAGCATCTTCATCGGCTGCAAAGACCAAATCATGAAAAAAACTCCAAATCGCCCAAAACACAGCAGCCAGACTCATTTTTGGCAAACCACGATTGAAAGTGCAACTCCACTTCGTGAAAAACTTCACTGGCTCCCTATCAAAGAACGCATAAATTTCAAAGCCCACACAATGATCCACAAGATCCTCCATGGCGAAACTCCAAGCTATATGACCAACTTGATCGATCTTCCAGCCAGAAATAGGTCCAAATCTTCCCGAACATATCTCAATCTTCATATTCCCAACTGCAAAGGCCTCAAATACAAAACCTACTATGCATCCAACTTCTCCGTTATAGGCAGCCAACTCTGGAACGCAATACCACGACACATCCGAACAACCAATGAACACCTACCCTTCCGAAAGCTGTTGAAGACTTACCTCTTCAAACAAGCTTACCCAAACAACCCAACTTAATTCTCGAACCTAATTCCACACCACCAGCACTACCCACACTCCAATCCTCTCCCCCACATCTCTCACCATTGTTTCTACTCTTTTAACTTGAACATCTCTTGTTACTTTGTATCATACTTTGTGTATCTATGTGATACTTTGTACCATACTTTGTACCATAGCTTGTAAGCTGTACTGAGCCTGCTATCAAGCGGGAAAGAGCAGGGTATAAATGCTATAAATAAATAAATAAAACCACCTACAGAGGACTTTATAGCCATTTTCCACCATAGGTGTTGCTAAGGACACTTTGTGCAGTTTCCGAAACCACTTTTCTCATTACTGTGCAGTATAAGATTCTCCCAACTCAGCCTCCCACTGTGCCAGACATTGTGACAGAGAAGTGGTAAACAACAACAACGCTTTATATAGATGACAAGTACACCCCTCCCTCATGCCTGCTCCAGGTGGGGTCTCCTCAAAGCTCACCCTCCCGTGACTTTTTCTGTACATAGTCCCTAATTTGCCTGTAACAAAAGGTATCAGTCCCAGGCAGACTGTACTCATCTTGAAAGTCTTGAAAAGAGACCAACTCCCTTGCCTCCCACAGCTGGCCCAAGGTGAGCAGCCCATGTTGTGCCCAGCACCCAAATATTGGGTCCGGATGACCAGCCTGAAATCCCAGGGCATACTGAATAGCTGTTTGTAGGTAACACTGCCTATCTGGGAAAAACTGCTTGCGCACCTGGTGCCAGCTCCTAATAGAAATCCAAATTATAGTCAGGAGTGTAGAGAGCAAACCCCTCAACCTCACCTCAGCCAGCCAAGCGACCGCCCATAACAGAATAATCCCTAAAAAAGGATTGCTCAAT
This sequence comes from Microcaecilia unicolor, assembly GCF_901765095.1. NCBI lineage: Eukaryota > Metazoa > Chordata > Amphibia > Gymnophiona > Siphonopidae > Microcaecilia > Microcaecilia unicolor. The sequence goes on from NC_044034.1 coordinate 92,494,015, forward strand.
TTGAATCCAGGGTTTAGCAGAGGGACTCCCCACCCATTCACTGATGATGCAGAGTTGTGCTGCAGTGTGATAGTGTTGAAAGTGAGGAACTCCCATACCACCCCAAATGGGGATTCACATAAAACAGATCGTTTCACCCTAGGTGGTCTTTTCCACCAAATACATCAAACACCCTACGATTTAATCTAACAAATCTTGGAGCAATATTTCCATTGCGTTATTCTTATAAATGTACTAGTTCCTTAAATGATGTAAAATATGTTTTCTTTAAGCCTTCTCAGTTACAGTTTTTCTACAGAGAAAAGGGGCAGTATCCACATTATCTTCAGAGGGTTGTACCATCAAGACAGGACTGATTGATAGATTTGATGCATACGATTCACACTTTCCATTTTTCTTTTGAGCTTTTACTTTCTTTCTCTCCAAGGATTTCCGTATCTGAACTCCCCATTACATGGACTTGATTTATAGCACAGATTATAGTTTATAATACAGATATTGTTCTTTCTTCTTGAAGATCTGATTCTCTGCATACTACCACAAAGTACTTTTCTTTGTAAGATGAATTGAAAATAAATAAAAGAATTTGAAAATACTTAAAAATATATTTTAAAAAAGTTGTCCCGGGAATATTAGATAGGTTTTAATAGAATTTGGACAGCAGATTAGCATTTTCTAAAATGCAAAAAGAGATTGATCAAGCAAGACTGAATATATCCAGGATGGTGGACAACCATCTTTTGTTGATATATTTAATCCATCAGTAGAAAACGGTGAGGAAAAAGTTGGAGATCAATAGCCTTCCCTTCTCACATTGTACAACTGAATCCTATTACCCTTTAAGGATTAAGAAACAGAGAGTATAAGATAGTTAAACGACTCAATTATTTGAAGTTAACATCTTCCTTTGCATTCAAATAATTGAGGAGACATATCCCCTTTTCCAGTATTTTCTACTAAGACATTTTCTGAAGAATATCTTATGAGAATCATGGTACTTAAGGGCTTTGAGATTAACAGCCATGAAAAGTTGATCAGAAAAATATACAATGCACTAATAGATAAATAAGGGTATAAGAAAAGTTCATATTTGGAAACTTGGTGTCACTGGCTGGGCATAAACCTCAAAGATGTTCAATAGTGTAGGATATAACAAAGTTATTTACTTCAAGCAGGTGTTCTCCAGGGCCAGCAGGATACAAGTCCTCACAACATGATGAATTCATTGATGGAACCCATACCAGAAAGTTTTTCCAGTATAGTATGTACTTGAAGCTTTTGAGTTGCTTCACCGCACATTTGCACCACTTCCTGCCTGCCACCGACATGGGGACCAGTCTATTATTCAGCTCAATTAGACTACAACTTCTTGGGGAGATGGGTGGGTAAGTGAGGACTTGTATCCTGCTGTTCATAGAGAACACCTGCTGCATGTAAGGGTTTTTTTTCTTCTTCAAAGCAATATAGGATAGCAAAGTCCTCACAGTATGGAATTCCCTAGTTACCTTCAACAGATAAAAAAGAAATACAAGAAAATGATGCAAGATGCAGACACCAACATGTTTTTGGTAGCAGCTAATCTTTGCATATTTTTCTTATTTTATTTTTTTTAAGAAGGTAGCCTGGAAAAGAAAAAAAAATTGGCCTAGATGGGATGGGGTTACACATAGTAACACAGTAAATGATGGCAGATAGATAAAGTCTCACACATCCATCTAGTCTGCCTGACAAGGTGGCTATAGCCACGCCCGCCACTCTGTGAAGGTCCCAGCTACCATGCTTAAACAATGGTTGTCAAGTCTCTATCATGCCAACCATATAGGCAGACAAATGATGGGAGTCTTGTTTATAACCATATATCATCCTCAATTATTGCCGACAGTATTCAACTTACCAGTCAATATGTTTTCCCCTCCCCACTGAGCTGCACAGCATCCTCACTCACAGCACATGACAATAAAGTAATCTACAATACTGGAGTTGCTGAAGCTTCCCAGTCTGAGGAGTGTGACATATCCAAGCTCTGCCCAAAGCAGGTGAGAGAAAGCCACGGTAGCTCTCACGACTTTTATACTTAAGGTGCAGACCCTCTAAACCTGAATATCTACACTGAGGGTTCGATTCTAATCCCCTAAGAAATTCTGGAGGATTGCCTGGCTAATCCTACTGTCACATGGGGGGTCCTTTTCCTAACACTAGTTGGTCATGAATGTATGAACAAATGCCAATTTTCTCATATGGAGGCTGCTCTCAAGTGGGCTATCAATGCTACCACAACTCTAACATTATGAGCCATGACAGACCTTCTAACCTGCCTGGACTTAAGGGAAGCTAGCAAAACTGCATTCCCAATTATATAGTGTGCACCTGTTGATGGCAGCCTCTATTCTGGGTCAAAATGCTGGGTGAACGAGGGAGGCAGATCCAAGATGGTGATTCTGTGAGTATTCTGCATGTGTCTGCTGCAAATCAGATTTACCTCTTGTGACAGAACAGTGTGTTTTAAGCCTGTAAAATGTATTGGTTATTTCTTGAAGTGTATTTCTCTAGTTTGGCCAGCAGGTGATGCAAGTTATGTTTTAAGCTGTTACAAAGAACTGACCTTTCTTTCTTTTAGTTAGCACACAGATAAAGGAAATGCCTATAGTAATGTAACCAGCTTTTTTTTTTTTTAATTTATTGACTGTGCTCTGATTGGCCCAGGAGCTCTTTCAACTGTTTTCCCCATTTTCAGCCTGGGAGAAAAGAGAGAGAAAGCTCTTTGCTGAAACCCTGTAAAACTGGTGTGCAGCTATATGTCCTGATCTCCCCAGGTACTTTCTAGAAAGTAAACAATGTTTAGTTAGGGTATAATTGATCCATATTTCAGTTACCTGTTATTGTTTGCTGACTGCAACATTTTTATTCATTGTTCAATTTTCAGACAGTAAACATTTTCTTTTAGTTTATTGCCTCTGCCTCTCTGGACTGATAAAGAAGCCTGGTGGGTCTACGAGTGATTTCTGAGAACTGTCGGAGAACAGAGTGTGGCCTCAGTAACCTAAAAATCACTGGGGATAATTTGAAAGCGGCAGACTCGCCCAGAGGCGGTTGAGACCCAGTCGGTGTGAGGAAGGTGCTAGTATAGTAGGCAGATCTGAGCTGTACGGGGATAGACCCTGTAAGTGACTGTGGGGTAACCCCAGACTGGAGGTTAGGCATTTCATGACACCTCTGTTCTAGGCTTGCATATCTCTTCGAAAATAAAGGGGAAAGTGAAGATTCCCTCCTGCTCTTCACCACCTCGGAGTGCGTCAGACAGTTATTAACTACAGAGGAACCTTCCCGATAGGGGCGATCCCACTGCTCAAGGTATGAGGAACAGCCCAGAGCTGGGGAGCAATGCATTGCTCAGCACAGCACCATAGGTTCTTCAGCTCCTCCCTATGTGCGAGACATGACATCATTAGTGTTGCAGAGTCCAGCGGAACACCAAACGATATCCTCTGCTGCTGAAGGGAGGCCACTGTCATCTAAGCTCATTGCAGGAAGTACAACCAAGTTGGCTGGGATGCCAACTTCAGAGGTGTCGAATGGTGCTTGTTTGGGTGGCAGTGAGAAAATGATTCCTCCTTTGATTTAGCCTGCTGAAGTAATTCTCAATACCATCTGGTCTGTGATCAAATTCCTATATACCTCTGTTCAGGGATTATTCCCAGTGTGAATGCGAACAGTAGCAAAATTGAGAAGATTGAGGGAGCAATGTGTTTCATGCATGCAGAAGATTGAGGAATGTTCCTAATAAGTATCTCAGATTAAACAAGTACTCCTTGGTTCAAGATAGAGCTCTTTATCACTGTAAAATTGAGGATTTTGAAAATTATATTAGACATTTAAATGTTCATATCCTAACTTTCCTAAGATCTTAACTAGTACTCCTAAGGACCTATTTTATAGGTTTCTTCAGGAAATATTAACATATTCAGAAGCTGTTTTACATCATTGCATAAGATTTATTATTTGCCAGTTATAAATAATGCAAGTGGAAAGAGATCAATCAGTGGTGGATGGATCATCTGCTAGTTTGGACTCAATTTCTTCTGTAAAACTTTCCAGTAAGCCAACTGAATCGAGGTCTACTTAACTAATTTATCTTCTGTTCCTCCCAGAAGCTTTACTTTGTTTATTTTTTCAGATCTAATGAATGTATTTTTCTTGGAGAAAAAAATTCTATATTTCCTGATGTTTCAAGATGAACATAGATTAGAAGGAATAAATTTCTTCTGTATCATCAACATGTATTAACTCTGGGGGCCAAGTTTAATTACGATACCCTTGTAAATATTTTATATTCATATATATTTTTGAGCCTTCTCAGCTGCAGGTTTTTCTTAGAAGAAAAGGGGATATCATTCTCAGCATCTAAAAGGTCTATATTCAAAATTTTGACCCAGAACAGCACCAAGAGTTTTGGATTGGGTTCAGGGTGTCGATGTAATGTGTGATTTGAGAACTTCAAACTAGATCTGAGAATGTGTGTGTGTGGTGGTGGTGGGGTTCACCCCTTACCCCCTTCACATTAGAGAAGCAATTATATTACAGGAAGAAACCCATATGAACTTTGCTTGTTTCTGGTCTAGTTCTCTCATAGCCAGATGAAAGGAGCCCCCACAGTGAGATGTGCTTATCCGAGACCTTTCTTCTGCTCAGGCAGGGTGCTGCAAGGTACGCAGTTCCAGAAGAAGGATAAGAGGACAGATGGGGTCAACTGGACTCAAGAGCCTTAAACAGCCTTAGAAGTGGCTGCCACCTGCCTGTCAAAAAGAAAGGTGAGGTAGGAGAGCACTAGTGCTCCTCAGGGTCACCTTGCAGACATAACTGTCACCTTTAATGGAATGCAAATATTTGTGTGCCATTTTGGGTGCGGATATTCCAGAAACTCATCAATAGTATCTGCAGAGCAACTGTCGGGTAGTGTCAGCAGGGTTGGGGCAATGGAGAAATTGGTAGTGCGGATGAGGCAAAATTTTAAGTGCCATTGGACCAACTGACTCATAGGCCACTGTATGCCCAACCCTGGTCTTACTGGGACAAAATCTGAGGTCCTGCAGATTGGTCTGGGACCACTACCTGGTCAAGGAGTGGGGCAGGAATATTTCTGTTTAGCTAATTTCAAAGTCAGGAAGACTAGAAGTATTTCCTTCAAAAGAAAATGGAGTGAATTAAGTCACTTCTTACCATTTTCAAATGTCAATCGTTTGTTTGGAATGGCTTCATTCATCAGTTTCATGGCTTGCAAATATTCTAAGAAAGAAAAAAAAAGTAAATATCAATTTTTGAAAACAATATAGACAACACAAGGAATATATATCTTGTAGTTCAGTTAAGCAGAGATAATGAGATTGATGTTCAGCATGGTTTAAGGTGGCAGGAGAGGATCCTGTCCACATAAAACATGCTGTTGGCCATCCACCGATATTGAATAGTCCTTAAGTAGGTAGTGCCATTGAATTATTGGCTGTATCTGTTCATTCAAAATCAAGGCAGTGGAGGGACAATCCAGGGACAGAGTTAAGGATGACCAGGAGTTGTGGGTACTGGTGATATTCTGTGCCAGTGACGGTTTAGCTACGCAACTAGATAAGACCGTAGAAAAGGCTGTACTACGTTTAGCCACTTATTAAGTACCAGCACATACATAGCTATCAGGGTAGTGGCCTGACACTTTCTTTACTATACCCTCTCTCCCTCATGAATAGCCAGCCCCCCTTTCTGAATCCCCCCAATAGAAGCACCCCCTTCCAGAACCTTACTGCTAATAGTAGCATCCTATCCCTGAAATCCCCTCCTCATAAGTGTCCCCTTCTAGATTACCCCTCCTAAATCAAACATCCACATGTAGCCCCCCCCCCCCACCTTCACTAGTGATCTTAGGTGGTCTAGCAGAGAGTCTGGGAAGGAGTGATCCACACTTGTTCCTGCCCATGACAGCTCCAGCCTCAAAATGGCTGCTGCGACCTCTAACAAAAGTCGTATAGTACTACTATAGAACATCGAGACTGCTGCTGGCAGTCAAGTCAGTCATTTTGAGGTCACAGCTGCAATGGGCAGGAGCAAGTGGGGATCACTTCTGTCTGGACTACCTCGTAAGAACACCAGGGCCTGTTAAGGAAGGCTTTGGGGGGGAGGTCAGCAGGGAGAGCTGCTCTGGAGGAGGAGTCCAGGAGGGGGCACTTCTACTGGCACTGGAGGGAGGGGGACAAAAGAGGCATTGCTAATCAGTGAAGTCAGAAAGGGGGCACTGCTATTGGAAGGAGGTCGTAATTGGGAGAGTGGACCTTAAGATATCCTCTAATGTAGGTCCCAGCCAATATTCAGCTGAATATCAGCTGGGACCCACATAAGTCCAAGGTGGCCAGCATGTCTGGTCAGACTCTGTTATTCAATGCCAGTGCCCAGATATGGCCTGGCACTGAATGCTGTATCTGGGTCTAATTTAGCCAATGATGGTCAGCACTTAAAAAAAAACAAACAAAAAAAAAAACACTGACTGCCATTGGCTGAATACAAGGGAGAATATGTTTCAAAACATTAAACGTTTTCAGGCCTGAGACATTGCCTAAGGAAGTTATGAAAGCTTTCATCTTTAAATAATTTTAGCCTATCAAAATGCACAGGTCATTTTCAAATGCATGTCAGTGTATAAAACAGTGTTTTACATGTAGAAAAGGGCTTTTATAAAAACTAGTAAAAAGGCCCGTTTCTGGCTGAAATGAAACGGGTGCTAGCAAGGTTTTGCGCGGAGTGTGTATGTTTGAGAGAGTGTCCTCTGAGAGTGACTGTGTGAGAGTGAAATGTGCAAGTGTGTGTGTGTGACAGAGTAGGTGTGAGTGTGTCTGTGAGAGAGCGTGTGTGTATGTGAGAATGAGTGTGTGCGAGTGCGTATGTGAGACAGTGAGTGTCCTTCCCTGTTCCCCCTGTCAGGTGTCAGGACTGGGGGGACTGTGGACAGTCATGAAGGCAGCCCCTACCAAAATAATGAAAGCAAGACCATTTGTATAATAATCACTGCATTCCAGAGAACAAAATGGAGCAAGTTCCCACATGCTATCTTTTGCTTTCTGTATTCAGTAGCTGACAGGCTTGCTAGACTTACCTAAGTGGCTGCAGCTGCAATACACTGAAAAGAAAGCAAGGAAACCTATGAGACGTAGATATGGCCGTCCCCTTGGCCTCTGACGCTCCTCCCTTCTTCTATTTGACTTCCCTCTGATAGGTCCGTCATTCGGTGTGACGCTCCTCCCTTTTCCTGTTTCAGTTCCCTTTGATAGGTCAGAGCGGTGCAGCTGTGACACTCCTCCCTTCTCTGATAGGTCAGGGCGGGGCAGAGATGTAGTGTGCTTAAAAATGGTTACAGAGCTTCGAACATACGAACTGTTGAAGCCTCAGAGTGTGCTTTAGAATGTTGAGGGTGCTTTTTATGTGCAGATGGGGCGTGGCCTACGGCTCAGATGGGCGTGGCTGAGACTGAGGGTGAGTAGTCCGAATAGCCTAGCCTACCAGGAGGACAGGAGTTCAGGACAGATGGAGTGAGCTTCAGAACGTCTGAGTGGGGATTTTATTTATATAGATTACCTACCCTCTATATAGGTAAAGTAACATGCATACTAATTTTATACACATATGTTTACCAGAATAGAGCAGATAGTCCCAGGGTGAAGCTGGGGTGGGGTTAGCATGTATTTGCAAACATTCTACAACATATGTATTAAGGTCCATGGAATGGAGGTGAAGTTGAAGAGAATGGAGGGTGTGTGTACCAAAGAGCAGGTGTAAACATATGTACATATATTCTCTGAGGTAATTACTTTATAGAAAATAAATAATTTTGCTTTGAAATAATTTCCCACATGCATACAGGGAAAAAAAGGAAAAATTAATTACCTCATAATTTTCTTTTCTTTAGTCCCAATGGATCAGTCCAGACATATGGGTTGTGACCATCTGCCAGCAGGTGGAGATACAGAACTCAAATGAGTTGTGCCTCATAAGCTCCTGCACTTACCAACCAAGCCAGAACTTGATAATAAAGTAGTAAAAGAGTGACTTCCAGAGAAAAACCTCCAGCCTCTAGATAGAAAAACAACTATGAAATAAAGGGCAAAACTCGTAATGGAACCAGAACAATACAAACACCTAAAATGGAATGGAACCTGTAAAAACAGAAACCATCACAGAAGGGTGGACTCTGGACTGATCCTTTGAGACTAAAGGAAAGAAAATGATCAGGTAATTTTTTTTATTTTGTTACATTTGTACCCCGCGCTTTCCCACTCATGGCAGGCTCAATGCGGCGGGCAATGGAGGGTTAAGTGACTTGCCCGGAGTCACAAGGAGCTGCCTGTGCCGGGAATCAAACTCAATTCCTCAGTTCCCCAGGACCAAAGTCCACCACCCTAACCACTAGGCCACTCCTAATTTTTCCTTCCATTACATCCCAAGGATCAGTCCAAACAAATGGGACGTACAAAAGAAATCCTTAAGAGGGGAGAGACTGTGATATCCCTGCAGCGAAAACAGTGGCCCCGAAGGAAGCATTTCCTCAAGCAGACATATCCAAACGGTAATGCTTAACAAAGGAATGAGAAGACGACCACGTTGCTGACAGACAGATCCCTGCCAATGAAACTGCCCTAGACGCTGCCAAAGAAGTCACCAAAGACCTGGTATAATGAACCTTGACGTGCATGGAAGCAGATCTACCCCTCAGAATGTAAGTCAAAGAAATAGCCTCCATAAGTCATCGAGCCACTATCACTTTGGGGTCCCGCAAAGAGGACAAAAAGATGATTAGACTGCCTGAAATCGTTGGTAGAAATTAGATAGCACATATGGACATGCTTCACATCCAACAGTCTCAGGGAAGCATATTCTGCAGAATAGACCTCCCTGGAAAAAGAAGGAAGAAACATAGTCTGACATGAAAAGGAGATACAATCTTAAGGAAAAAGGACGAAACCATCCATATGGAAACACAGAAAACAGTCAGTCTCGTGACCTCCAAGGCACTGAAGTCCTACAATCTTCCCACAGAATAAGCACTCTCAAAAGCAACCACAGTGGCTGCTTTTTTTGTTTGTTTGTTTTTGAAAGATTGAGGCAGGAGAAAAAGAGAAGGGAAGACTGAGATCAAGAGGTAGAAAGTGGCAATGGGGGAGCAGAGAGGGACCTAGACCACTAGGTTTACACCTGAGGCACAGGATATTCTCAACCCCAAACTCAACTGAACCTGCAAGCAGGACAGCAGGTCACACAGAAGTCACCACAGCACACCGTTCTTGCTATCCTGTCTGCTGGAGATAGAGAATACTGGCTTGGTTGTTATGCGCAGGAGCTTATGAGGAAGAACTCAGAGTTTAACTCCTAACCCTTATTCACTTGTTCAGAACCCTTATTTTATCATCCTCACTTTAATATTCCCTTATCTCTTGTTTGTCCTGTTTGTCTGTCCTAATTAGATTGTAAGCTCTGTCGAGCAGGGACTGTCTCTTCATGTTCAAGTGTACAGCACTGCGTACTTCTAGTAGTGCTATAGAAATGATAAGTAGTAATAGTAGTTCTCTCGCTCCACCTGCTGGCAGATGGTCACAATCCATTTGTCTCGACTGATCCCTGGGATGTAATGGAAGTGTTGCGTCCGTCGATCCTTTTGGCTCCTCCGCCGCGGGAGCCGGTGTCCACCGCAGCGAGGGTCGGCGGTCCGGAGGCCGCGGCGGGGAGCTGGGGCCCGCCACGGTGATGGCCGTTCCGGCCGAGGCCAGAGGCCGGCGATTGCGGCCGCCGGTCTCTTGGTCACCGGCTGTGGGGGCTATGTTTGCGCCGCTGAAGGAGGCGGCGCCAAGGCGCGATGGCCGGTGTCTTCTCTTCCGGGCGTGAGGGCCCGGAGCTCCGCCTCTGAGGTGCTGGATTGGGAGGCCAGGTTGGTGGTCCCGCCTGGGTAATCGGACAGAGCCAATCATAAGGCTCTGTCGATAACCAGGTCCGGATTGGTCGGCTGTACCTACGGGGGCGGGGTGGCTGATGCTGAACAGTATTAAGGAAGGGGACTGAGCTAGAACAATACTTCAGGTTCTGTTCCCGAGGCCAGTCTCCGTTGGTTCACTGTGCTCCGTTGTTTTCCTTGTTCTTCCGGTTTTGACTTTTGGACTGTTCCTGGTTTTCCCTGCTAGCCGCCTAACTCGACCTCTTGCCTGATCTTGACTACGCTATTAGCTGCCGGCCCAGAACTATTGCCTGTCTGTGGATGTCCTCATTCTCCATATGCCCTCTGCTCTCCTGGTCCCTATCCGGGTCAGTTCGGCACCCCCGCAGTTCCTGAAGTCCCGTTTGACCGCCTGCAGCTAGGGGCTCAACCCTTGGTGAACGGTGGTCGCCGCGGGTGAAGACTTTGGGTTGCACGGCTGTCCTTTGAGGTCCCTCGGGACCTAAGGGCTCACCTACCTTGCAGACAAGACAGGAAGCATGCATATTATTTTTATGTATACACAGCATTATAAATTATCCCCATGGGGCAGTTGTATAAGTACATATTATGTTGAACAGTGCTTTATATGCTCAAGTTGATGGTTGTAAATTTACCTGGGGGTGCTCAGAAAAATATTAGAGCTATATTCTATATATGGCACCTGAAAATCTGCGCAGTAAAAATATGTCTAGGCATATTCTCTATACTATACCTAAATTTTATAGACTAAGGCTTAAATTTCCACACAGTATATAGAATATGCCAAGCGCACTCTCTATGTGACCAAATTGGTCATGTCCACTTACACCATGTTTTACTTGGCGCAAATCCAGAAGCCTATATTAGGAGTAATGCAGGTTATTCTATAATAATGTGCACAGATTTTAAAATCACCCATTCCATGCCCATAACCATGCCTTTTTCAACTGTGCGAATTGGAATTTACACTCACCCACGTTACAGAATACGTTTAGCGAGTTGTGTGCGTAAATTGTAATTAATGCACATCAGTGCTGATAATTGCTTATTAACATCCAACTGACAGCACTGATTAGCTAGTTATACACATTATTATAGAATATGATTCAATTTCCAAGCGGGAAATTAAGGTGCGATATATAGAATTTCGGGGATAGTGTCTAATTTTATACAATATATAAATACTAGGAAAGAAGGCCCATTTCTCAGAGCAATGAAACGGGCACTAGCTTTTTTTTTTGGGGGGGGGGGGGGGGTGACTCACATACGGAGAACAGTGGCGATTTTCCTGGGCCGCCCCGTGCTCGTCGCCGTTGTAGCTAGCTGGTTCATGCGCACACCGCTGTTGTTAGCGTTGTCGTAGCTCTGTGTGGGTGGTGATTTTCCTGGACCGCCCTCGACGTCATCGCGTTTTGACGCGAGGGCGGAGCATAGGTACAGTAATAAAACTCACCCTCAACGTTTGCTCCGCCCTCGATGTCATGACGTTTGATGCGAGGGGGTGGGCCCGGTGGCTTCACCACCACGAACCTTCGAACCTGAAGGAACTGAAGTCAGTGGCTGGCTTCACTGACGTCAGTGTCCTCAGAACGTTGAGGGTGAGTTTTATTATAGTAGATATAGGCATGTTTTGGCAGTGTCCAATCGTGATTGCTAAAAAGTTGTGCAGAGCATGCATTGAATTACTGATTAGTTTTCTTTTATGTTATAAACATAGTGCCTTATGCACTAAATGTATGGTGATTTACATGATCGATGTTATAGATTTGTGATGGTCTTAAGAAAGCATACATGCAGGCAAACCATCAGGGAAGCGTTATTATGTTTACTAAGCATCATTATTAAATCTAAGGTGCTCTTATTTTTCATGCACCATGCAGGCTGCTATATGCTGTGACATTAGTTTGCTTACCAATTTTAAGCATGTCTTACGCAACCTTAATCTTTTTTTGGCTCGTGCACAAGCCCTGTCTACTTTCGTGATTTATCAGAATGCGCATGCACTAGGTTTTCATTTGGCACCAGTTTGAGGATGCTGGTGTGCTATTACACACTTTTGCTCTCTGTCGATAATTTAAATCAACCTCGGTAAGTTTTATTATATATTTGTTTTTCTGTTTTTTACAATCTGGACAGAAGTCTCATTCAGAAGCAAACTTCTAAAGCGGAGTGTCCTGTGGAGAAAGGTGGTAACTGTGACATCGATGATTTTACTATGGTTAAAAATCTTGATTGTCAATTTCGCTGATTGGTTCTTTCTATTGAGAGAGATTCAGGATCTAGCAGATTTAAAAAAAGCGTTAAAAACATATCTGTCTATGCAAGATCATGAACGAGTATAAAGACAGGATGGCTATATAACATATAATAAGATGATATCTATGTATTAAAGGTCCATGGAATGGAGGTGAAGAAAAAATGGAAGGTGCTGTAAATAACTCATGTGTTAGAATGAATTTTGTGTTGTTTATGTAAGACATTTGATTATTATATATGTAGATGATGGAATCCGCCTAGAAGATTGGTGATATTTTAAATAATGTCGCTCCCCCCTGATATTCAAAACCATTTAACCGACCAGGAATGGCACTTGGCTGGTTAAATGGTACTTAGCCAGCTAAGCACCAATATTCAGCACAAGATAGCTGTCTCAGCTAAATATTAGCAATTAGCGGCTATCTGGATGACCACCTATGTTGCGTGACAAAGCCGGTCAGCGCCGATATTCAGCGTCTGGCCAGCTATGTTTGGCAGCCAAATATGGCCTTGTCAATAGGTGGAATATCTTTGGTAGGTTCCAACTTAACCAGCCAGTGCTGAATATCAGATTGGCCAGTTAAGTTCAAACCGATCAAAAATAAACTGCATATTCAATGCCAGTCACTGGAAACAGCCTAGCATTGATTATTCGGGTTTAGCGCCAACTGTGGGAGCTAGCCTAGCTACCTCCCACGGTCTGAATATCGGGCTCACTATTTTTAAAGAAAATAGTAGTAATATATCTCACACCAATGATATTTATAGAGTCAGAATCCAGATTGTCAATATCATTGATTGATCATTTTACTTGTAACTTACCATTGACATCTTATGCACCTGCCAAGTAAGAGTAACAAGTGCAGTTTTTATAGAAAGATGACTCATTTTTATAAATATTTTTATAAGGTCAGAATCCTGATTGTTAACACCACTGACTGTTTTATCTGCAATTTTTAATGGCATGTTATGCACTCACCAAGTAAGGTTAACAAGTGCAGCCTTTATTTAAAGGAGAAACATGACTCATTGCTGTACTACATACTAATGATTTTGCTGTCCATAAGGGTGGGGTCTTTTTATAAACTTTACCTTAACGGTTATTTTAACATTTATTTACACTGATCTTACATTTTGCTATTGTATCAAGCTGTTTTATATATAGCTTCACTATGTGGCTTATGTGTGTTTGGCCCCTCTGTATCTACCTACCAGTTATGGGATTCCCTTTTGTCACAACGTTTTTAAAACTATAGCATCTAATGACCAGGTATTATCTGATGTGCAATTGTGTGACACTATTTGGTATTCTCATCATATCTGCATGTTCTATTTTCAAGGTTTGCTGATTATTTGGGTTTACAGCTCATTGTTTTAAACAGACCAATTTCACTGGTAGGAAGTATTTCATCATTGTAATTTGTTTGGAACACCAATCACTTAGTCACTGCTTGAGTAATGTATTTTTCTTCATATCACTGACTTATTGAGTATTTTTGTAAATTACACACGCTATAAGCACGTTTGTCACACTACAATCAATTTGCATATGCTGTTAAAATTTAATATGTCTTCTATAACTGGGTCTAATAAAGGACTTTTGACTATCCCTTTCTTGAAAGTTCCTTGGTGCTTTTTTTTGTATTTGTGTTCTGGTAATTTTATAAGTGACTATAGTGTAACAAGAGAGAGAACTAAGTACAGACAAAGTCCAAGCAAAAAAAAAAAACAGCACAAAGGGCCTTTAAAAACAAAAGGGACACAGTTCTTGTATTTAAAAAATCCTATTTGACACTCATACTGAAGGTGTGCGTGAGCTCTATATGGAGGAATATATTATAGACAAGCTTGAAAATCGTCATATGTTCTGAATTTGTCTGTATGAGCCTCCTTGTCATTGGTGTGAACCCTGACGCAGGTGTGGTAGCACTGAAACACGGCCCGTGTCGGGTCTTTCTTCAATCAAAATTCATTATTAAAAGGATTTTTTAAATACAAGAACTGTGTCCCTTTTGTTTTTAAAGGCCCTTTGTGCTGTTTTTTTGTTTTTTTTTCTGCTTGAATTTTATAAGTGACATCATTATGTAGAATAATATGCTCAAGTTGATGCTTGTAAAAGGGGTGCTCAGAAAATATAGGGCCAGATTCTATATGAGGCGCCTAAAAAATCCACACATTAAACATTTCCACCTAAGAATATTCTATAAGCGGCGCCTAGATTTAGGCACAGTATATAGAATATGCTTAGTTGATATCCAGCGCCTATAACTATGCACCTCCATTTATACAAATGAAAATGTGGTGTAAATCTCTGCATGTAGATTTACACGCACTGGGACATATTCTATAACTACACATGTAAATTTTGGAACACCCACGAAACACCCATTTCCCCACCCCTTTTGAAATATGTGCATTAGAACTTAGGCGCAGTTCATTACAGAATATACTTAGCATTGTGTGATTAAATTCTAATTATTGCCAATTAGTGCTCATTATATCAAGTGCCGTTATCAATGCTGATTAGTTTGTTAAGCCAATTCAGTCACATGCGTTATTACAGAATATGCCTGGATTTCGGCGCACATCTCTAGACACGCTAAATGGAATCCAGCAGATAGTGCCCAATTTTATACAATATCTATGTAGGCATTCCTGGGAGGCAAAGAAGGACAGAACAGGTGCAGGATTGGCCTTTATGCAAGTATTTTATAAAATAGGTCCCAATTCTTAACAGCATATACATGTTTAACTTATATCTGCCTCACAGCAGGTGTAACACTGTGCAGGAACTTTTGGGTAAGCTATTTCATAAAAACATACAGGAACAACATACTTTCCTTTTGTGCCTACACACACCCTTCATGGAGCAAATTTATAAAGCATTGTCCATGTGTAAAGCAGGTTTTACATGTGGAAAATGGCTATTATAGAACTGCACATAAGTATACCCACCACAAGACTGCTTATTTTGGGTATGCAGACGTATGTGCGAGAGCATCTGTGTACTAATAGGGGTCATTGTGCAAGCTTATTTTAGAGAAAGGTACACAGGTGTCTATGTAGCCTTTATAAGAAGTCATCATATCAGAAGCAAATTCACTTTCAAAGAAGCTCTTTGAATAGAGCCTTCCAGCAATGTTTCAGATTCTAATCACTGGACATAGCAAACTAAGTTATATATGAAGAATCTCTTGTCAAAAACTCTCAGTCAAGCAATATGCAGTTCAAAAACATTTTTTAAAAACCCCATTTCTATCAAACACTTGGAGCCAGCTGATTACAAGTTACGTCACAAGAACTAGATACTAAAGTTCTGAAATTGTCAATTGTAAGCTTCAAAATCATCCCCCAAGCCATAAATGCCACCAGCTCTTGGAGGAATTTGGACCAAAACTGAGATTATGTTTCGAGCAAACCACTGCTCTGCTTCGAGTTGAAAACATGAACCACAGGTAAATTAATAGGAAGGTGAGAGAGAAACGTCGGAGAAGACACACCTACCACCCAGAATATGCACAGATTTTCTTGTACAGTTAGCTGAATCGGTCATTCTCTTCTCCCCCCCCCCCCCCCCCCCCCCCCCCCCCCCCCACCATGTTAGCCTGACATTTTTCTGTCCCTTCCCAGCACCTCCTTATCCCATTTATCTTCTCGTATTCCTCCAAGGGGAATAGCATCTTTCCTCTGCCCTCCCCACCACAGTCTAGCATCTCTCCCACTCTCTCTCTCGTGTCTTCTCTTCCCCCTCTTGGCCCAGCATCTCCTCTCTCTCTCTTTCCTTTCTAGCTATCTCTGTAGTCCAACATCTCTCCCTCTCTTCCCTGCCTCCCACTATCCAGCATCTGTCCTCTCCACCCCAGATACATCTCTCCCTCCCTCCCCTTCACCTTGTGTCCAAATCTCTCCCTCTTTCTTCTCTTCCACCCCTTCATCTCTGCTTTTCCCCTCTCTCTCCTCTGCTCCCAAGTCCAACTTCTATCCCCTCCCCCCATGTCTCCCTCTCTCTCCCCTCTCTCCCTCTACTCCACTTCTGGATTGGAGTCAGTCCCTCCCCCACTCTACCTCAGAATAGTCGTGTGGCAGCAGCGATTCATATATGCTGCCTGTGCTGGCCCTGCAGACTTCCCTCTGCTGCATCCCACCCTCACTGATGTCACATCTTGTTTCCTCAATGGCTAAATACAACAGAGAAAAGCCTATGGGATTGGCATAGGCAATGTATATGAATTGCTGCTGCTATGCAACAGTTCTGAGGTACAGTAGGGGGATGTTCAGAGAGAGAAGCTTCTGGGCTACAGGCAGGGGAGGGGCATATGACAGATCCGGGGGCGGAGGGAGAGAGGCAACCATCACTGCGTTGTGATGAGAGCTTTATTGGCCAAACTATGTGGGGCCTACCTATAGTTACATCACTGAGTCAGATGAGGAGGCCTTGCATGGACCAGCATATGAGGTCCTGCAAGGAAGTACAGGTGGGGCTGACTAATCTATTCACTGAAAAGTAAAGATCAATGTCAGACAGATATATGTAGAAGGAATGAATGAGAACAGGAGACAGAAGAAATAGAGAGATCTTGGAAAACAAGGAAATCTAATGTACCATTGCAGGAGCAGATCAACAAATAGAAAGTGGAAAAAGAATGTGACCATTCAATTAAAGAAATAAAATGTGCAAAGTTAAAATAAATAAATAATAAATAAATAAATGTGTGTATATATATATATATATATATATATATATATATATATATATATATATATATATATATATTACACACACATATTGCTTTCAATTTTTAGGGATTAGACTGTGTCAGCTTGAGGAACTGGGCACCTCTTCTATTTCTGTATTTTGCAAAGTACAGGAAATGCACTTCTGTTTCCTTCTTCCAGTGACAGTTCTCAATTTGGCTGTTATGACTTTCTATTTCAGTTTTCTGTATGTGTCTAATTTGTGAGTTCCTTATTCTGCTGCAGGTGAGGGCATGTCCACGGGAGTATAAACCAAGATGAAAGATTCTGCCAGAATGTAATGTTTATGCAGGGATCTAACACAGCCAGGTTTATTTGGTGTTTTTTTTTCACAGGAGAGGAACTGGATTCTAATGTCTAATGTAATATTTACAGAGTTACCTTTTGATAGGTAGAGTTGTTTCAGTTTGAGTCCCGTGAATTGGTGTACTTTGGAATGGTGTTAACTACATAGTCTCAGAGTATCTTTTTTGCAGGTTTTTACATTACTCCGCAAATGTTTCACAGTGGAACAGGTGTGTATTCTTACTGAGATGATCCCAGAGTTTTAATACTTACATATTTTTGTATTGTGAGTTTTAAGTGGAAAATGTCCTCTTTCTATTGTTGAGGAATATGGAATGCATGCTACATAAATGGGAGTGCAAGGTTTGAATTGAAATTCTGTCCCATCACCTATAGATTCCAGGCTTCACTCCCATAAAGATGAATTTATTGAACGATGCTACCAAATACCTACAGTGTAATGGTAGTTTTCCTAGTAGCTGGTTTGGGAGAGGCATGGTTCTTTATGCAACTGTTTTTCAAGTAGAGTGCCTTCAGGACTTGATCGAGTGTGCCACAGGTAAATCACTACAACCTTTTACACACGTCCCAGAGTGTAAGAATTAACAGGCAGCATGTAAGACATGGATAATCAGGTCCTGCTTTGTACAGCACATACATTATACACAGCACCTTCTCACCTTCCTTTCTTTGAGTTCTTTTAACCTCTGGTAGGACCTTCAGTGCTTCCATAGCTTTTCTTTTAGCTATGTGAAAGTCCGTTCCACGGAGGCCGATGAGCTGTACAACATTCTTGAAAACATAGATGCACTTTTGGTTTGAAAAGATTGGGAAACAATTCCTTATGTATAGAAGGCCCTTAAGACTTTCTTATAGTATCTTTTATAACTAATTTAAAAGTAGAGATAGGGGAGGGATACAAGATGATGGGTAGTATGTGAGGAAATTTTAATTAATTATTTATTTTTGCCCAGAAATCTCATCAAAGTAATTTTTGTAGAACTACTGGTAAAGCTACAGTGATACATAGACCACTCAGTTAAAATTCAACATATTTTTCACCAACCAGAATCATTCTTGTAGTAGTAGTACAATATCAAGGTTTGGTCTCTTCAGATTCTAATTTAGTGATTAGATGGCATAGTTACTCATGAACATTCTTACAGAGAGACCTGCTGTTAGATCCAGGGTAATAACTTGGTATGTACAAAAAGGATATGGGTTCTTTTTCCCTGAGAGGGGACCTGCAGAAGGAGATGGAGAGAAATTCAGAGCATAGCTGGCACAAGCTACAAAGAAGGCTCATGACAGCTCATGAACATTAAACAGTCTTGGAAGACATATCCCTGCCAGGAAACAAGAAAGCGAATGATACATACCTGTAGCAGGTGTTCTCCGAGGACAGCAGGCTGATTGTTCTCACGACTGGGTTGACGTCCACAGCAGCCCCCACCAAACGGAACAAAACTTCGCGGGCGGTCCCGCACGCAGGGCACGCCCACCGCGCATGCGCGGCCGTCTTCCCGCCCGTGCGCGACCGTTCCCGCTCAGTTGAATGACAAGCAAAAACTATGAAACGCAACTCCAAAGGGGAGGAGGGAGGGTAGGTGAGAACAATCAGCCTGCTGTCCTCGGAGAACACCTGCTACAGATACAGTGGGGGAAATAAGTATTTGATCCCTTGCTGATTTTGTAAGTTTGCCCACTGACAAAGACATGAGCAGCCCATAATTGAAGGGTAGGTTATTGGTAACAGTGAGAGATAGCACATCACAAATTAAATCCGGAAAATCACATTGTGGAAAGTATATGAATTTATTTGCATTCTGCAGAGGGAAATAAGTATTTGATCCCCCACCAACCAGTAAGAGATCTGGCCCCTACAGACCAGGTAGATGCTCCAAATCAACTCGTTACCTGCATGACAGACAGCTGTCGGCAATGGTCACCTGTATGAAAGACACCTGTCCACAGACTCAGTGAATCAGTCAGACTCTAACCTCTACAAAATGGCCAAGAGCAAGGAGCTGTCTAAGGATGTCAGGGACAAGATCATACACCTGCACAAGGCTGGAATGGGCTACAAAACCATCAGTAAGACGCTGGGCGAGAAGGAGACAACTGTTGGTGCCATAGTAAGAAAATGGAAGAAGTACAAAATGACTGTCAATCGACAAAGATCTGGGGCTCCACGCAAAATCTCACCTCGTGGGGTATCCTTGATCATGAGGAAGGTTAGAAATCAGCCTACAACTACAAGGGGGGAACTTGTCAATGATCTCAAGGCAGCTGGGACCACTGTCACCACGAAAACCATTGGTAACACATTACGACATAACGGATTGCAATCCTGCAGTGCCCGCAAGGTCCCCCTGCTCCGGAAGGCACATGTGACGGCCCGTCTGAAGTTTGCCAGTGAACACCTGGATGATGCCGAGAGTGATTGGGAGAAGGTGCTGTGGTCAGATGAGACAAAAATTGAGCTCTTTGGCATGAACTCAACTCGCCGTGTTTGGAGGAAGAGAAATGCTGCCTATGACCCAAAGAACACCGTCCCCACTGTCAAGCATGGAGGTGGAAATGTTATGTTTTGGGGGTGCTTCTCTGCTAAGGGCACAGGACTACTTCACCGCATCAATGGGAGAATGGATGGGGCCATGTACCGTACAATTCTGAGTGACAACCTCCTTCCCTCCGCCAGGGCCTTAAAAATGGGTCGTGGCTGGGTCTTCCAGCACGACAATGACCCAAAACATACAGCCAAGGCAACAAAGGAGTGGCTCAGGAAGAAGCACATTAGGGTCATGGAGTGGCCTAGCCAGTCACCAGACCTTAATCCCATTGAAAACTTATGGAGGGAGCTGAAGCTGCGAGTTGCCAAGCGACAGCCCAGAACTCTTAATGATTTAGAGATGATCTGCAAAGAGGAGTGGACCAAAATTCCTCCTGACATGTGTGCAAACCTCATCATCAACTACAGAAGACGTCTGACCGCTGTGCTTGCCAACAAGGGTTTTGCCACCAAGTATTAGGTCTTGTTTGCCAGAGGGATTAAATACTTATTTCCCTCTGCAGAATGCAAATAAATTCATATACTTTCCACAATGTGATTTTCCGGATTTAATTTGTGATGTGCTATCTCTCACTGTTACCAATAACCTACCCTTCAATTATGGGCTGCTCATGTCTTTGTCAGTGGGCAAACTTACAAAATCAGCAAGGGATCAAATACTTATTTCCCCCACTGTATGTATCATTCGCTTTCTCCGAGGACAAGCAGGCTGCTTGTTCTCACGACTGGGGTATCCCTAGCTCTCAGGCTCACTCAAAACAAGAACCCAGGTCAATTGAACCTCGCAACGGCGAGGGCATAACAGAAATTGACCTACGAAGAACAACTAACTGAGAGTGCAGCCTGACCAGAATAAATTTGGGTCCTGGAGGGTGGAGTTGGATTTAAACCCCAAACAGATTCTGCAGCACCGACTGCCCAAACCGACTGTCGCGTCGGGTATCCTGCTGGAGGCAGTAATGTGATGTGAATGTGTGGACAGATGACCACGTCGCAGCCTTGCAAATCTCTTCAATAGTGGCTGACTTCAAGTGAGCCACCGACGCTGCCATGGCTCTGACACTATGAGCCGTGACATGACCCTCAAGAGTCAGCCCAGCCTGGGCGTAAGTGAAGGAAATGCAATCTGCTAGCCAATTGGAGATTGGTGCGTTTCCCGACAGCGACCCCTTTCCTATTGGGGTCGAAAGAAACAAACAATTGGGCGGACTGTCTGTGGGGCTGTGTCCGCTCCAAATAGAAGGCCAACGCTCGCTTGCAGTCTAATGTGTACAACTGACGTTCAGCAGGGCGGGTATGCGGTCTGGGAAAGAATATTGGCAAGACAATTGACTGGTTAAGATGGAACTCCGACACCACCTTTGGCAGGAACTTAGGGTGAGTACGGAGCACTACTCTGTTATGATGAAATTTTGTATACGGAGCATGAGCTACCAGGGCCTGAAGCTCACTGACCCTACGAGCTGAAGTAACTGCCACCAAGAAAATGACCTTCCAGGTCAAGTACTTCATATGGCAGGTATTCAGTGGCTCAAAAGGAGGTTTCATCAGCTGGGTGAGGACGACGTTGAGATCCCATGACACTGCAGGAGGCTTGACAGGGGGCTTTGACAAAAGCAAGCCTCTCATGAATCGAACGACTAAAGGCTCTCCAGAGATGGCTTTACCCTCCACACGATAATGGTAAGTACTAATCGCAGTAAGGTGATTCCTTACTGAGTTGGTCTTGAGGCCAGACTCCGATAAGTGCAGAAGGTATTCAAGCAGGTTCTGTGCAGGACAAGAACGAGGTTCTAGGGCCTTGCTCTCACACCAAACGACAAACCTCCTCCACTTGAAAAAGTAACTCTTTTTAGTGGAATCCTTCCTAGAGGCAAGCAAGAGACACCCTCAGACAGACCCAACGAAGCGAAGTCTACGCCCTCAACATCCAGGCCGTGAAAGCCAGAGACTGAAGGTTGGGGTGCAGCAACGCTCCGTCGTTCTGTGAAATGAGAGTCGGAAAACACTCCAATCTCCACGGTTCTTCGGAGGACAACTCCAGAAGAAGAGGGAACCAGATCTGACGGGGCCAGAAGGGCGCTATCAGAATCATGGTGCCGTGGTCTTGCTTGAGCTTCAGTAAGGTCTTCCCCACCAAAGGTATGGGAGGATAAGCATACAGGAGGCCGGTCCCCCAATGGAGGAGAAAGGCATCCGACGCTAGCCTGCCATGTGCCTGTAGTCTGGAACAGAACAGAGGCAGCTTGTGGTTGGTCTGAGAGGCGAAAAGGTCCACCGAGGGGGTGCCCCACTCTCGGAAGATCTTGCGTACCACTCTGGAATGGAGCGACCACTCGTGCGGTTGCATGACTCTGCTCAGTCTGTCGGCCAGACTGTTGTTTACGCCTGCCAGGTATGTGGCTTGGAGGAGCATGCCGAACTGGCAAGCCCAACGCCACATCCCGACGGCTTCCTGACACAGGGGGCGAGATCCGGTGCCCCCCTGCTTGTTGATGTAATACATTGCAACCTGATTGTCTGTCCGAATTTGGATAATTTGACAGGACAGCCGATCTCTGAAAGCCTTCAGTGCGTTCCAGACCGCTCGGAGCTCCAGGAGGTTGATCTGAAGACCCTTTTCCTGGAGGGACCACAGTCCTTGGGTGTGAAGCCCATCGACATGAGCCCCCCAGCCCAGGAGAGACGCATCCGTCGTTAACACTTTCGTGGGCTGTGGAATTTGGAATGGGCGTCCCAAGGTCAAATTGGTCCGAATGGTCCACCAGTGCAGTGAATTGCGGCAGCTGGTGGAGAGGCGGATGACATCTTCTAGATTTCCGGTGGCTTGATACCACTGGGAAGCTAGGGTCCATTGAGCAGATCTCATGTGAAGACGAGCCATGGGAGTCACATGAACTGTGGAGGCCATATGACCCAGAAGTCTCAACATCTGCCGAGTTGTGATCTGCTGAGACGCTCTGGTCTGGGAAGCCAGGGACAGGAGGTTGTTGGCCCTCGCTTCCGGAAGGAAGGCCTGAGCCGTCTGAGTATTCAGCAGAGCTCCTATGAATTCCAGAGATTGGGCAGGCTGGAGATGGGACTTTGGGTAATTTATCACAAACCCCAGCAGCTCCAGGAGGCGAATAGTGCACTGCATGGACCGGAGAGCTCCCGCCTCCGAGGTGTTCTTGACCAGCCAATCGTCGAGATATGGGAACACATGCACTCCCAGCTTGCGTAGATACGCCGCTACCACCACGAGGCACTTCGTAAACACCCGTGGGGCAGAGGCGAGCCCAAAGGGCAGCACACAATACTGAAAGTGCCGTGTGCCCAGGCGGAATCTGAGATACTGTCTGTGAGCTGGCAGTATCGGGATGTGAGTGTATGCGTCCTTTAAATCCAGGGAACATAGCCAATCGTTTTTCTGAATCATGGGCAGAAGGGTGCCCAAGGAAAGCATCCTGAACTTTTCTTTGACCAGGAATTTGTTCAGGCCTCTCAGGTCTAGGATGGGACGCATCCCCCCTGTTTTCTTTTCCACAAGGAAGTTCCTGGAATAGAATCCCTGCCCTTCCTGCCCTGGTGGTACGGGCTCGACCGCATTGGCGCTGAGAAGGGCGGAGAGTTCCTCTGCAAGTACCTGCTTGTGATGGAAGCTGAAGGATTGAGCTCCCGGAGGACAATTTGGTGGAAGGGAGGCCAAATTCAGGGCATATCCGCACCGCACTATTTGGAGAACCCACTGGTCGGAGGTTATGAGAGGCCACCTTTGGTGAAAAAATTTTAACCTCCCCCCGACCGGCAGATCGTCCGGTACGGACACTTTGAGGGCGGCTATGTTCCCATGGATCCTGTCAAAAGCCCGTCCCCGGCTTTTGCTGTGGAGGCGCAGGGGGCTGCTTAGGTGCACGCTGTTGACGAGAACGAGCGCGCTGGGACTGTCCCTGTGCCTGACGAGGCCTTCGGGCCGGCTGGGTGTACCTACGCTTGTTAAAGGCGTAGGGCGCAGCCTGCCGGGCCCGGGAAAAAACGTCCACCTGCTGAGGTGGATGCTGAAGGCGCCCGGTGGGAGAGCTTGTCGAGGGCGGTTTCCCGCTGATGCAGTTGGTCCACCAACTGCTCGACCTTCTCACCAAAAATATTATCCCCCCGGCAAGGGACGTCGGCCAGTCTCTGCTGGGTGCGGTTGTCCAGGTCAGAGGCACGCAGCCATGAGAGCCTGCGCATCACTATACCTTGAGCCGCAGCACGAGATGCCACGTCACAGGTGTCATATATACCCCTGGACAGGAACTTTCTGCACGCCTTCAGCTGCCTGACCACCTCCTGAAAAGGCCTGGACTGCTCCGGCGGGAGCTTGTCAACCAAGTCCGCCAGTTGCTTCACATTGTTCCGCATGTGGATGCTCGTGTAGAGCTGGTAAGACTGGATGCGGGTCACGAGCATGGAAGATTGGTAGGCCTTCCTCCCAAACGAGTCCAGAGTGCGAGACTCCCGCCCCAGGGGCGCCGAGGCGGTGTCCCTCGAACTCCGTGCCCTCTTGAGAGCAGAGTCCACGACCGCCGAGTCATGAGGCAATTGGGGCCGCATTAACTCTGGGTCCGAGTGGATTCTGTATTGGGACTCTGCTTTCTTGGGGATGGTGGGATTAGATAATGGTCTTAGCCAGTTCCGAAGCAATGTCTCTTTGAGGACATTGTGCAACGGCACCGTGGAGGACTCTCTAGGTGGTGATGGATAGTCGAGGACCTCGAGCATCTCAGCCCTCGGCTCATCCACAGAGACCACAGGAAAGGGAATGCAAATAGACATGTCCCTGACGAAGGAGGCAAAGGAGAGGCTCTCAGGTGGCGAGAGCTTTCTCTCTGGTGAAGGAGTGGGGTCGGAGGGAAGGCCCACAGACTCCTCTGAGGAGAAATATCTGGGGTCCTCCTCCTCCCCCCACGAGGCCTCTTCCTCGGTGTCAGACATGAGCTCATGCAGCTCAGTCCTCAACCGGGCCCGGCTCGACGTCGAGGCACCGAGGCCTCGGTGTCGTCGACGAGCGGTGGACTCCCGCACCGGCGGGGATGAAGCTCCCTCCATCGACGGGGACTCCACCTGCATGGTGGTCGAGACCGGCGCCGCAAGCGGCGTCGGCGTCGAAGGCCTCGGCACCGGGCTAGAGCACGCTGGAGCCACCATCAACGGTGCCGAGGGCGCAAGCACCCCCGGCGCCGCCACAGTCTGGCGCATCAGCCCTTCCAGGATCCCCGGAAGGATGGCTTGGAGGCACTCGTCCAGGCCCGCTGTTGGGAAAGGCGAGGGGGCCGGTAGAGGCATCGGTGCCGGAAGCTGGTCGGGTCCAGAAGACTGCACCGAAGTGCTGGCACCCTGACGTGGCGGTACCTCTACTACAGAGGGGGACCTCTCCTCTCGACGCTGCCGCTTCCTCGTTGTCGACTCATCCCTGGCGCCGGGAGCCGGATGCGTCGTGGGCGACCGATGACGGTGCTTCTTCGCCTTTTTGCGGTGCCCGTCATCGGCGCTCGGTGGAACCGACGAGGAGGAAGTCGATCCCTCTCGGCCTCGGGTCCGACAGGGTTCGGTCCCGAGGGCCCTGGGTAGAGGGAGTGTCCGGGGCCGATTGCCCACGCGGCCTCTCACCCCTGCCTTCACCGGAGGACCGGCGGGCCGACGGGACCTGTGCTCCTGGGGTCGATGCCGTCGGTGCCGATTTCGTGGACATCAATACCGGTACCGAAGAACCGGCCGTCGATACCGATGCTGTCGAAGTCGACGTCGAGGGGCCGGCGCAAGTTCCAAAAAGACGGTCCCGAAGAACTTGCCTCGCTACCTGTGTCCGTTTCCGGAGACCGAGACACAAATTACACGTCTTGGTATCGTGCTCCGGCCCGAGGCACTGGAGGCACCAAGCGTGAGTGTCGGTCTGCGAGATATGCCGGCTGCACCGACCACACTTCTTAAATCCACTCAGGACCTTCGAGGACATCGACGGAAAAATCACGTCGGCGAAGTCAAAGCCGTCGATGGTGGCGGTAAAATTCACACCTCGAAAACAAATCGACCGCGCGGCCACAAGGCCGCAACGCGACGCCCCCACTAAGAGATGAGGGAAAAACAAAGTTAGCGGTTTTTTTTTTTCAACGAAAATGAAGAAAATGGAAGAAAATTCGCGGCGAAAGCGCGATCCGGTTTCCGGGGCTGACAGAGAGAGAGACGAACGCGGCTCTCTCCAGCGTGGAAAAATAAAGACTGAGCGGGAACGGTCGCGCACGGGTGGGAAGACGGCCGCGCATGCGCGGTGGGCGTGCCCTGCGTGCGGGACCGCCCGCGAAGTTTTGTTCCGGTTGGTGGGAGCTGCCGTGGACGTCAACCCAGTCGTGAGAACAAGCAGCCTGCTTGTCCTTGGAGAATAAGGAGTTCCTTTGGAATTATAGGAAGGCAAAGGTTGCCAATATATGAAACCTGTCGGGTGTGACTCCAGAACTGAGTGGTAAACAGGAGAAGCTAGGGGCTGAAGCCAAAGAGCTCCTGGACATCTTCACTACTCCTTAAAGAAGTGCAGTACAAAATAGGTGAACATATGCTGGAACTAACCTAAGCAGGATAGTTTTCTCCATGATGTAAGTAAGGAAAGATTTTTTTTCTTGAGAATAATGTAATATAGTTGCAAAATTCTACTCTTGTGGAGGAAGTATTGACAGTACTTTGTTAAACATTCCTAATAGAGTTTAAATCAAATAAAACCCAAAAGCAAAGTGAAGAGCATCAACACTCTGCAATCTCCTTCTTGGGGCAAACGGAATATAATGTACATTTTTCTTGAGGAAACTGCACTTTATATTATCATCACCTGAGGCCAATGTCATCTGATCAAATGAGAACACAGCTATATAAAGAC
Organism: Microcaecilia unicolor; assembly: GCF_901765095.1. Classification (NCBI taxonomy): domain Eukaryota; kingdom Metazoa; phylum Chordata; class Amphibia; order Gymnophiona; family Siphonopidae; genus Microcaecilia; species Microcaecilia unicolor. Next base: position 92,520,754 of record NC_044034.1, read on the forward strand.
ACTACAGGCACCAGCAAAGAGGTACCTACAACTATTTTTCTGCTGTTACTTACTACCACTTAAATCCTTTAAAGCATGTTTAATCGTACTCTCTCCTTCTCTAAATATATGCAGTTTCAAACATTACTGTTTCAATAGCTGAATCACTAAGGAATCAATATTGAAAACATTCATGTGGCTAGCCGCATATCGAGGTCCTTTCACTAAGTTTAAAAGGGCTTGCTGCATGCTAAAATTATTACTATTTTACAGAGGGACATGCATTCCTCTTTACTATCAGTGACTGAAAAATGCCGAAGATATAAAAGTTTTGTCTGAAGCTGTCTTGCTCCAGGCACAGGCTTCTGACCACCAGTCCTCTAAATTAGATTAATTAGAGACAAAAATTCAGTCCTTAGAAGTGTTGGGGTCAGCCTCAGTAAAGGTTAAGAATTTTTCACATTGTTGTACCGAGTACTTGGAGAATCAAATTCGGAGACATAACTTGAGACTGTTCAACTTTCTTAAGTCTCCATTGATTGCAACAGTGGATATGATTAATAAATACCTTGTGGAGGTCCTTGGGATGGCAAATGACTCATTACCCCTTATCACATGAGCCCAGTATATTCTGGGTTTGGGAAGATCTGTTAGTGAAACCCCTCGGGGACAAGTAGGGGGTGATATGACTTTCACATTCTCTCTAGAAGTTATTACTCAGAAAACTACTTTGGTGGTCTCTTTTGAACCAGACCGCAATGCAGTTTTGAAACTTTCCTTTAGATATTTAGATATGCTGTTTTTGGGTTTAAAAGTTTGAGTTTCTCCTGATCTTTCAAGGGAGAAACAGAGGAGATACAAAGCCTTCCTGGCCCTTCAGTCGAGGGGACAAACTTTGGGTGCTAACTTTGTGCTTTATGATTTTTCAAGGTAAACACTTTCAATTTTTTGACCCAAAGCAGCTAGATTAATTTCTTGCGGCTAAAGAGGAAATAAGTGTTTTTGGATAGTCCTGTACACACGCTTTAGGGGCAGGCTGGGGAGGGTCTCTCGGGTAAATGACATGCATATAGATTTTTGTTTCCTTTTTCTTTTCTTACCTCTTGGATCTATTTGCTTTTTTTTCGGGCAAAGGTTAAAATTTAATTTTACTGTAAATGATGTTTACAGTAAATGATGTTGAGAGATGTTATTTATTTATTTGGATTTCGCACACACCTTTTTCAGTAGTAGCTCAAGGTGAGTTACATTCGGGTACACTGGGTATTTCCCTGATGGGCTCACAATCTAATTGTGTACCTGAGGCAATGGAGGATTAAATGACTTGCCCAAGATAAAAGAAGCAGCAGTGGGATTTGAACTGGGCACCTCTGAATGTCAAAACTGGTACTCTAACCACTAGGCTATTCCTTCACTCCTTATGGTTAAGTTCAATAAATATGAAATATAATTTTTAACAAAGAGCTCCTGTATGTTTTAAGAGCCATCCCTGGTATCTCTTGTTGCTTTAAGGTGCCGAGTATAGAGCCCATGTGCTGAACTGGACCTCATCACATAGTGGTGACTCTCTTCCATGGCAGACTCGATTAAACCTGAAGGCACCAGTGATGGTGAACCTTTCATAGACCGAGTGCCCAAAAAGCAACCCAAAATCTAATTATTTATCGCAAAGTGCCAATAGGGCAATTTAACCTGAATAACAGAACTTTAAAAGCATTTGGTATGCTTTTGAATAATTAATGTGATTTTTGCTGTTGCAAATTAAATGATCCCAGGCTCCAATCTAATTCATGTTTAATGTGGGATAAAATGCCATAAATAAGTAAATAAATATAAACTGTTAATGTTGAGCACCTGATTCTCAAAGTGGACATATTCCAAACACTATAATGAAAATAAAATGATTTTTTCTACCTTTGTTGTCTGGTGACTGTTTTTCTGATCATGATGGCCCAGTATCCGATTCTGCTGCTATCTGTCCTCTTTCCGTTTCCAGGGTTTCCTTTCCATTTATTTCTTTACTTTCCGCCTTTCTTCTTCATTTCTTGCCCTACTGGGTCTGCCTATTTTCTTCATCCATGTGCAGTTTTTCTCCTCTCTTCCTTTTCCCTCATCTCATCTCCTTCCTCACTCTTCCCTCCCCTCCATCCACCCATGTCCAGCAACCCTCCTCTCTCCCCACCCATGTCCAACAACCCTCCTCTCCTCCTGCCCTCCACTCCATCCACCCATGTCCAGCGATTCTCTTCTCTCCCTCGGCCCCCACTACAGCCCCCTCCAAATTCCAGTAACAGGCATACAGAGAATACAAAACACTCAGGACCTATAGAGAAATTCTACCATACCATAAGCAGTAATTTCTACGAGTCACACAAGAATGTACCTAGGAAAAGGAAGCATCTTAAACACTGCAGTGAGCACTAGAACACCAATTCACCTATTGTAAAATGAAACCAGCCAGAATAGTACAGATCCTCAATCCTGCACAGTCAATGCCAACTGAAAGCCATGTCATTTTCACAGACACAGATACACCCTAATCCATTACAGAATAAGTAACCACAAACTTTCTATTTAGACAAAAATTAAACTGAACCTCCAAGATGCCAAGATGCATATAATGAAACACCACAGAAACAGAAAATATCCCCTAGAACTGTGCAAAATATAAAGATAGCAGATGCAAATTTGAAAAAAAACACCACTTAACAAATTAACAAATAGAAATAACACAAATACAGAAAATAAGATAATACAATTTTATTGGACTAATACATTCAGCTTGCACAGGCCAAAATCTCCTTCCTCAGGTCAATACAGTATACTGCTGTTACAGTATCCTATCCTGACCTGAGGAAACAGGTTTTGTTGTCCAAAAGTTAGTCAAAATGTATTAAAATTAGTCCAATAAAAAATTATCTTATTTCCATTTTCTATTTATAAATATTTATTAGCACAACTACAATACTACTTTATCCTAAAGCAAAAAAAGAAAAAAATATTTTATTTACAGTTTGTCATCTCTGGTTTCTACGTTCCTCATCTTCTCTTCACTCTATCCCTTCCATCCAGCATCTGCCTTCTCTCTCCCTTCCATCCACCGTTTGCCCTCTCTCTCTGCCCCTTCCAACCACTATCTGACATCTATCTCCCTTCAATCCACCATCTGACCTCTCCACCGTCTGACCTCTATCTCCCTTCCATCCACCGTCTGCCCTCTCTCTCCCTTCCATCCACCGTCTGCCCTCTCTCTCCCTGCCATCCACCATCTGCCCTCTCTCTCTGTCTCTCTGCCCCTTCCAACCACTATCTGACCTCTATCTCCCTTCCATCTAGTGTCTGCCCTCTCTCGCCCCCTTCCATCCACCGTCTGCCCTCCCTCTCTCGCCCCCTTCCATCCACAATCTTCCCTCCCTCTCTCTCCCATCCATCCAGGGTCTGTCCCCTCCCTCTCTCTCTGCCCCCTCTTTTTAGCCCCCAGTTCCAGCTCCATTATCCCACCTGCCCCTAGTTACAGCCCCAGCCCACTTCTCCCACCTGCCGCCCCTTTTCAGCCCCCACATCCAGCCCCATTATCCCTCCAGTACCCAGTTTCAGCCCCAGCTCTTTTCTCCCACCAGAGCTTCAGCCCCAGCCACTTTCTCCCTGTCCCCTTTTCAGCCCCCAGTCCCCACAGTTTCAGCCCCTGGCCCTTTCCAGCCCCCAGTTCCAGTACTGGCCCCCTTATCCCACCTACTCTCCTTTTTAGCCCCCAGTTCCAGTCCCCTTCATCCACCTGCCTTGCATTACGGCCCCCCTTTTCAGCCCCAGACCCAATCTCCCACTTGCCCCTGCCCCAGGCATGACTCCATTCTCCCTCCTGCCCCCTTCTCAGACCCCAGTTCCAGCCCACTTCTCCCATCTGAGACCCTCTCTTCTGCCCCCCCAACCCAGTCCCCACCTGCCTACTCTCAGCTCCCTCGACAGCCCCTGTTCTCTGGAACCCAGCCCCCTGCATTTTTAAAATTTCTGAATCGTCAGCACAGCATCTCGCATCTGTAAAACAAGCAAATCGCCTTGGGCCTTTCCTGTGTCCCGCCCTGGCAGAAATAGGAAGTTACATCAGAAGAGGGGGGACACAGTGAAGGAAGGCCTGAGGTGATCTGTTTGTTTCACAGATGCGAGACGCTGGCGCTGCCGATTCAGAGATTTTAAAAATGCAGGGGATCAGGTGGCAGAGAGAAGGGGGCTGTCGAGGGAGCTGAGGCAGGCAGCAGACAAGAGAGTAATCCAGGTACAGGCAGAGTCAGTAGGCAGGCAGCAGATACAAGATTAATCCAGGTACAGGCAAGGTCAGTAGGCAGGCAGCAGACACGAGAGTAATCCAGGTATGGGCAGAGTCAGTAGGCAGGCAGCAGACACGAGAGTAATCCAGGTATGGGCAGAGTCAGTAGGCAGGCAGCAGACACGAGAGTAATCCAGGTACAGGCAGAGTCAGTAGGCAGGCAGCAGACACAAGAGTAATCAGGTACAGGCAGAGACAGTAACGAAGAACGAAGTAGAGGAGAAGCCCACTACTGAGCAAGTAACACCTACCAAAGTAGAAGCTGAAGCAAGGAGTCTAGGGAGAGCTCAGCTGATAAAGTGCTGGCGTCTGACATCAGCAGGGAGAAGGGGCACAGCCATAGGACAAGAGCAGGGGAAGGAAGAACCGGAAGACCAATAGGAGAGAAGCAAGGGAAGACAGGCAGAGGAAGAGCAGACCCAGGTGGGTGGAAGCAAAGCAATCAAGGAGTCTGGAAGCCAGGCAGAGAGAGCGCAGAGCCAGGTGCATGGAAGCAAAGCAATCAAGGCGCCTACAGCCAGGGAAGAACCACACACAGATGGCTCAAGGCTGTGCCAGTCAAGTGTGCATGTTGACGGGACCCTGCGCAGCCCGAGGACACCGCTTGCGCTGAGGTAGGGAACATGACACTCAAAGACTTTAAAACAGAAACTATAATTTCAAACCTCTATTTTGAAAGTGGAGGTATCTACACGTATTTTTATATGAACATAAGAATAGCCATACTGGGTCAGAATAATGGTCCATCTAGCCCAGTATCCTGCTTTCAACAGTGGCCAAAGCAGGTCACAAGTACCTGGCAGAAACCCAATTAGTAGCAACATTCCATGCTACCAATTCCGGAGCAAGCAGTGGCTTCCCCCATGTCCATCTCAACGACAGACTAGACTTTCCTCTAGGAACCTATCCAACCTTTTTTAAACCCAGATAAGCTCTAGAACTCGCTGCCAGAGGTTGTGGTAACAGCGGTTAGCGTAACTATGAAAAAATATTTCCTCCTATTTGTTTTAAAAGTGTATTTCCATGTAATTTCATTGAGTGTCCCCTGGTCTTTATACTTTTTGAAAGAATGAAAAAAATCAATTCATTTCTACCCGTTCTACACCGCTCAGGATTTTATAGACCTCAATCATATCACCCCCTCAGCTGTCTATTTTCCAAGCTGAAGAGCCCTAATCTATTTAGTTTTACCTTATATGGGAGGAGTTCCATCGCCTTTATCATTTTGGTGGCACGTCTGTGCATAGACAAATTTATCATTGCATAAATTTCTAGAAAGAAGTATATACAGTCCCTTGTGTTATTTTAGGAAATTATGTACAGTTGTGGAACAGAGCACAATGGCAGAACAAACCATTCTAGACCAGTGGTTCTCAACCCAGTTCTTAGGACACACCTAGTCAGTCAGGTTTTCAGGATATCCGTAGTGAGTATGCACAAGATAAATCTGTATACAGTGGAGGTGGTTCATACAAATTATATCATGCATATTCACTGGGATATCCTGAAAACCTGACTAACAGGCTTATTTTCGAAAGAGAAGGACACCCATCTTTCGACACAAATTGCAAGATGGGCGTCCTTCTCACAGGGTCACCCAAATCGGTATAATGGAAAGCTGATTTTGGGCGTCCCCAACTCCTTTCCGTCGCGGGGACGACCAAAGTTCCTAGGGGCGTGTCAGAGGCGTAGCGAAGCCGGGACGTGTGCGTGCCTAACAAATGGGCGTCCTCAACCCATAATGGAAAAAAAAGGGTGTCCCTGACGAACACTTGGACAACTTTACCTGGTCCTATTTTTCTTACGACCAAGCCACAAAAAGGTGCCCGAAATGACCAGATGACCACAGAGGGAATCGGGGATACCTCCCCTTACTCCCTCAGTGGTCACTAACCCCCTCCCACCCTCAAAAAAAGTTTTAAAAATATTTTTTGCCAGACTCAAATATCATACCCAGCTCCACGGACAGCAGTATGCAGGTCCTGGAGCAGTTTTAGTGGGTGCAGTGCACTTCACGCAGGCGGACCCAGGCCCATCCCCCCCTACCTGTTACACTTGTGGTGGTAAATGTGAGCCCTTCAAAACCCACCAGAAACTTGGCTGTACCCACATCTAGGTTCCCCGCTTCACCCATAAGGGCTGTGGTAGTGGTGTACAGTTGTGGGGTAGTGGTATTTGGGGGGGAGCTATGTACCTGGGAGCTTTTTTCTGCAGTCCACTGCAGTGCCTCCTAGGGTGCCCGGTTGGTGTCCTGGCATGTCAGGAGGACCACTACACTACGAATGCTGGCTCCTCCCATGACCAAAGGGCTTGCATTTGGTCATTTCTGAGATGGGCATCCTTAGTTTCCATTATCGCCGAAAATCAGAAACGCCAAGTCTAAGGACGACCATCTCTAGGGACTACTTAAATTTCAAGATTTTGGGCGTCCCCGACAGTATTATTGAAACGAAAAATGGACGCCCATCTTGTTTTGATAATACAGGTTTCCCCACCCCATCGCCGGGACATCCTCAGGAAAACTTGGGCGCCCCTTTTGATTATGCCCCTCTAAGTGTATCCCAAGGACTGAGAACCCTATTTTAGACAATCTACAGCTTGGTGGCTGCATGAAAACACTGATGGATACAACAAAAACAAAGCAGCATGAAACTGCTACATTGGGTTTATGTTCACACAGGGCTTTTTTTTTTTTTTAAATAAAACAAACATTAAGCTTATATCATATAAATGGTTATTTATATCAGTTAAGATTAAATTCCTTATACTTACAAATATTTTGTAAAATGCAGGCTGAATATAAGATTTTGGTGCCCACAGGCAAGAACAAGCAGAAGAGATCCCAAAAAGATTGGAAGCTAGAATAGCAGATAAAAGCCACAGTGAAAGCAGCATATGCACAAGGTCATTGGCCCTAACAGTGAGAGCCAACTCCTCTGGCACCTTCAAAATATGGGGGCTGTCTATGTCTAAAACTAGACCTGGTAAAACAAAAAGTTATTTATTGAGACAAGTTTTTCTATTTCATATTTTTTTCATACCTCGAGCTGTTGTCCAGTTTCATCTTTGATTTTTGTTTGTAGACTAAACAGTACACTCTGTACTTGCTCAAAGATCATGTCAACCTTTCCATTAAGTACCATTTTCCTCCAAAACTCTTCTGGATCATCTGTAATACAAATTCTTTGTAAGACAACAGTTTAAATATCAACTTAAATATGACAACTTTCCCAATACTACAAGCGAAATCACAAGTGCAGATGGAAGTTTAGTCTGAATTCACTTAACCATGGCAACAAATATGGGCAAAACAAAAAACCACACACATTTTCCCCATAAATAGTTTATACTATACTGCACTGAGTTCATGTTATTCACAATAGGAATTGCCACACATAGAACACTGGAGTAGGTGTTAAAGTCACTCCTCATTTACATCCTCAATTATAATGTGTTGCAGTCTTTATAAACAGATACATAAAACTCTGGTAGGTGGCTATAAGTAAATTATCTGTGTGCCAAAACAAGGAAAGAAGAATGTTGTTTCCAATTCATATGTAAAGCGCATAGATTATAAAATGCTACTCATGACATTTTGTGGCCTAGTTCTAATAGATGGAATTACTGAACTATCTTAACAGCAATTAATTGTTCATAGTAGCATAAAAAATACAGAGGAGACCCGGAAATTATAGACCGGTGAGTCTGACGTCAGTGCCGGGCAAAATGGTAGAGACTGTAATCAAGAACAAAATTACAGAGCACGTTCAAAAGCTGGACTAATGGGAAAAAGTCAACATGGATTTAGTGAAGGGAAGTCTTGCCTCACCAATCTGCTGCATTTCTTTGAAGGGGTAAACAAACGTGGACAAAGGTGAGCCGGTTGATATTGTGTATCTAGATTTTCAGAAGGCGTTGATAAGGTCCCTCATGAAGACTACAGAGGAAATTAGAGGGACATATGATCGGAGGTAGTGTCTTACTGTGGATTAAAAACTGGTTGAAAGATAGGAAACAGAGTAGGATTAAAAGGTCAATATTCGCAATGGAGAAGGGTAGTTAGCGGGGTCCCTCAGGGATCGGGTGCTGGGACCTCTGCTTTTTACATATTCATAAATGACCTAGAGATGGGGGTAACTAGTGAGGTAATCAAATTTGCCGATGACACAAAGTTATTCAAAGTAGTGAAATCACGGAAGATTGTGAAAAACTACAAGAGGACCTTACGAGACTGGGCGTCTAATGGCAGATGATGTTAATGTGAACAACTGAAAAGTGATGCATGTGGGAAAGAGGAACCCAAACTATAACTACGTCATGCAAGGTTCAGTGTTGGGAGTCACGGACAGAGAAAGGAATCTAGGTGTCGTCGTTGATGATACATTGAAAACTTCTGCTCAATGTGCTGCTGCGGCTAAGAAAGCAAAATAGAATGTTGGGTATCATTAGGAAAGGGAAGGAAAACAAAATAAGGATATGCCGTTGTATCGGTCCATGGTGCGACCGCACCTCGAGTATTGTGTTTCAATTCTGGTCGCCGCACCTCAAAAAAAGATATAGTGGAATTGGAAAAGGTGCAGAGAAGGGCGACAAAGATGATACAGGGGATGGGACGGCTTCCCTATCAGGATAGGCTGAAGAGCTGGGGCTCTTCAGCTTGGAGAAAAGGCGGCTGAGGGGAGATATGATAGAGGTCTATAAGATAATGAGTGGAATGGAATGGGTCGATGTGGAGCATCTGTTTTCGCTTTCCAAAAATACTAGGACAAGGGGCATGCGATGAAGCTGCAGTGTGGTAAATTTAAAATGAATTGGAGGAAATTTTTCTTCACTCAACGCGTAGATAAACTCTGGAATTCACTGCCGGAAAAGGCGGTTAACTTAGCAGACTTCAAGGAAGGGTTGGATGGCTTCCTGGTGGAAAAAGCCATAGAATATTACTGAATGGACGAGGGAATATAGTATTTCTAGGATGGGCAGGACAAACTGCTTGTTCTTTTGGCCGCTGTCGGTGACAGAGTGCTGGGCTCGATGGACCCTTGGTCTGTCCCAGCATGGTGATGCTTATGTACTTATACATGAGGCAGGCCAATATTTCATGTGACATTACAAAGAAGACTGAAGCTGCCGTTATGTGGGCAATTCTACAACTGGTCAGTTCTATTTAGGCACCTCAGGCGGCTCAGTAGGAACCTATCCTATAATGGAACCTGGACGTCCAGATTCTGTTATAGAATACTAGGGTAAACCGGTATCAGCATTCCTAACATTCAGAGCGCCCACAGTTACATAAGCTATAGAGTTGGTGTAAGGAAGGGCACCTAAATAAAGAAACTTATGCTTGTAAAAAGGTATCCCACCCATGCGTATACCCCCCTTGCAAATATGGATTTACAAATAGTGCTTAGGTGCTACTGCTAGCTCTTTTATATATTCACTAGTAAAAAAGGCCTGTTTCTGACACACATGAAACGGGCACTAGCAAGGTTTTCCTCGGAGTGTGTATGTTTGAGAGAGTGTATGTGAGAGTGACTGTGTGTGAGAGAGAGAGTGAATGTGCAAGTGTGTGTGAGAGAGAGTGAGTGAGTCTGGGTGCGAGTGTGTCTGTGAGAGAGAGTGTATGTGTGAGAATTGAGAGTGTGTGCAAGTTCGTATGTGAGAGTGTGAGAGAGTGTGTTTCACACAGATACAGTGTGTGCGAGAGAGAGAGTGTGTGTGAGACACAGACTGTCTGTGAGACTGAGTGTATGAGACCAAGAGAGTGTGTGAGTGACTGTGTGACACATAGAGAGTGATGTGATACAGTGTGAGACATAGAGTGTGTGAGAGACAGTGTGTGAGAGTAAGAGAGAGAAAGACATTGACTGTGAGAGAGAGTGGTGTGTGTGTGTGTGCCAGAGCGTACCGTCCCCTCCCTCTCTCTGGTGTCTGAGCGTTACTGTGCAGGACGCTGAGCTCTGGCTGTGCCTTCAAGGAACTGACCAATCCTATTTAATAGAATGCAACCTCCAACATTCTGAAGCCGAGAAACCTCGTGTGGTTGGTCACTTCTGCCTGTGACGAACCCGAAGTACGTGATGTCAATTCAGGAGATGGATACAGAGAGGCAGGATGCCTCAGCCATGCAGTCAGCTTCAGAATGTTGGAGGTGCGTTTATTATATAGGATAAGTGCTAGTATTCTAAACATTATGTACACAAGGGGCAGATAAATGTAGGCACCTAGAGTACAGAACTGTTAATTTATACAGATCTACTACTACTACTACTACTTAACATTTCTAGAGCGCTACTAGGGTTACGCAGCGCTGTACAATTAACAAAGAGAGACAGTCCCTGCTCAAAGAGCTTACAATCTAATAGACAAGTGAACGGTCGGATCCGATTGGGGCAGTCAATTGGGGCAGTCTGGATTCACTGAACGTATCTATATGCTTAATACTTTCATTCAAGTGGTATCACTAACCATTTACACAACAAACAGCAATACAACTAAAATGTAACACTGAATTGGAGGAAGAAAAATATTGTGCTTATAAATCAACCCTTCTCAGTAAGTTTTAAAATGTGATAAAGAGAAAGAGAGCCCCATGACTATCCTTTTGCAAGAGGAGCACGGTTTCTTGTAGCAGAGCTTTCATTTTCAGGTAGAAAAGGGAGGTGCATATAAGGATACTGTGGTGGTGCATCTCCACAGGATACTACGTTCTAGAATGATAATAGGCCTCCTAATCCTATGGCCAGTTGAAGCTGGTGTTATCCATATAATTTATAAACTGCTTCACTCAGCTAATAGTAATTCAAAGTGAAGAACAAAAGTTTACTGTAAAGGATTATAAATTCATATTGAAAAACAAATCAGAATCCATAATAATTAATAGATCATGTTATGAAGGCTGCATCAATCTTTATGTTATGAAGGCTGCATAGATCATGTTATGAAGGCTGCTCACCCCAAAAGCTGGCTAAAAATTGCTTCACATTCTACAAGCAAATGCAGCGTCTAAATTTGTGAGGGAAGGGGTATGAAAATGTGTATGTGTGTGTGTGTGTGGGGGGGGGGGGGGGGGGGGGAGGAACTGGGACTTGGTGTAATTGATTATGAACCCCAGTAGTTCTAACACCTGAATAGTCATTCGCATGGACTGTAGAGCGCCTGCTTCCGAGGAGCTCTTCACCAGCCAATCGTCAAGATAAGGGAACACATGCACTCCCAGTCGGCGTAGTGACGCTGCGACTATCACTAGCACTCTGTGAACAATCTGGGCGCAGACGCCAGACGAAAAGGGCAGTACACAGTACTGAAAGTGCTGAGTTCCCAGCCAAAATCGAAGTTACTTCCTGTGAGCTGGGAGTATCGAGATGTGTGTATAAGCATCCTTTAAGTCTAGAGAGCATAGCCAATCGTTTACTTGAATCATGGGAAGAAGGGTTGCCCAGGGAAACCATCCTGAACTTTTCTTGGACTAGGAATTTGTTCAGTGCCCTTAGGCCTAGGATGGGACGCATCCCCCCTGTTTTCTTTTGCACAAGGAAGTACCTGGAATAGAATCTCAGCCCTTCTTCCCCTGGTGGAACGGGTTTGACCGCACTGGCCTTTAGAAGGGCGGAGAGTGAGCTCCCGGTGGGCCATTTGGAGGTTGGATTTCAGATTGAGGGTGTATCCTAACCAGACTATTTGAAGAACCCACCGGTCGGAGGTTATAAGAGGCCACCTTTGGTGAAAAAATATCAACCTCCCTCCAATTGGTAAGATCGGCCGGGTATGGACACGTTTATTGAGGCTATGCTTAACTGGAGCCAGTCAAAAGCTTGTCCCTTGCTTTTGCTGGGGAGCAGTATGGGCCTTATATGAACGCTGTTGACGAGAAAGAGCGCGCTGGGGGCTGAGCCTGGGCAGGTTGCCCGAGAAGCAGGAGTGTACCTATGCCTAGGATGGGAATAGGGAGCACTCCTCTTCCCCCCCAAATACCTCCTAGATGAAGCGGCAGTAGCAGAAGGCACCCGGTGGGAGACAGAATCCGTAGCATCATTATGCTTCTTGATCTGATCAACAAGATCCTCTACTTTTTCAACAAAAAGGTTGTCCCCCCCCACCGCAAGGAACATCCGCCATTCGCTGCTGGACTGAATGATCCAGGTCAGAGACACGCAGCCATGAGAGTCTGCGCATCACTATACCCTGAGCAGCAATCCTGGATGTTACATCAAAAGTGTCAAACGTATCCCAGGCCAGGAATTTTCGACATGCCTTCTGCTGCCTGACCACTTGGCGAAAAGGCTCGGCCAGCTCTGTAGGGAGTGCATCAACCAAGCTCGACAATTGCCATATCGAGTCCCGCAAGTGTACGCTCGTGAAGAGCTGGTAAGACTTAATTTTGGCAGCGAGCATAGTGGCCTGATATGTCTTCCTCCCAAAAGAATCAAGAGTTCTCGCTTCTCTGCCTGGGGGCACCGAAGCAAAGTCTCTAGTACTCCTGGCTCTCTTGAGGGCGCAGTCCACCACCATGGAATTATGGGGTAACTGGGACCTCATCAATCCAGGTTCACCGTGGATCAGATACTGGGATTAAGCTTTCTTCGGGATCAAGGGGCCAGACAGAGGGGCCGACCAGGTTCGCATAAGGACTTCCCTTCAGTACCTTATGCAGAGGAACTGTCACAGCCTCTTTAGGTGGAGAAGAATAATCCAGGACCTCGAGCATCTCAGCCCTGGGCTCATCCTCAACCTCCACAGGGAAGGGAATAGCCATAGCCATTTCCCAAACAAAAGAGGAAAAGGACAGACTCTCTGGTGGAGATTGATCCTTCCCTCCACCAGAAAGGAGACTGAGGGAATCCCAAAGGACTCAACAGAAGAAAAGTACCTGGGATCTTCCTCTGACTCCCACGAGTGCTCCTGCTCAGTATCGGATAAAGCCTGTGTTAAGGTGCTTCGACACTGAACCTGCCTCGATGCCGAGGAATGATGTCCTCTATGGCGATGTCGAGAGGCCGACACCCGGTTCGACTGTGGCGAACCTCCCTCCACTGACGTCAAAGGGGAGTCGACTTGGGTGGCAGCCGACGCCGATGCTGTAGCCGGCGTAGCGGTCGGGGACCTCACCGCAGGTGAAGGGCCAGACACCGCTGTAGCAGACATTAAAGAAGGCGCAAGCACCCCCGACACCGAAACTGACTGGCGCAGCAATCCTTCCAGAAGTTCTGAAAACAAGGCCCGGATGTGCTCGTCGAGAGCCGTCATCGGATTAGGCTGCGCGGGTCGATGGAACAGGCGATGTCAGAATCCGTGGAGGCTCGGGAGCAGACACCGGGCTGCTAGGAGACTGACACATCGGCACCTCATGTATCGAGGGTGTTAGGTTCTCAAGGCAGAAACTAGATTCATGAGCCCTTGGACCACTGCCGTGGAGCGGCAGTGGCAGCCAAAACCACCCCCAAACCAGAGACAAGGCAGAACAGGACTGGAACCCCAGACTGGAGTTGCAGCTGAGGCAAACAAGCTGGAACAGGCAGAGCAGGAACAGCTAGACTTCACCTGCGCTTGACCACCGTTCCCCAGGAGTTGAGCCCCTGGGTGCAGGCGGCCGGCAGGACTTACAGGACAGGGCAGGAACTGAATACCAACTAGGCAGAACAGGGACTGAGGGTCAGAGAGGAAAGGAATATACATTGGAAGCAAGACAGAATACTGGGCTAGGACTCACAGACAGGCAGGAAGTGGACAGGCTAAAGGACAAGAACTGAAAGCTGCCAGGCAGCCACTGAAAAGGGTACAAAGACAGGTAACAGCAAGGACTGAAAGCTGCCAAGCAGCCACTAGGGAAAAACACTGACAGACAAGAGGGCAAGACCAGAAAGCTGCCAAGGCAGCCACTAAGGAGGGAACTAGCAGAAAAAGCTAACAGCTAACCTACACACAGACTAACCAGGGACCAGACAAGGAAATACAAACAAGACTAGAAAACAAGCAACAAAGTACAAGCTAACTACACAAAGACTAGACTAGAACCAAGCAAGGATTTCAGACAAGAAACAGAATAACCAGAAGTGCAACAAAACACACCAACATACCAGGGACCTTAGACGATGCAAAGGCAAACACAGAAGTTTCCAGGTGGTTAATAAAGCCCATCAGCAGCTGAAGTTCAGCTGCAGGAATCACAAGGCAGCTACGGGTGCTGTTCAGGCACAAACAAGAAAAGCAAGTCTGGCAGCCCGGAAGATCCGGACCGGACTGGGCTGGTCTGGAACGTGTGACAGTCCATAGCAGCCACCAGTTCTGGCCACCAGAGGGCAAGGTGAGCGCAGACAAGGAAACAGTCACCATCGTGACAGAGGGGAAGTGATCCTCTCAGCGCAGATGCTTCTCGAGTGCCGACTCTCTCGATGCCCTGGAGCTCCCGGTACCGTGTGTCGAAGGAGAACGTTGACGGTGCTTCTTCGCCTTCGCTCGTCGCCCGTCATCGAGACTCCTCGGTACTGACGAGGACGTGGAATCCTCACATCTCCTCGGGGCCGGGTCCGACGAAGGTCGGTCCCGGGGAGCCTGCATAACAGGAGGCCTCGAGACAGGTGGAGACCCACTCAACGCCTCACTGCTCCCAGCGCGAGTTGGTCTCTCAGCAGCTATTACCTCTCTTCCCAACGTCGATGCTCCATTCGATGTCGACACTGCCACCTCCGACCTTGGTACCGATGTTGAAGGACCAGACTGAGCCCCAAAAAGCTTCTCTCGTTGGGCTTCTCGAGACTCTTCAAGTGAAGACACAGACTACAAGCGGCTGGAAACACCAGGCGTGGGTATCGGTACCCGAGATGGTCCGGTTGCACTGAGTACAACATTTGAAGCTGCTGTGCGTCTTCAATGACATGGAAGGAAAAATGGCTTCGGCAAAATCAAAAGACGCGATTGTGCCTGTTAAAGAAAAAAGGGCACAAACAAACAAAAAGGGGAAAACCCCGGCTGCATCGAAAAGAAAGAAAACTTAGAAAAGGGGAAAAAGAAAACTAAAAGAGAACTAGGGGATAGTTTCTTTTTTTTTTTTTTTTAAAGAAATGACGCTAAAATAGGAAGAAAAAAGCGAAAAAAAGTCGTCAGACTCTGTTCCTGGGCAAAAACGAGGAGAACACAAAAATTCCTGTTACCTCGTCGTGGACAAAAAAGAACTGAGGAAGCACTCTCACACGACGGGTGGGAAGTCGTCCACGCATGCGTGGTGCACGCGCACCAGAAGACTCTGGCAAAACTTTGTTTATATTTTGCTTGCACAATGCCAATTCTTGGGCCGACGCTGACGTCAACCCATATGTGAGAATAAGCAGCCTGCTTGTCCTCGGAGAAACAGTTTTAACCCCTCAGTAACAAGTCCTGGGTTATCCAACCAGCTGAAATATGATCTATTTGCAAGACCTTCCTCTATTCCCTCTAGACACGGAATGATTAGAGGTATAGATTTGAAATCAAGTCAGTGCTGTATATCCAAAGCTCCTATATGTATTGCACTGTAACCTTTGTGCTTTGAATTCTCCATTAGTTTAGGACTTGTAGGAGGGTCATTCCATGCCAAGTGGTCTAAAATTTTAAAAAGTTCCCACCATCATGTTCTCCAATTTTGTTCAAATTGTATCTGTTGCACGAGTCAGGTGTTAAACTAAGTTTCCCAAAATTTGAGGTCTCTAACTGCAATAGTTGCAGATCTAGACCCCCTTTTCTGAAAGGCTGTCAGTCCATGAGCGTGCGACGTTTACCAAAATGCCATTTTTGGGGTCTAATAAAATCCAAACACATTTATAAGAATGGCTGAAAAAATTCAAATCCTGTACAGTTTTTGATGCTAATTCCGATGAAATACATTTTAACATTATGGATGCAAAATCCAGTCAAACAAGTTGACTCAAAGTGTGCATCAAAATTAGTCGCGACTCATCGGAACATATTTGGACCCATATTCAAACCGCAACAACTTCCATGCAAACGAAGATACGGACTTGAAATTTTGAACAAGCATTATGCTTGTGCTGGACACAATACTGCCAGATTTGCAACTAACCAGCATCTATAACCGCCCTGCAGGATCTCTTCAAAGTTGGCACTGTCAGCCCAAATGGTAAAATGTACCAAAGTTCAAAGCCAATTATTAAAAAGTCTGCCTGAATCAGCTAGTGAACAGTATCATCTGAAAGAGAAAATTGTGCTCTACAACATTGACATGTTTTTGTTTTGTAGTAGTTATTTTTCAATTGTCCAATTGTAAACATTTATCGTTTAGTTTTATATCGTATTAATATAGATGGACCATCCTTATGTCATATCATCATCACATAAGCATTTAGATAGATTTTTTATCTTTTTGGTATTTCACTTATACATCGGTCCAATTTTTAACTTTTTTATGTTTCATCCCACTAACATCTATATAGACCCAAGAGGGTTCACCGACACCATTTTTCAGAGTGCACGTATCACATCAGATTACCTGAGGTAATTTTATTTATATAATAAGTTATGTACAATTTTTATTAGTGTATGGTTCAGTCACTATAATCATGTGGCCATTAGCAATATATGGTATTAAAGTTCTTAGTGATTAGTACACACATCGATAAGGTTTATTGATATGGATCATTTAATATTTCATTTTCATTTTTATTGTTCACATTTTTATTGTCCACATTTCGATATATGGTAACTATAGATGTATGCATATCCTGACATTTATTAATATGGATATTTTCAATCATTTTCTTGTTTTAATACTAATAAAATGATTATGTCTGGCTGCCTATATAGATTTATGTATCAGCCATTGTATTACCCATGTGGCTTAATAATCCACATCTGTCAATACACATAATTTTAATATATGTTTTATGTTTCAAGTCATGTTTTTAGATTGTTAACAATTTCATATTTACTTATGATGTAATTTTATTTATTGATTTTCATATATATATTTATTGGTATCATCATTTTTAAATTATTTTTAATTATTTCCTAATATTTTGTTCTATTTGTTCTATTGTTTAGTTTAGGTTATAAAGACCCCTGAGGCAGGCCTTTTGGCCGAAACACGGCCGTGTTGGGTCATTTTTTATGTGAATAAACATTTTTCTTGGTATCCTCACTCATTCTCACTTTTTTGTTTTGTAATGCCACCATTAAGTAGCCATTTACTCAGGTCAAAGTATGTTATATTTTGTGCGCGCAATGTATTGCGTTGGTCCATGATGGCTGAGCCATTACTGGTTCTCACATTGAAACCAGCATCCCCATCGCCATAGGGGCCACGCCCGAAAGCCATGCAGTAACAGCCACGGGTGGGTATCTTTACTGCAGGATCCCAAGCCTGTTTGTGTGTTTCTTCTCTGCAGGTTCCCAAGCCTGCCTTCTTCAGTTACTTCATCATTCTGAAAGCATCATTGATCTGCAAGAGAATGGTTTCAGGGAAACTATATTGCCGACCAGATGATGTCACTGATGGAGCTGGAATAACAGCAATGATAAGTTGTTCTGGGATCCAGCAAGTATCGCGTCTTACCGGCCAATAAAATGAAGTAGCGGGACCATGAGGATGCATAAAGCTTATGAAAGCATCTTTCTGTTCAACTGACGTTTCACAAACGTTTCCAATCCACCATAACAGCGCACAATAAACGATTGGAAAATCAACAAATAAAATTCGAATGAATAAATAATTATATCAATACTTTTAAGCGACTATTAAGACTATTTCCTAGAAATGAAGAAAAATTAGCGCATCAAGCGTACTAAATATAACATACTTTGACCTGAGTAAATGGCTACTTAATGGTGGCACTGCAAAACAAAAACATATCAGTGTTGGGACACGCAAAATTGTAGAGCACAATTTTCTCTTTCAGATGATACTGTTCACTAGCTAATTCAGGCAGACTCTTTTTTTAATAATTGGCTTTGAACTTTGGTACATTTTACCATTTGCGCTGACAGTGCCAAATTTGAAGAGATCCTGTAGGGCGGTTATAGATGCTGGTTAGTTGCAAATCTGGCAGTACTATGTTCAGCACAAGCATAATGCTTGTTCAAAATTTCAAGTCCGTATCTTTGTTGCGGTCTGAATATTGGTCCAAATATGTTCCGATGAGTCGTGGCCAATTTTGATGCACACTTTGAGTCAACTTGTTTGACTGGATTTTGCATCCATAATGTTAAAATGTATTTCATCGGAATTAACATCAAAAACTGTACAGGATTTGAATTTTTTCAGCCATTCTTATAAATGTGTTTGGATTTTATTAGACCCCAAAAATGGCATTTTGGTAAATGTCGCGCGCTCATGGACTGACAACCTTTCAGAAAAGGAGGTCTAGATCTGCAACAATTGCAGTTAGAGACCTCAAATTTTGGGAAACTTCGTTTAATACCTGACTCGCGCAATAGATACAATTTGAACAAAATTGGAGCCATGATGGTGGGAAGGTTTAGACCACTTGGCATGGAATGACCCAGGAATATTTACACATAATAATAAAGTACTCCTTACAACATTATTTTTTTCAACTTATTTATTAAATCACCTATACCTATGTCCTGCATACAATCCTCTGAACTCACAGTCACTCGCCGCTTTCACTCATAACATTCTATTCTCTTCACTAATCATGTCATCACTTCTAATCAATTAATACATAGTAAAATAGTACCATAGTAGATGACGGCAGAAAAAGACCTGCAAGGTCCATCCAGTCTGCCCAACAAGATAAACTCGTATGTGCTACTTTTTGTGTATACCTTACCTTGATTTGTACCTGTCGTTTTCAGGGCACAGACCGTATAAGTCTGCCCAGCACTATCCCTGCCTCCCAACCACCAGCCTCGCGTCCCACCACTGGTTCTGGCACAGACCGTATAAGTCTGCCCAGCACTATCCCCGCCTCCCAACCACAAGCCCCGCCTGCCACCACCAGCTCTGGCACAGACCGTATAAGTCTGCCCAGCACCATCCCCACCTCCCAACCACCAGTCCCGCCTCCCACCACCGGCTCTGGCACAGACCGTATAAGTCTGCCCAGCACCATCCCCGCCTCCCGCCACCGGCTCTGCCACCCAATCTCGGCTAAGCTCCTTAGGATCCATTCCTTCTGAACAGGATTCCTTTATGTTTATCCCATGCATGTTTGAATTCCGTTACCGTTTTCATTTCCACCACCTCCCGCGGGAGGGCATTCCAAGCATCCACCACTCTCTCCGTGAAAAAAATACTTCCTGACATTTTTCTTGAGTCTGCCCCCCTTCAATCTCATTTCATGTCCTCTTGTTCTACTGCCTTCGCGTCTCCGAAAAAGGTTCGTTTGCGGATTAATACCTTTCAAATATTTGAATGTCTGTATCATATCACCCGTTTCTCCTTTCCTCTAGGGTATACATGTTCAGGTCAGCAAGTCTCTCCTCATATGTCTTGTAACACAAATCCCATACCATTCTCGTAGCTTTTCTTTGCACTGCTTCAATTCTTTTTACATTCTTTGCAAGATAAGGCCTCCAAAACTGAACAGAATACTCTAGGTGGGGCCTCACCAACGATTTATACAGGGGCATCAACACCCCCTTTCTTCTGC
Organism: Microcaecilia unicolor; assembly: GCF_901765095.1. Taxonomy (NCBI): domain Eukaryota; kingdom Metazoa; phylum Chordata; class Amphibia; order Gymnophiona; family Siphonopidae; genus Microcaecilia; species Microcaecilia unicolor. The sequence goes on from NC_044034.1 coordinate 92,540,656, forward strand.
TGGTCACACCTCTCTCTATACAGCCTAACAACCTTCTAGCTACGGCCACCGCCTTGTCATACTGTTTCGTCGCCTTCAAATCCTCACATACTATCACCCCAAGATCCCTCTCCCCGTCCGTACTTATCAGACTTTCCCCGCCTAACACATACTTTTCCCTTGGATTTCTCTTCCCTAAGTGCATCACTTTGCATTTCTTCGCATTGAATTTTAATTGCCAAACCTTAGACCATTCTTCTAGCTTCCGCAGGTCCTTTTTCATGTTTTCCACTCCCTCCCGGGTGTCCACTCTGTTACAGATCTTAGTATCATCCGCAAATAGGCAAACTTTACCTTCTAACCCTTCGGCAATGTCACACACAAATACAAATACAAAGACTATACTTGTAGGAATATGCCAGATGAAGCATTTTTCACATTAATCATCTTTATTTGATATACCATAAAATCAGTAAAGACATCTAAGTATTTACAGTGACAAGCTAAGGATATTTTATATAAATCTTGTCTATCCTGAGGAATCTTAACTCCTCCCCAGTAGTCAAGTACAATAAATCTATTGTAAGGAGGAGGTAGAAAGAAGGCAGAGAAGAGTGACAGTAAGCGAGGAAAGGATAAAAACCCTCAGAGGGGAAAAGGGAGTAGGAGACTGATGAAAAGGGAAGAGAACTACAGAGCCCAGCAACACTTGCAAGGGAGGAGGGAACAAGAGAAACAGTACCACAACTCATATTTGTTAATTTGTACAGCGCTGCGTAACCCTAGTAGCGCTCTAGAAATGTTAAGTAGTAGTAGTACCACAACTCATAAGTACATAAGTAATGCCACACTGGGAAAAGACCAAGGGTCCATCGAGCCCAGCATCCTGTCCATGACAGCGGCCAATCCAGGCCAAGGGCACCTGGAGAGCTTCCCAAACGTACAAAACAGATTTTGAAAATATCAATTTGGACGTTTTGAGAAGAAATCCGTCCAAATGGTGCTTTTTGACACTTTTTGGATGCTTTTCTCTTTCGAAAATGAGCCCCAATATACACACTGAAAAACAATGTAGGAGACTGATGAAAAGGGAAGAGAACTACAGAGCCCAGCAACACTTGCAAGGGAGGAGGGAACAAGAGAAACAGTACCACAACTCCCAGCAGGTAGTAGAGTCAGGGGGTGATTGGGAGATGGAGGATAATCAGGGGGAGGAGCAGCACCTGGGAGAGAGGGTGGGGGAAGACTCCATGGAGTGGGAGGAGATTGAACTAGGAGAGGAAAGCGAAAGGAAAGAGGTTGGTGAGGAGCAAATGGAGTTCTTTTGCTCAGGACAAAGAGAGGTGGAAAAGGAAGAGACTGCAGAGAGAGAGAAGCCAGAGATTTGGGGCCGCTAAGTGACAATGCCTAGATGCGGTCTGGCTTCATGGAACTGTGGGAATTAATTACCTGAAGGAGGTCAGTCTGAACATTTGTGGGAGGTTGTCAGAGTGTTGGTGTCTGGCAAATGAGGGTGGTGAAAATGCCTCCAACTCCTAGGCAGTAGAAGAAAGGAGAGGAGGAATAGACTGATCCACAGGTTTATCCCAAGTTGTTAGCGAGTTCTAAGACTGAACTGTTCTGAACTGTTGTTGGATTGCTGTGTGTTGGAGAAGTGAAGCAAGGTGCACAGAGGCCAGCAGCTGTAGTACAGTGGACATACTGTTTTCCCGCTGGTACCACTGTGGAATAAAGTACTCTGCAGAATAAATATAATACTGTGAACAATTACTTTTTGCAAGTGAGCAGAAGCAGTTCCTCTTAGGAGGTGGATTAGCCCCAATTGTGTGGGTGAAGGCGGACAGCATGGAGAGGTGTTAAGTCGCAAGCACACAGCACGGAGAGGTGTTGAGCGGAGAGCGGACAGCACGGAGAGGGGTCGGATCGAGAGCAGACAGCACGGAGAGGTGCATGCTGACACTATATAGAAAATAATTTTGATCATCAACATCAGTGCTATAATATCAATTCAGCCCAGTATGTTTCATCATTGGTCACCCAAATGTATAACAATAAAGTGAAGTGAAATGAAATAAAAAACTTATCTTAGTGAAACAAAGGAGGCACCAACGTGATCATGTTTTGAGCACTGGCTCTGCGGCAAGGTGCACTTTCATCATCAGTGACACAAACACTTCTTTCAGAAACATGATCACACTGGTGCTTCCTTTGTTTCACTATTTTATTTAATTTCACTTCACCTTATGTTGAAATATTTCTTACTCAGTCAACACAACCTTTGCAACATACATGCAGATTATTGCAGATTATTGCAACGGAATCTACGTGGGCTGCAAAGAACAATTCATTTAAAAAACTCCAGACCGCCCAAAATACAGCAGCCAGGCTGATATTCAGCAAAACACACTTCGAAAGTGCCAAACCCCTCCAAGAAAAGTTGCATTGGCTCCCAATCAAAGAATGGATCATCTTCAAAATCTGCACCTTAGTCCACAAAATCATGTACGGCATAGTCCCAGGATACATGACAGACCTTATAGACTTACCAATAAGAAACAAAGTCAGATCGTCAAGATTCTACCTAAACCTACACTACCTAAATAGCAAAGGACTGAAATACAAAACAACTTATGCAGCCGGCTTCTCCTACATAAGCGCACAACTATGGAATGGGCTCCCAAAAGCTGTGAAAACAATCCACGACCACTTGAACTTCAGGAAATCACTAAAAACCTACCTCTTCAAAAAAGCCTACCCCAATGACACCACGTAACCGTCTTCACCTACCAACACAGCATGACTATGATCGAACAGGACATCACGCAATCTTCATCCATTCCGACCCTCCACTTATACCTCGTACGATCACTATACAACTTGTATTTGTTATCCACTGACTGGGCAAACGTCTTTGATGGTACTATGTAAGCCACATTGAGCCTGCAAATAGGTGGGAAAACGTGGGGTACAAATGCAATAAATAAATAAATACAAAATAGCAAATACTCAAGTACTTAAGCACATCAACAGACAAATGATAATCAAAATGACCAATTGTCCATTTCGTCCCCAATCCCATCTTCCCACCCATACATCACTCAATCCCCCTATTCATGAAGTGCGCTAAAATGCACATCAAGGAATAGCACAAGTCTCTGTCATGAACACTTAACATTTTATCTGCCCCCCAAACTCTTGTACTCCCAATCAGTAAGAAAACAATTGTGCTCAAGATCCCCAGTTATGATATATCCAAGTCATTTAAGATAATAGGATGGACTCTCAATAAGGTCGCCAAATAGGGATCCTGTATCTTCAAAAATCTCTTCTTCGCAGTCTGTCCCCGAAGGCCTGCAGTCATCTTTTCCATCCAAAGTAGCTCAAACATCCGATTACGCCACTGAGTCACAGTGGGTGGAGATGTTATCAATCCACTGTAACAATATACATCGCTTTGCCATTAGACAGGCTTTGCGCAAAAGGATTACTGAGAATATCACGCCCTCCACAATGTCATCCATCAAATCCAGGAGATATCTATGGGGGAGTGCTGGCCAGCTACCACCACATACAGTACTCAAATGGACCCAGAGAAACTGCAGAAATTCTGTATTTGAGGACATTCCGATACAATGTTTATAGGAGGCATTAGGAGCTGTTGGATAGCCCTCTTTTTTTGGGGGGGGGGGGGCTCTATGGGGTTCATTTCACTTTATTGTTATAATTTGAATGACCAATGATGAAAACATATACAGGGCAAACAATAAGCTTTTGAATTTGGTTGAATTGGCAATACAGCCCTGATGCTGTCAAAAAAATATTTTTTCTACATAGATTTATTGTACTTGACTGCTAGGAAGGTGTTATTGTGAACTATCTATATTTCCTACATCTATTTTGAATGTTCTTTTATTGGAGAAGTCTTAACTGACACAAACTTACATAGCTGATTAAATTGGAAAAGGCACCCAGCAACAGTATCTGTGGCAGGACAATACCAATAAATACCCATATATCGTACCCTTAAATAATTCTAGTTAGCTGGACAATAAACAGCTATAACAACTAATAAGAGCCCTATACAAATAATTAACAAAAAAATAATTTCCCTGGCATTTTCCAGTAATTCTTATGTCAATATTTCCCAAACTCATCCTTACTGTCCCAAGCAATCAGGTTTTCAGGACATTCACAATGAGACATACTCACAGAGTGGAAACACTGCATGGATATATATTGTGGATATCCTGGAGACCAGGCCTTCTAAAATACACAAGGATAAGTGCGAGACCTTCGCCTTACCAAGTGGATTTGATCTGGTGACAATGGGTGAAATATTAGGGCTAGGAATATTTCTTTAGCACCATGGTTCCAACTTACCAGGATGTGTCCCTTCTGATGAGCTGCTCATCTCTCGTGGCCTAAAAGAAACAAAAAAAAAAAACCCACTTATACAAGTAGTTGAAACTAAACATTTCTTCAACAGTACTAGGATATCTTGAGTATACACAAAGCTATACAAAATAGAAATGCAATCTTCTACAAAGTACTTCCAATTCAAATAATATAATTTAACAAAATGCAATGGACTATTAGAATGGAACTACATTGTTATGACAAGTGATTTGTTTTATTAAAGCATGATATACGCCTGAAAATGCATTGCAAAGACAGACCTGCTATGGATACAGTTTTCTACGAATACATTTCATAGGGTGCACAGTTTACTTAGGCCCTAACACGTGACTAACACAGCAAAAAAGGAGAACCACAAAATGCGCTCAGGCATCATGTAGTTACACTAAAATCTGCATGAGCAAACAGCGAGCTAAAAGATTTTTTTTGAGGGGTCGTGGCATGGCATGGGTGTTCCTGCAGTAACCAATTAGCACATCTACATTATCGCATGCTAATTGGTTAGCGCACGGATAACACAGGATCCCTACTGCCTACAAAATGGATGGCAGTAAGCTCATGTGGTAATTTTATAAAATGGATACACACTAATGGCAACACTAGAACATGGAAATTAATGGAAAAAAGGTGAAAAAAAGGCAATTTTACGGCTGCAGTAAGGTGAAATTAGTCCTTACCTGATAATTTTCTTTCCATTGGTCCCAAAAGATCAATCCAGAGACTTGTGGGTTATGTCCCTCTGCCAGCAAGTTGACATAGATAGAACTTCAGAGTTCTACTATATGTAGTCATGTGCAGTCACCTTAACCTCAGTATTGTCGATGATAAAGCAGTGGAAGAAGACAGAGAAAATCCAACAGTAAGCCCTCTCCTGCCTGCATAAAGCCCATGTAGGCTCTTCAACCGTGCCTACGGGAGGGTAACAGAAGGTTTCCTCTTTGTTATTTGGGGGTTTTTTTTGATTGAGTTTTTTTTTTAGCCAAAATCAAACAAAGGAACCTGATGAAACTGAAGCAACTAGAAGAAAACACTCAACCAAGAACAAAGGGCGGGCCTCTGAATTGATCTGTTGGGACTAATGGAAAGAAAATTAATAAAGACCGATTTTACCTTCCATAGCATCCAACAGATCAATCCAGAGAATTGTGGAATGTACCAAAGCAGTCTTCAAGTGGAGCAGGGCACTATATCCTCAACAGACCGGAGCAATGGTCCGCAGGCCACGGCTACACGAGCTGCCACGTCAAGCCTGCAGTGCCTAGCAAGGGTATTCATCCCCAAGTACTGATAAAATTGAAAAATGAACTTGCGGAACTATTGTTAGTAATGTGCAATTTATCTTCAAAATCAAGCGTGGTTCCGGAAGATTGGAGGGTGGCCAATGTAACACCGATTTTTAAAAAAGGTTCCAGAGGTGATCCGGGAAATTATAGACCAGTGAGCCTGACGTCGGTGCCGGGCAAAACATTAGAGACCGGCTCGTAATCTTGGAGTCATCTTCGACTCCTTCTCTGCCCATATTCAACAAATCGCCAAAACCTGTCGCTTCTTTAACTTCAACATTAGCAAAATTTGCCCCTTCCTTTCTGAACACGCCACCAAAACCCTTATTCACACCCTTGTTACTTCTCGCTTGGACTATTGCAATTTACTTCTCACCGGTCTTCCGCTCAATCATCTTTCTCCTCTCCAATCTGTCCAGAATTCTGCAGCCCGACTTATTTTCCGCCAGAATCGTTATGTCCACACTAGCCCACTCCTCAAGTCACTTAACTGGCTCTCTGTACGCTTCTGTATACAGTTCAAAGTCCTCTTACTGTCCTTTAAATGCATCCACTCTATGACCCCTCACTACCTCTCCTCTCTCCCTACATTCCTCCCCGTGAACTCCGCTCTCTGAACAAATCTCTCGTCGTCCCCCTTCTCCTCCACCGCTAACTCCAGACTTCGTTCCTTTTATCTTGTGGCACCTTATGCCTGGAACCGTCTTCCCGAACCCATACGTCTAGCTCCATCTCTTCCTGTTTTTACATCTATGCTGAAAGCTCACCTGTTCACTACTGCCTTTGGCTCCTAATCGCTACTCATTTGCCCTCTTCCTCCCCTGTTCCTCTTTACCCTGTAATTCCCTTGCCTGTAATGTCTTGTCTGTCTGTTTTACCTAGATTGTAAGCTCTTTGAGCAGGGACTGTCTCTCTATGTCAAGTGTACAGCGCTGCGTGCGTCTGGTAGCGCTATATAAATGCTATTAGTAGTAGTAGTAGACTATTATAAACAACAAAACTACAAAACATATTCAACAGAATGGATTAATGAGACAAAGCCAACAAGGATTTAGTAAAGGGAAATCTTGCCTCACCAATCTATTACATTTCTTTGAAGGAGTGAACAAACATGTGGATAAAGGTGAGCCGGTTGATATTGTGTATCTGGATTTTCAGAAGGCATTTGACAAAGTACCTCATGAAAGACTCCAGAGGAAATTGGAGAGTCATGGGATAGGAGGTAGTGTCCTATTGTGGATTAAAAAATGGTTAAAAGATAGAAATCAGAGTAGGGATAAATGGTCAGTATTCTCAATGGAGAAGGATAAATAGTGGGATTCCCCACGGGGCTGTACTGGAACCGCTGCTTTTTAACATATTTATAAATGATCTAGAGATGGGAGTAGCAAGTGAGGTAATTAAATTTGCTGACAACACAAATTTATTCAAAGTTGTTAAATCGCAAGACGATTGTGAAAAATTTCAAGAAGACCTTACAAGACTGGGAGACTAGGCATCTAAATGGCAGATGACATTTAATGTGAGCCGTGCATGTGGGAAAGAGGAACCCGAATTATAGTTATGTAATGCAAGGTTCCACATTAGGAGTCACCAGCCGGGAAAGGGATCTAGGTGTCATCACTGATGATACGTTGAAACCCTCTGCTCAGTATGCAGCAGCCACTAAAAAAGCAAATAGAATGTTAGAGGTATTATTCGGAAAGGAATGGAAAACAAAAATGAAGACATTATAATGCCTTTGTATTGCTCCATAGTGCGACCGCATCTCGAATATTGTGTTCAATTCTGTTCACTGCATCGCAAAGATATAGTGGAATTAGAAAAGGTACGGAGAAGAGCGACAAAAATTATAAAGGGGATGGGACGACTTCCCTATGAGGAAAGGCTAAAGCGGCTAGGGCTCTTCAGCTTGGAGAAAAGATGGCCGAAGGGAGATATGATAGAGGTCTATAAAATAATGAGTGGAGTGGAACGGGTAGACATGAATCGCTTGTTTACTCTTTCCAAAAATACTAGGACTAGGGGGCATGCAATGAAGCTGCAAAGCAGTAAATTTAAAACGAATTGGAGAAAATATTTCTTCATTCAACGTGTAATTGAACTTTGGAATTCATTGCTACAGAATGAAGCAAAAGCGGTTAGCTTAGCGGGGTTTTAAAAAATGGTTTGGATGGCTTCCTAAAGGAAAAGTCCATAGACCATTATTAAAATGGACTTGGGGAAAAGCCACTGCTTATTTCTTGAATACAGTATATACATTGTCCCAAACAATACTCCTTAAATAAATATTTTAAACTTCTATATAGTATTTCTTCATAACCATATCAAGGAGTGCAATCAATATATTCTTAAGTTTATGCAGTTTTTATATATTGTGTACATTTTTTTATGGGGATCTTCAGATGCTACTGCAGCTCACACCATACGAACACAGCTTTCTTTTGAAACAATGGTTGTGGCGCAAATCGTCATTGATCCACCTATTTGTGATTTTTAAATAACTTCAATGTATCTAACTTCATGTCAAACATTTTTGAAGACTTGGAATTTCTAGATGTATGGGTATACAGGATAGGCAATCAGATACATACCACTCTTTTTCAGAAACCTACTGCACGCAATACTTTACTGCATTTTTCCAGTTCTCATCCCTAGCACCTTAAGGTTAGTCTACCTACTAATCAATGTTTGAGGATAAAGAGGATTTGCTCCAATGATACAGCATTTTATTTATTTGTTACATTTGTATCCCACATTTTCCCACCTATTTGCAGGCTCAATGTGGCTTACAATTTTTCCGACATGACTTGTGTCATTTCAGAATACATATACAATTGGTAATGTAAATGGAACATGAGTATTAAATAACAGTCAAATAGAAAGGAAGAAAATATACCCAAGGTATAAAAATAAACAAATGGAATCACATATTGAACATGGATTGCATAATAAAATTAAGTAATACAGTGTAGGAAGAGAGTAAATCTGATGTTAAGTAAATGATGGTGAAATACAGTACCAATTATAAGTTATTATGGTATGCCATGTTAAAGAGATGTGTCTTTAGTGCCTTACAGAAATTAGTTAGGTGGTGGATTATTTTCAGGTCCAATGGTAGAGCATTCCACATTTGTGAACTTAAGTATGAAAAGCTGGATGCATGTGTTAATCTATATTTTAGACCTTTACAAGTGGGGAAGTGAAGATTTAGGAATGTGCGTGACGATCTCTTAGCATTCCTGGGTGGCAGGTCAATAAGGTCTAACATGTAGGTTGGAGCATCACCGTGAATTATTTTATGCACCAAAGTGCATATTTTGAAAGTTATACGTTCTTTAAGGGGAAGCCAGTGTAGATTTTCTCTTAGGGGCCTGGCACTTTCGTATTTTGTTCTTCCAAATATAAGTCTGGCTGCAGTGTTCTGGGCAGTTTGAAGTTTTCTGATGCTTTGCTCTTTACAACCAGCAAGAAGACCATTACAGTAGTCTAAATGACTCAGTACCATTGATTGTACCAGGTTTCGAAAGATTCCCCTGTGGAAGAAAGGTTTAATTCTTTTAAGTTTCCACATTGAGTGAAACATCTTCCTTGTTGTGTTTTTCACATGGCTATCCATTGTAAGATTCCGATCAATGATGACTCCGAGAATTTTCAGGTTATCTGAAATGGGAAGGGTGAAGTTTGGTGTGGATATATTGGTAAAGTTCTTAGTATTGTATTGTGATGTAAGTACTAGACATTGAGTTTTCTCTGCATTTAGTTTCAATTGAAATGCATCCGCCCAGGAGTGCAAGATTTGGAAGCCTTGCTGGTGATTTCTTTTAAATCACTTTTAAACGGGATAAAAATCGTGACATCATCTGCATATATGTATGGGTTTAGGCCTTGATTAGCCAACAACTTGGCCAGTGGTGTCATCATTAAGTTGAAGAGGGTTGGCGAGAGTAGTGATCCCTGGGGAACACCGCATTCGAGACCCAAGCATCAGTGATGGCTATGCGTTTTCCATTGTTAAAAAAGCTTACCTGAGGGTGAAATTTTCTCAAACAGATTGGCTATTGCAATATCAACCTAAACTGGAAGAGGAAAAATTAACGGTAGTAATTCCATACTCTCCTCTAAGCTCTAGAATTAATAGAAGCATTCACCTCCACTGGTAGATGTTACAAATTTATGATTGCTTTTCAGATCATCCTATATGTGCCTTTAGACGTAATAAAACCATAGGAGAGATGCTTACTTACAAATGATTGGATTATGATAAAAATTCCTCTGATGTTCTGGATCATTTTAAATGTGGATCCTGTCAATGGTGTGATCTGACCATTGAAGGATCTATGTGGCATTATCCTGCTACCTCACGTTCTATCTATGCAGCGGTCCCAGCACAGACCCCTGAGGGACCCCACTAACCACCCTTCTCCATCGAGAATAATGGCCATTTAACCCTACTCTCTGCTTCCTATCCTTTAACCAGCTCTTAATCCATAATAATACACTGCCTCCGATCCCATGACTCTCCAGTTTCCTTTGTAGTCTTTCATGCGGCACTTTGTCAAACGCCTTCTGAAAATCTAGATACACAATATCCACCGGCTCCCCTTTGTCCACATGTTTGTTCACCCCCTCGAAAAAATGCAGTAGATTTGTGAGGCAAGACTTCTCTTCACTAAAACCGTGTTGACTTTGTCTCAGTAGTCCATGCTTTTGTATGTGCTCTGTAATTTTATTCTTAATAGCCTCCACCTTTTTTCCCGGCACCGACATCAGACTCACCGGTCTATAATTTCCTGGATCGCCTCTGGAACCCTTTTTAAAAATCGGCGTTACATTGGCCACCCTCCAATCTTCCGGTACCACACCTGTTTTTAGGGATAAATTGCATATTACTAACTCTGAAATTGACTGGTGGAAAATCCAACGTTCTTTATAGTTTAATAATTGACCAGCATTCCCACCCTCCCACCCTAACTGGACATGATTTAGGATCCTCCATTTAATCTCGCTCAACTGATGATGAAAATCTAACCAATGTTGAACCAATGGAGCTGTGAGGACCTGATTCTTAATCCTTGATTTATGTTCATTCAGACAAGCCTTCACAGGACGACTTGATCTTCCTATGTAAACTTTTTGACAAGGACATATGATCGCATAAACTACATTACTAGTTAAGCAGTTAGTATAGGACTAGTAATGGTGGTCTCTGATTTGATTGGCTGATGGTTTAATTACACGGTCCAACCACAATGTGCGGCTTCATGACCAGCTGAAGACTATTTAAATCACAAGTCTGCACTAAGACGCCGCAGCCATTTTTCTTCTCATGCAGGAGAATGATCACTATGTAGCTGTGAGTGCTATCAAATTCTGAATATTGATGTGGGGGATGCAAGTAAATATGTAATTTTAATAGTGCTATGGTATTTTTGTTTCTTCAGAGAACCTCTTCCCTGAGGAAGTTTCTCGAAACCTGGCCAAGTCGGCAGAGGTTCTCCTGTGTTGAAATTTTGCTGCCAGCTAAAGATAAGTGATGTTCTATGCTAATCGGAACTGTTGATGGCTTGAAAAACGTTTGACATGAAGTTACTACTACTACTACTATTTGACATTTCTAAAGCGCTACTAGGGTTACGCAGCGCTGTACAATTTAACATAGAAGGACAGTCCCTGCTCAAGGAGCTTACAATCTAAAGGACAAATGTACAGTCAGTCAAATTGGGGCAGTCTAGATTTCCTGAACGGTATAAAGGTTAGGTGCCGAAAGCAACAACAAGTTAGATACATTGAAGTTATTTAAAAATCAAACGCCTTTTCAGCGTCGAAGCTAATCATAATCGACGGTTCACTGTTAGCTTCTAGGCGTTCCAGGGAGGCTAAAATACCTCTAAGATTCCGCGCTACTGACCTCCCCTGAACGAACCCCACTTGTGCTTCATGGATAATACCTGGGAGTACGCGCCTCAACCTATTCGCAAGTATTTTTCCGAATAGTTTTACTTATTTTTTATTTTAATATAGCTATTTTGCATTTCCTAAGCTGGGAGCAGATTTGGACTTGCAAGACAGCTAGAAATGTATTTTTTCTGGTAACTACCCTTTCTGAGGCAATAGAAATTTTTGGTTTTACATTTGGCCTACCCTAACTTGTGATAAGCAACTAAGAGCCAGAGACTCCTATGACTAAGGACACTTGCAGTATCCAGATAAACAATCAAAAGGAGAAGTGGGTTGGGTAAAATTGTAGCTCCAGCAAGAGGGTGTGGACACTATTATGGTGGCTTTAACCATTATCTAATAAAAACTTATGTTTATATCAATGCAATAAGGAAACTAATGAGATGATTAAAAGTGCTGGAACAGGATTCACCGTAAAAGGAAATAGAATATTCTGGAAAGATGCATATTCATTAGGTAGGAAGGGTAATTAAGATAATGAAGAAAAAAAGTATTTAAGAGGAAACAGAACTGAGGATGGTGAGCCTCGATGTGTCCACTAGCAGGTGGACATATTGACAGCTCCAAGGGAATACTCCGTTTTAATTTGCTACATATTATACTCTATTGGGATTTTATTTGTTGATATTTCAATAATTACTGATTGGCTTCTTTGACTATTTGAATAAACATTTATTATGTTTAATACTTATTTAGTAGCCAGAGTTTTTCTTGCCTGGGGTCCTACCTGGGAGGAAAATTTCTCAAGGGTCCCCCCCCCCCCCCAAGAGACCTCCAGATTACTCCAGTCTCAGAGGCAAAGACAGGAATACACCAAGAGGGGCATTTTCAAAAGGTATGTCCAAGTTGTGATTTGGACGGCCTTGCAAAATGGCGAAATCCAGGGGCAGGGAAACCCGTATTTTCAAAACAAGATGGACGTCCATCTTTCATTTTGAAAATACTGTCAGATGTCCAAATTCTTAAATTTGGACATCCCTAGACATGGACGTTTCTAATTTTCAGCGATTTTCGAAACCAAAGATGGCCATGTCAAAAACAGCCAAATGCAAGCCATTTGGTTGTGGGAGGAGCCAGCATTTGTAGTGCACTGGCCCCCTGACATGCCAGGACACCAACCGGGCACCCTAGGGGGCACTACAGTGGACTTCATAAATTGCTCCCAGGTACATAGCTCCATTACCTTATGTGCTGAGCCCCCAACCCCCCCCTAAAACCCACTACCCACAACTGTACACCACTACCATAGACCTTATGGGTGAAGGGGGGCACCTATATATGGGTACAGTGGGTTTCTGATGGGTTTTGGAGGGTTCGCTGTTTCCTCCACAAATGTAACAGGTAGGGGGGGTATGGGCCTGGGTCTACCTGTCTGAAGTGCACTGCAGTACCCACTAAAACTGCTCCAGGGACCTGCATGCGTTGTCATGGACCTGAGTATGACATCTGAGGCTGGCACGACATATTTTTAAAGATTTTTTTGAGGGTGGAAGGGGGTTAGTGACCACTGGGGAAGTCACAGGAGGTCATCCCCGATTCTCTCCGGTGGTCATCTGGTCATTTCGGGCACCTTTTTATGCCTTAGTCATAAGAACAACAGGTCCAGGTGAAAACGTCCAAGTGTTCATCAGGGACGTCCTTGCTGTTTTTTATTATGGGTCAAAGATGTCCAAGTGTTAGGCACGCCCAAGTCCCACCTTTGCTACGCCTCTGACACGCCCCCTTGACCTTTGGCCGTCCTTGCAACAGGAGTGCAGTTGGAGACGTCCTAAATCGGGTTTTGATTATACCGATTTGGACATCCCTGGGAGGACGTCCATCTTCCAATTTATGTCGAAAGATGGACATCCTTCTCTTTCGAAAATGAGCCCACAAGTGGCCGAACTGCAAAAGGCAGCCCCGGAAGCTAGATGGAACTTGGAGAAAGAAGTCATCTGTGCTCTGGAAGAAAGCGCTGCTACCCACAAAGGCAGAAACTGTCCATAGAGAGGCCAGCCAAAGAAATTGCCTCTCTCAGCCAACAGCGACTCTTAAAACTAGATCCCCTTTCTTGCAACCAGCAAAAGGGCAGCATGAGGCTATGCCAGGAATCATTTCTGCTCAGCAGATCAGGAATCTGATGATCCCACCGCAGTGTGGATGTTTTGTAAGGAGGAGTTGCCATGCTGTATATCTAAGGCTCTCCAGGTTCTGAACATGTCTCCTTCTGATCCTGCCACAGCCGCATCTGCCAATCTTAAAATGGCAAGCACTAAAAGAGCACTTCAGTCTTTTCCAGTGCATGAGGCTATGCAGGAAGTCATTTCTGCTCAGTGGGTCACCCCAGACACTGCCCCACTACACCCACATCTGCTAATCTAAAAATATCAAGCCAGCATGGCTTTAGAAGCTGCATTATCTTCCTGAGGTCCTGAGCAAAGCATGAAGCAAAGATTTGACCAATGGAACTCGCTGGTCACATCCAAATAGTATAGGGGTACATAGCGAATGTCAAAGAAGCAGGAAGACAAATGTTGATTGAGATGAAAGGCAGAAACCACCTTATGAAGAAAAGGCAGGACTGTGCGCCCCATCACCCCTTCAGGATACCTCCAGAAGATCTTGAAAGGATGAAGTCAGGAGTTCTGAAACCCTGCTAGGACTGAACCTGGATTGCTGAAGAAAACTAGACTGCCCCGGACGATAGTACCTGTTCTCTTTAAAACGAGGGCGAGCCTGACCCGACCGTAAAGAGAGTGTAGATATGTCCTCAGGAAGATACTGAGTCTGAGTCACCCAGCTCTTTCAACTTCGAGTCCCCAAACAACAGCTTGTCCTTAAAAGGGAGTTTATTCAGCCACTGTTTGAAGCTGCAACTGCTGCACAGTGGTGCAACCACATCAAATGACCGGCTGTGACCACCAAGGACACCTGCTTAGTCAACGCCGAAACAAATCATACAAGAAATCTGTCAAATAAGCCAGCATCAACTCCACATCTGGCAACTGAGGAGGAGGTAGTAGCCTACGAGCTGCAGATAGCCGCCTCCAGAGAGTGAGAACTTCTGAATTGTCAGAGGAAGGCTGTGTTGAATTCACCTGTTAAGGCTGTTGGCTTGAAGAGAACAAGAGAGATGAAGACAAAAGCTGAGAAGGAACCCCTGAAACGGTCTGATGCAATGTGGCCCATGGGAGAATGTCCAAGAGACCACTGCACCCAGATCTTGAACCTATTCCCACACCCCCAACCTGGTAGGGAAAGTAGAACCTGACTTGGGTTGGCATCTGTTGGTGAGGAGCAAAAGGAAGAAAGGACCTCCCAAGCCTATGTGGAATATCACTCCCAGATATGCCATGATTTGTGTTGGAAACAACCGACTCATGGTGAAATTGATTACCAATCCTAAGGACTGAAGAATAGTAGCTATTTTGGATGAAATTAGCAGAGTGTCTTGACAGACAGAGTCACAAATCAGCCAATCATGAGGTATGGATGAACCTGTAATCCACCCTCATGAAGGAAAGCTGATACTACCACCATGACCTTGAAAAAATGTCCTTGGTGATGTGGAAAGGCTGAAAGACATGGTCATAAATTGATAATGTTCTTCTATGGGAAGGAGCACTGGGAATATAAAAGTATGCATACTTGAGATTCAGGGAAGTTAGAAACTCTCCCCACTAGACAAACTATTACACACTACAAAGTGCCTATTGTGAAAAGTTAAACCTTAAACACTCTAGACTCTTATGATGTCCAAACTCAGCTAGAAGGAAGCTCCCTAGCTGGAAATACAAAGTAAAGTGAATTTCCCATTCCCCCAATTGCAACTGGACAGTGCCTAAATAAAGAAAAGTTTGCTAGGTGGTATGAACTGCCTGATATTTGGGCTTGAGCTTGAATGGCGAACCCAATAAAATCTACAGTGGAATGGGAGAACTCCAGTTTGTAACCCTGCATTAGAAATCCAAGACCAATTGGTCTGAGGCAGACATACGTATACCTGGAGTTGAAGCTGAGATCATTCTGCCAGCATGCAAGGCGGCTTGTTGTTGTGGAAGTGGAAACCCTGAAAGTGTTTTTCCTGGCTCGGAGCACTTGGCCTCACAAAACCCATGACTAAACTGAGAGGATTTAAAAGAATCTTTAGACTCGTCCTCTGGCAAGCTCTGAGACTTGGGAGTCCCTCAGATCTTTACCCAACTTCCCAAGATCTTCTCCAAGCATAAGATTACTTTTAAGAGGTAGCTTGCTAAATGTGACTTGGAAGCCACATCAGCTGTCCGATGCCTAAGCCAGAGCTAACTTCTTGCAGAGGGGGGTCATGAATTGGCTGGTGTGGCTGTGCACTAGAACTGGCTGCGCATTGGAGCTAACAAGTGTGGCTGAGAACCAGAGCTAGATAGTGTATCAGAATATGGCTGTTTGTACCATTGTGCACTACAGATAGCAAACTGCAGCGGGATGTGACCCAGCAACCTCTAGATCTCTGTTCTCACTCTCAGCTCATTGCTTAAAGTATTAAGCTACTTCTACACTGAAGTAGCTCCGTAATGAATGCTAGCGTCCCATACAATGAAAAGGAGCAAAAATGCAATATAAGAAATTAGAGCCACTGGAGACGCTGTGGATACCGTGGTGGCTGGTGCTAGTATGCAATAGATTGGCCAGTATTATTTATTTTATTTATTTTTTGTACTTGTATCCCACATTTTCCCACCTATTTGCAGGCTCAATGTGGCTTACAAAGACTTGTTATGGCGGCGCCATTCCAGGGTAAAAGATACAATTGGTGTTACAAAAAGATTAAGGCTGACATAAAAGAACTAAGCGACAGTTACAGAAAGAAGACTTTCCGAATAAGGGTGGAGTGTTGGAGTATTATAATTAAGCTAAGGAGTCTCATGGTAGGCATTCCTGCGGACAGCTTGTCTAGCCTCAGCCACCAACTCAGCACCTTGCGCACCACTGGATCCAAGGGAAGGCGTACAGCATAATCTTCCGAAACTGGAGTCCACTGCCGCAGAAGAAAGTGCTGTAGTGGTCTCATATGGGCCCTGGCCCAGGGCACTACCTCCATCTTGGCCATCATGGAGCCCAACAGCTGCACACAGTCCCAAGCCCGAAGTGTAGAGGATGCTAGGAACTGGTCCACCTGGGTCCGAAGCTTGACCCTCCGGTCGTCTGGCAGGAAAACTCTGCCCACTTGGGTGTCGAATCGAACTCCCAGATACTCCAGGGACTGAGTCGGGCGCAGCTGACTTTTCTCCCAGTTGACGATCCATCCCAGGGAGCTCGGATCAGCCAGTCATCCAGATAGGGATGGACTTGCACTCCTTCCAATAACCGAAGTGAGGCTTACCGGCCTGTACTTTCCAGCTTCTTCCTTATCACCACTTTTGTGAAGAGGGACCACCTCCGCCGTTCTCCGATCCCTCGGAACCTCTCCCGTCCAAGGATTTATTAAACAACTCTTTAAGAGGACCCGCCAGAACCTCTCTGAGCTCCCTCACTATTCTGGGGTGGATCCCGTCCAGTCCCATGGCTTTGTCCACCTTTAGCTTTCCAAGTTGTTAACAAACACTCTCTTCTGTGAACGGTGCTACATCCATTCCATTCTCAGGTGTACTTTTGCCAGTCCCTCTCGGTCCTTCTCCAGGAAACAGCTTTAGACTTGTTACAGATGGACCAACAATTGTGGATGCAGCAGCTCATAGGTTTGCTTGCTTTGTTTTCAGTGAATGGGAATGACGGCTTTGCTGGGAAGGGGAAACTTAGATTGTCCTAAATGACTCACTTCCACTTCTGTTTATTAAACCTCCTTGGCACTAGCTGTTGAGAGAGTTCCCAGCATGTACCCAGAGCTACTGTACCACAACTCTATTGCATGTTAAATGCATTTGCCTTACTGCAGATGCACTTGGTGCTAAATGTACTCACAAGGAGTGTGGTAAAGTACCATGAGCTAACTGCAATATGCAGTTCACTCCCATTATCTGCCCACAACCTACCCATTTCCTACCCCATAAAACACAGCATGCAGTTAGCGCCAGCTTGGTAACAGTAACTGCGCTTGTGTGCTAAAAGCACACGCTAATTCATACACTGTTTAGTGCACTTTAGTAAACAGGCCCCTTAATGTCCTACAACTGTAATAATGCATAATCATTACACAATGATTTAAGAGACAACAGATGGTGGGTATAAAGGGAAATCACATCAAGAAAAGGAAGGGTTAACATTTTGGTAAGTGATATTACAGAGGGGCTATAGAAAAAAGGTTTGTCTTTGTAGATAGAGATTTGAAAATTCCTTACAGCTTAAACACCAAGGAAGAAATATATTCAACATATATAGCAGTCCTCCTCCTACTCCATCTTCCTTGCAGCCTCTCTCTCTTCCTTTTCCTTTCTCAACTCCCTGCAGTCCTGGCATCCTCCTTCCAGCTCCATTTAGCTTCCCCCCCTCCAATTATGAAAATCTACTTGCCCCAAGGGTAACTGAATTTTTGAAACCCTGCAACAGGACAAGAATCCCCAGAAGAGAAGCATTCTAAGATAGCTTGAGGAATGGTCAAGTTTGACAAACAAAATGTAATGAAAATATATGCAGAGTCATACAATTGTGGCTCATAAATCTAAGGGAGCAGTAGGTAAGGGTGGTATGGTATTGATGTGATCTGAAGGTAAATATATCTGTTAACCCTGAAGTTGCCAAACCAATTGACAAGGTAATTACGTGAGCCAGGGGAATACTAGAGTGAACAGAAATAGCTAAAACAATCAAGAAAGAAGAAGTAATAATGTCCCTCTACAAACAATATCCGGTGAAGAATATAAAGGTAAAATTATGTATCATACCTGATAATTTTCTTTCCATTAATCATAGCTGATCAATCCATAGACTGGTGGGTTGTGTCCATCTACCAGCAGGTGGAGATAGAGAGCAAACTTTGCCTCCCTATATGTGGTCATGTGCTGCCGGAAACTCCTCAGTATGTCGATATCAAAGCTCCATCCGCAGGACTCAGCACTTAGAGAATTACACCCACAAAGGGACACTCTGCCCAGCTCACCACCGCCGAAACGGGGGAGGGGAATTAACCCAGCTCATCCCCACACAAGTGGGGGAGGGGAATCCGTCCAGCTCATCCCCACGGAGCGGGGGAGGGACACCACCCCGCCGATGCGGGGGGATCTGGCTTATCCTGCAACCGCAACCGCGGGAGGAGCTGACTGACCCTAACACCGCCGAAGCGGGAGGGGTACAAAGCTGCCCTACAGCCGCACGAAGCGGGAGGGAGTGCCGGCAGAATTTAAGTCTCAATCCAGCCCCGTAAAACGGAGGGGAGAGGAATGCAGCAGCTCACTGTAACACAAACTTGTCTCAACTCTTGAAGAATCCAAGTGAAAAAAACTTGAACACGAAGTCCTCCTGAAGTAACTGAAGACTAAACTTGAACCTAAAATTCAACCAGAATATAAACAGTACAGATATCTGGGAGGGGCTATGGATTGATCAGCTATGATTAATGGAAAGAAAATTATCAGGTATGATACATAATTTTACCTTCCATATCATCATGCTGATCAATCCATAGACTGGTGGGATGTACCGAAGCAGTACTCACCCAGGGCGGGACATTGAAATCCCTGAACTCAACACTGAAGCTCCAAACCGGGCCTCCGCCCGAGCAGCCACAGTCAAGCGGTAATGTCTGGAGAAGGTATGGGCCGACGCCCAAGTTGCCGCCTTGCAAATCTCTTCCAAGGAGACGGACCCGGCCTCTGCCATCGAGGCCGCCTGAGCTCTAGTGGAGTGGGCCTTCAACTGAATAGGCGGCACCTTCCCCGCGGCCACATAAGCCGCTGCAATGACTTCCTTGACCCATCTTGCCACTGTAGGCTTAGCAGCCTGCAGACCCTTACGAGGACCTGCAAACAGGACAAACAGATGATCCGACTTCCGGAAATCATTGGTCACTTCCAAGTATCTGATGATGACCCGTCTCACATCCAGATATTTGAGAGCAGAATACTCTTCTGGGTAGTCCTCCCTACGAAAGGAAGGGAGACAGAGCTGCTGACTCACATGGAAGCGAGAAACAATCTTGGGTAGGAAGGAAGGCACTGTGCGAATAGTCACTCCTGCCTCAGTGAACTGCAGAAAAAGCTCTCGACAAGAGAGTGCCTGGAGCTCGGAAACTCTTCTGGCTGAAGTGATAGCCACCAAAAAGACTGCTTTCAACGTCAGGTCTTTCAGAGATGCCCTCGACAAGGGTTCAAAAGGTGGCTTTGTAAGGCTCTTAGCACCAGGTTGAGATTCCACGCAGGCACCACTGAGTGCAGAGGAGGGCGCAGGTGATTAACTCCCTTGAGGAAACGCATCACATCTGGCTGCAAAGCCAGGGAAGCACCCTTCAGGCGGCCCCTGAAGCAAGCCAGGGCCGCTACCTGGACTTTCAGGGAACTGAGCGACAGGCCTTTCTCCAGACCTTCTTGCAGGAACGCCAGCACTGAAGAAATTGGAGCAGTAAATGGAGAAAGTGAACCTGCTTCACACCACGCTGCAAAGGTACGCCAAACCCTGGCGTAAGCAGTAGAAGTAGAGCGCTTCCTCGCTCTCAGCAGAGTGGCGATGACCTTGTCTGAGAAGCCCTTCTTCCTCAGACTCTGCCGCTCAATAGCCAGGCCGTAAGACCAAAGGGGGAGGGATCCTCCATCACCACGGGACCCTGATGTAACAGGCCCTGCTCCACTGGCAGTCGCAGAGGTTCATCCACTGAGAGCCTGATCAAGTCCGCATACCAGGGACGTCTGGGCCAATCCGGACCCACCAGGATTATCCGGCCCGGATGCTTTGCCACCCGGTCTAGCACCCTGCCCAACATGGGTCAGGTCGGGAACACATAGAGAAGCTCTTGTGTCGGCCACTGTTGGAGAAGAGCATCTACTCCCAGGGATCGAGGGTCCCGTCCTCTGCTGAAAAAGCGCGGCACTTGGCAATTAGCCGATGACGCCATCAGATCTAGGCTCGGCTGGCCCCAGCGCTTTGTGATGTCCAAGAACACCTGAACAGATAGCTGCCACTCTCCGGGCTCCAAGGTATGGCAACTGAGAAAGTCCGCCTTGACATTCATGACTCCGGCAATGTGGGCCGCTGACAGCTGTTCCAGGTTCGTTTCCGCCCACTGGCATAGATTCATGGCCTCCTTGGCTAGAGGGGCGCTCTTGGTACCTCCCTGGCAGTTGACATAGGCCACAGCCGTGGCATTGTCCGACAGGACCCGTACAGGCTTCAACGCCAGTACCGGGATGAACTCCAAAAGCGCCAACCGAATGGCTCTGAGTTCCAGGAGGTTGATAGACCACTTTACCTCTGCAGGAGACCAGAGCCCCTGCGCTGTCCTTACCAAGCAGTGGGCTCCTCAGCCCGACAAAGAGGCGTCCGTCGTGACGACAATCCACTCCGGGGTCACCAGAGGCATTCCTGCAGACAACTTGTCTGTCTGCGTCCACCAGCTCAGCGCCTTGCGCACTGCTGGGTCCAAGGGAAGGCGCACAGCATAATCCTCCGACATCGGAGTCCAGCGCTGCAGCAGAGAGTGTTGTAGTGGTCTCATATGAGCCCTGGCCCAGGGCACTACTTCCATCGTGGCCGTCATAGAGCCCAACAGCTGCACATAGTCCCAAGCCCGAAGAGGAGAGGCTACTAGGAACTGGTCCATCTGAGCCTGAAGCTTGACAATCCGATTGTCTAGCAGGAACACTCTGCCCACTTGGGTGTCGAATCGAACTCCCAGATACTCCAGGGTCTGAGTTGGGCGCAGCTGGCTTTCCTCCCAGTTGATGATCCACCACAGGGAGCTCAAAAGAGCAACCACCCGGTTCACAGCTTTGCCGCACTCTGCATAAGAGGGGGCTCGGATCAACCAATCGTCCAGATAAGGATGGACTTGTACTCCTTCCTTCCTCAGGAAGGCCGCGATGACCACCATTACTTTGGAGAAGGTCCGCGGAGCAGTAGCCAACCCGAACGGGAGGGCTCTGAACTGGAAGTGTCGGCCCAGTACTGCAAAACGCAGAAAGCGTTGATGAGGAGGCCAGATGGGAATATGCAAGTACGCTTCCTTGATGGCCAAGGATGCCAGGAGCTCTCCTGCCTTCACTGCCGCTATAACAGAGCGGAGGGTCTCCATGCGAAAGTGCCTGATTGACCCCTTGAGGTCGAGGATAGGCTGTACAGAACCTCCTTTCTTTGGTACCACAAAGTAAATGGAGTAACGTCCCTTGCCAAGCTGATTCTCTGGCACCGGAACGACTGCACCCAGGCGGATCAGATTGTTCAAGGTCTGCTGCACTGCCACAGCTTTGACCGGAGACTTGCAGGGAGAGAGTACAAACCCGTCTCTTAAGGGTCGGCAGAACTCTAGCTTGCAGCCGTCTCTGATGACTTCCAGCACTCAAGCGTCTGAAGTTATTGTGATCCACTCGCCCAGAAACGAGGACAGCCGTCCTCCAATCTGCACTGGGGCGTGGACCAAGGCCCCGTCATTGGGTACGAGACCCTAGGGGAGGACCGGAGGGAGCACCTCCGGGACGGCGGTCTCTGCGAAAGGAATGCTGCTTGGGGGAGAAGTTCCTCTTGAAGGAAGAGGGGGCAGAGGAGCCCGACCTGCCCGGGCGGTACCGACGGGCTTCCTGAAACCGTCCTCTGGAGGTACCGGGGCGAGCACTAGCCCGAGCCCTGACCTCTGGTAACCTCTTGCCCTTAGACGTGCCGAGATCGGTCACGATTTTGTCCAGCTCGACCCCAAAGAGCAGCTTGCCTTTAAAAGGCAATCTAGCCAGGCGGGATTTAGAGGCGTGGTCAGCAGACCTATGCTTCAGCCAAAGCCACCGCCGCGCAGAGATTGTCTGAGCCATGCCTTTAGCTGAGGCCCTCAAGACATCATACAGCAAGTCTGCCAAATAGGCTAAGCCCGATTCCAGGGCCGGCCAATCAGCCCTCAAGGAATGATCCGAGGGGGAAGCCCGCTGCACCATAGTCAGGCACGCCCTGGCCACATAGGAGCCGCAAACTGAGGCCTGCAAACTTAAAGCAGCCGCCTCAAAGGACGACCTTAAGGCCGCCTCCAATCTTCTGTCTTGGGCGTCCTATAGGGCCGTGCCACCTTCCACCGGCAACGCCGTTTTCTTAGTCACCGCAGTGATTAAAGAAACCACGGTAGGCCACAGATAGGCCTCACGTTCACTTTCAGGCAAAGGATAGAGGCGGGACATAGCCCTAACCACTTTAAGGCTCGCTTCCGGGACATCCCACTGAGCCGAAATTAAGGTGTGCATGGCATCATGCACGTGGAAGGTTCTATGCGGGCGCTTCGTCCCCAGCATAATGGCAGAGCCAACAGGGGCTGAGGGAGAGACGTCCTCCGGAGAGGAAATCTTCAAAATGCCCATGGCCTGCATTAACAGGTTGGGCAAATCCTCTGAGCTAAAGAGCCGCGCTGCAGAGGGGTCATCCGCTCCATCCGAGCGGGGATCCGTCTCCTCCAAGGAATCCGCAAAGGACCGTTGGGAGAACTCAGATACGCTGCCCTCATCTACATCGGAGGAGACAAAGTCCTCCAAGGCCTGGGAATCAACCCGAGGGCGTTTACCTCCGGGGGCCTCAACCTCTTTACCAGACGAGGGAGCAGGGGCAGCGTTTTGCATAAGGAAGGCCTGATGCAGCAGCAAAACAAACTCGGGGGAGAAACCCCGCATACTGTGCACTTCCGCAGCCTGGGCTACAGCCCTAGACGCACACTCAACCGGCGCTCGCAAGAGCGGGGGAGAGACATGCTGCGCATCCAAGATGGCGTCCTGCGCGACACTCCGCGAAGGAGCCGCGCGGGAAGAACGGCGCTTAACTTTAGCCGCTTTTGTGCCGTCGCCCAAATTAAGGGCGTTCATGGCATCAATGTCTCCCACCTCAAGGGCGGCCCAAGAAGAAGCCGTCCGAGCCGCGTGGCCGGCCAATATGGTGGAGGCGAGCCGCGGGGGATGGGCGTTTATGGCGGGAAAAAACAGCCACACTGGAGGAAGGACCGGGACACTCATCGGTCACGAAACTGTCACCCAACAAGGGCGAATCAGACTTTAAGACCCCCGCATCCCCTCTAGAAGCGCACACGCGATCCGGGGAGCGACTCTTTGCGCCCTCGCCCTCCGACGCCATAGGCCACGTGGAGACCAATCGGGGAACCCCCTGCCCGCTATAAAAGGTAAAAATTACCTGCTGTCCGCTCCGAGCTGTAACGACCTGGTGTCCCAGTGAGTAGCTGCAATAAACGTTTAAATAAACGTCGAAATAAACGCCTTTAAGGACGCTCAAAATTTTT
The DNA here is from genome assembly GCF_901765095.1 of Microcaecilia unicolor. Lineage (NCBI taxonomy): Eukaryota > Metazoa > Chordata > Amphibia > Gymnophiona > Siphonopidae > Microcaecilia > Microcaecilia unicolor. The sequence goes on from NC_044034.1 coordinate 92,564,656, forward strand.
TTTTTTTTTAAACGGAGCCAGCGGGAGGGGGGAGAAAAGGAGGGACCTGGCGCCACCAGGTTTGCACTTGCTCAAGAAGAGCCCTCAACCCCAGGCACTCAACAAAACCTAAAAATTAGGCTTGGAGGCCTAGCCAGAGCTGCTGCTGTGTGTGACCACCACCTGCTGAGATAGAGAACATACTGAGGAGTTTCCGGCAGCACATGACCACATATAGGGAGGCAAAGTTTGCTCTCTATCTCCACCTGCTGGTAGATGGACACAACCCACCAGTCTATGGATTGATCAGCATGATGATATGGAATAAACGTTTAAATAAACGTCGAAATAAACGCCTTTAAGGACGTTCAAAATTTTTTTTTTTTTTTTTTAACGGAGCCAGCGGGAGGGGGGAGAAAAGGAGGGACCTGGCACCACCAGGTTTGCACTTGCTCAAGAAGAGCCCTCAACCCCAGGCACTCAACAAAACCTAAGAATTAGGCTTGGAGGCCTAGCCAGAGCTGCTGCTGTGTGTGACCACCACCTGCTGAGATAGAGAACATACTGAGGAGTTTCCGGCAGCACATGACCACATATAGGGAGGCAAAAGTTTGCTCTCTATCTCCACCTGCTGGTAGATGGACACAACCCACCAGTCTATGGATTGATCAGCTTGATGATATGGAACTAAGAATTAAATGCAAAGAATGGAAGCATTTTTTTAAAGATTGAAGTACGCTGTTTTTGTATTTTTGTTTTGCTAGTGACTGAACCCCCCCCCCCCCCCCCCCAAAAAAAAAAACAAATTCTGGAGTAATTAACAGGGAAAATTACTATCTTGGTTAGAGGCCAACCAAAACTGCTTTTTTCAGTTTCAGACAAAATCAAAACTGCAACTGAAACCAAGTTCAGTTGTGTGAATGTGAACCAATGAGGCCTACTGGGGATTGTCGGAGCTTGCAGTCAGCAGCCCTCTGCTAAACCCACAGGAGATTACCCTCTGGTCCCAGCAACTGCAAGCAGAGGCTGACAACTGGGAGAGCCATTTTAATAAGCACTTCTCAACAAGTTTGCCACATTTAGGTTCCCAAGGCAATGTACATGTAGTTAAACATCCTCCAAGACAGGAACTTTGTGAGAACGTGTTAAAAAAAATGCCAGATGATATTCAAAATGATTAAAGCAGGCATGAGAGGCTCTTACCCACTTAAATCGCTTGTCTATAGTTAACCGCCAATATTCAGTAGCACAAACAGAGCTGCTGAATATTCACGGTTAGAGCCTGCGCTGAAGCTGGATGACTTGTGGCTGTTGCGGGGCGGAGTTGGCACTTATGCAATTACCTGTCAATACTCAGCGCTTGACTGCTTAAGATAACTGCTTAAATTGGGCCGCATAAATAGCAGCCCTATCTTTAAGCAATTCAGCATATGCGGTCAAGGGCTGAATATTGCACTTCACTGCATAAGCTTTAGTGGCCAACCTAAAACCAGATATTCAATGACGGTGCCCAGACATGCTCCAGCACTGAATATCCAGGAATACAGACGACGGCAGACATTAAAATGCTGACCTCTGTCGGCTGACTATTGGCCAGATGATTACTAGCATTTTATGCTTATCCAAACTGTACACAAGTAACAAGAGAAAGTAGCAGAGATGCTTTCCGTTTTGTATTTAGTTATATAACCGATTAAAGACAAGCATAAAATAGGGTACCTAAAATAAGGTAAAGGAGTCCAAACACTGGTCTACAGTATAGACATTATAACAGCCTGATGCACAATCCAGTATAAAAAGCCCACTGATGTTACTGAATATGAGAACTATATGCTCTGAAAAATTACAAATCAAGAGCAATACATTTCTCAAATTATTTCACCGTAATATCATTTCCCTACTAACACTATAAGCTGACCAGTACTTGTGCTTGAAAACAATTACTGCAGGTTCCTCTCGCAAAGAATCTAGCTTCTGCACACTATGTTTGATTAAAACACTGCATCTTCATTAAAACAAACAGGGCCTGGAAATTCTTTCGAATTACCCAAATAAGAATATAAGAACAGCCATACTGGCTCAGACCAGCCCAGAGTCCTGCTTCTAATAGTGGCAAATCCAGGTCACAAGTACCTGTCAGAAACCCAATCAGTCAGCAACATTCTGCGTTACCAATCCTGGGGCAAGCAGTGGCATACCTAGGGTTACCATATGTCCAGATTTACCCGGACATGTCCTCTTGTTGAGGACATATCCAGATGGGTTTTGCCAGTCCGCCCATTTGTCCGGATTTCTGGTCAATCAGGCGGGCGGGTGGGCAGCGGACCTATCCTAGCCTCCCCTTCCCTTACTTACTATTGCCCTGGTGGTCTAGTAACCTCTTCGGGATAGGAAAGAGTCCCCTCTTTCCTGCCCGGAGCGCTGCCCTTGCCCTGAATCCTGTTGCTGTGACGGTCTCGGGATTCAAAATGGCTACCGAGAGTTGAAGCAGCCTCGCGAGACTGCTGCTCTCGGCGGCCATTTTGAATCCCGAGACCGTCACAGCAACAGGATGCAGGGCAAGGGCAGCGCTCCGGGCAGGAAAGAGGGGGCTCTTTTCTGCCCCGAAGAGGTCACTAGACCACCAGGGCAGTAGATAGTAAGGGGAGGGGAAGTGACGGGTGGGAAGAGGGGGAATATGTGACAGGGGCGGGGCAAGGATGCAAAAGGGGCGGGGTATGTGTCCTCTTTTTGAGAGGACAAAATATGGTAACCCTAGGCATACCCCACGTCCACCTCAATAACAGACTATGGACTTTTCCTCCAGGAACTTATCCAAACCTTTTTTTAAACCCAGATACACTAACTACATCCTCTGGCAGCGAGTTCCAGAGCATAACTTTTGAGTGAAAAAAAATTTCCTCCTATTTGTTTTAAAAGTATTCCCATGTAATTTCATTGAGTGTCCCCTGGTCTTTGTATCCAAGCCAGACTATATATTAATTTAAATAATGAAAGACTATCTTTTACCTCCAAGCAAAATAACCTCAACTAATGAAAACAAACTAAAAGCCACAGTGCTTTTACAATGGCTGATTTGGGCCACATTTGGAATGACAGAGGGGTGTAGTTACGGGTTGGCCTAGGCCCACCCAGTAGTGCTACACCTTTAACTTAGATGGCATGGAGGGAATTAGGCTGGGCTCCTGCAGTCCTGCATCTCCCTCCCTTAAGTGTCGCTCTCGCATGAATGGGTTCCCCAGCAGTGGCAGCGATTCCCACATGCTGCCTTCTGGTGCCACTAAGCCGGACGCCTCCTTTCTGCTTCTCTGTTGCAACTTCCTGTTCTGACTAGACAGCGGGACACTGCAGAAAGAAGGCTTCTGGCTTAGCAGAGACCTGTTCACACAAGAGTGATGCTTAAGGGAGGGAGATGCAGGACCGCGAGAGCCCAGCCTGCTTCCTTCCACACTGCTGCTGCCAGGAACCCGATCACAGAAAGTTGTGAAGTGAGGTAGAGAATGAAAGATGCTGCCGGGGGGTGGGGTCATAGAGGGAGAATTGTTGGACATGGGAGGGGAGGGGATAATTGTGGACATAAGGATGGAAGGTAGGGTAAGATGCTGCATGGAGTGTGAGAGGGATGCGAGGAGAAGTGCTGCATGGCCATGGAGGGTGTGAGGGGTGAGAGAGGGAGAATTGTTGTACATAGGGTTGGAGGGGAGGGAGAGGAAGAAATGTTGAACATAAGAGTGAGGGGGAGGCAGAGATGCTGCATGGAGGGTGAAGGTTGACAGACGAATTGTTGGACACAAGGGTGGAGGGGGCGATGATGTATGGAAGGTGAGAGGGATAAATGGACATAGGGGTGGAGGGGTGAGAGAGGGAGAATTGTTGGACATGGGGAGAAGAGGGGAGAATTATTGAACATAAGGGTGGAGAGGAGGGCGAGATGCTGCATGGAGAGAGGGGTGAGAGCGGGAGAAATGTTAGACATAGGGGTGGTGGGGAGGAATAGATGGTGCACAGGGAAAGGAGAAATGTTGGACAAGGTAGTGGACAGGAGGAAGGGTAAAATGCTGCCACTGGGGAGGGGGAAGAGATTTGGGGCACAGGGGAGGGGAAGAGATGGTGGACAATAGGAGAGAGGGAGAGATTTTGGACATGGAGGAAGATGAGAGGGAGGGAGAGGAGAGAAAGAGCGAGATGTTGGATGCAGGAGCAGAAGGGAGTGATGGCGAGATGCCGGACAGGGGAGTGAGGGAAGAGAGGGAAAAATCCAGGAGCAGAAGAGAGTGATGGCGAGATGCCGGACAGTGGGAGTGAGGGAAGAGAGAGGGAAAAATCCAGGAGCAGAAGGGAGTGATGGCGAGATGCCGGACAGTGGGAGTGAGGGAAGAGAGAGGGAAAACTCCAGGAGCAGAAGGGAGTGATAGAGAGATGCCGGACAGTGGGAGTGAGGGAAGAGAGAGGGAGAAATGGGGGAGCAAGCAGGAGGGAAGGGACAGGGAGATGTCAGGCTACAAGAGTGGAGATGGGGAGAAAGACAGAACATTTGCTGGGCTATAAGGGTGAAGGGGATGGTGGAATCATATGGGAGAGGCCAGGAGGAGGTGGCAAAGAAATGAATAAGAGGAAAGTGATTACATAGAGTAGAAATATGGTAACAGGTATTAGAGTAAAGATGAAAGAGAATTGAGGGATGGGGAAAGTATTAGATGGGTAATGTGAGAGCTATGAGAAGATGGAAATTTGATAGATGGCTGAAAAGTAAAAAGGAGGAGAAGGGCAATAGATGGTAAAATTTGAATTGACAGAGAGCAGAAAAGAAAAGAGGAAAGAGCTAAAAAGGAACGATCAATATGTTAGAGGCAGGTGTAGTGTGGGAATAGACAGGAGAAAAGACAAATGAACAGCAGCCACTTGAAGGAGAATTAGCAGATGGCAGACAGGAAAGTAGAAAAGAGAAATCAGAACCAACATGATGGAAAAATTAAATGTCCAGACCACAAAAGTAGAAAAAAGAATTTTATTTTGAACATAAGAGTAGCCATACTGGGTCAGACCAATGGTCCATCTAGTCCAGAAGCCTGTTTTCCAAACAGTGGCTAAGCCAGGTCACAAGTACTGGGCAGAAACTCAAATCATGGCAACACTCCATACTACAAATCCCAGGGCAAGCAGTTGATTCCCATGTCTGTCTCAATAGCAGACTATTTGGCATATTTTCAAAGCACTTCTTCCAAAGTTCCATAGAAACCTATGGAACTTTGAAATGCTAAGTGCTTTGAAAATATGCCTCTATGGATTTTTCCTCCAGGAATTTTTCCAAACCTTTTTTAAACCCAGATACGCTAACCACTGTTACCACATTCTTCAGCAAAGAGTTCCAGAGCTTAACTATTTGTTGAGTGAAAAATATTTTCTCCTATTTCTTTTTAAAGTATTTCCATATAACTTCCTTGAGTGTCCCCTAGTGTTTGTACTTTTGGAACACAATTGATTTACTTCTACTCATTCTACACCTCTCAGGATTTTGCAGACCTCAATCGTATCTCCCCTCATCCGTCTCTTTTTCAAGCTGAAGAGCTGAAGAGCCTTAACCTCTAACCTTTGCTCATAGAAGAGTTCCATCCCTTGTATCATTCTGGTCGCTCTTCTTTGAACCTTTTCTAATTCCACTACATCTTTTTTGAGATACGGTGACCAGAACTGAACGTAATACTCAAGATGCGGATGCACCATGGAGCGATACAAAGGCATTATAGTATTTCTGGTCTTATTCACCATCCCTTTTCTAATAATTCCTAGCATCCTATTTGCTTTTTTGGCCACCGCCACACACTGGAGGATTTCAGCGTATTATCTACACCACCACCTAGATCTTTTTTTGAGCGCCGACCCCCAAAGGAGGACCCTAGCATCAGATATCTATGATTCAGATTATTCTTTCCAATGTGCATCACCTTGCATTTATCCACATTAAACTTCATCTACCATTTGGATGCCCAGTCTTCCAATTTCCTAAGGTCTTCCTGCAATATTTCACAGTACGCATGTGTTTTAACAACCTTGAATAGTTTTGTATCATCTGCAAATCTGATCACCATTCCGATTTCCATATCATTTATAAACATGTTAAATAGTACCAGTCCCAGTACAGATCCCTGTGGCACTCCACTGTTCACCCGCCTCCACTGAGGGAAATGACCATTTAATCCTACCCTCTGTTTTCTGTCCAATAACCAATTCCTAATCTACACCAGAACATTGCCTCCTATCCCATGGCTCTTTAATTTTCTCAGGAATCTCTCATGAGGAACTTTAGCAAAAGTTTTCTGAAAATCTAGATACACTACATCAACAGGCTCACCTCTATCCACATATTTATTCACGCCTTCAAAGAAATGAAGCAAATTGGTGAGGCAAGACTTCCATCAGCTGAACCCATGCTGACTCTGTCCCACTAAACCATGTTTGTCTACATGTTCTTCAATTTTATTCTTTATAGTAGTTTCCAATGTTAGCTTTGGGAAATGTCTTTGTACTGTGTTCAGCAGAAAAGGAAATGCATTTCTGTTTTTCTTTGTTCAGTGTTGTAGTACAAGCTAGATTTATCTTCTTGGGGTTCCCAGCTCAACTTCTGTCTAAAATATTTTTTTTTCTAATTTGTGATCCATTATTCAATATTTGGTGAGGGTCTGTCAGTGTGTTGATCAAGTTTCTACAGTGTTGTAGTCTTTCTTTACTCTCCTGTTCTCATCTCCATGTTTAACAAAATGGCTGCCATGGAGATGAGAACAGGAGAGTAAAGAAAGAACCTCCATCCTGAAGAAGTCCGTGAAACCTGGCCAAGTCAGCTGAGGTTCTTAATGATTGAAGTTGCATCTCACATCTTGCTGCCAAGTAATGAGGCAGCCTGGGCAGAGAAATCATATTTGTTAATTCTGTTTAAATTTGGTTCAGTCCTGTAAAGTGGAAGAATGCCATCTGGGTTTAATTGCTCAGAAGTCTAGCTTTTGCTAGACTAGAGGTTAGAAAGGTCAGAGAGAAATGAAACTTTCTTTGTCCCTTTTTTAGTGATGGATTGTTCATATTTACCACATCTGGATGCCATTCAATCTCGAGGGGATCAGCAAGCAAGGCATACTGCAGTTTTAAAAGGATTAGGCTAATGCTGGTTAGAAGAAGATAGTTTAGATATAGATAATTCTAGATGATTTAGATTTTGTCTTATAAGGAATTCTGATTTCTGCTTATTTTAAAATATGTTTTATTCTGTTTAATTAATAAGTTCTATTTCTATGTAGAATATCTTTTCAATTCAGTGTTACATCTTTGACTGACTTTTCAAGTGAGCTTTGTCTGCAGTTTAAGAGGTCATCATCTGGTTTGAATTATCCACAGTCCTAGCTAGGTGAAAGAGGTCAGGAAAAGTCAACTCTCTTCTCCTTGATGAATAGCTAAATGTAGGACTGGCCTTCTGAAAGTAATAACAAACCATGTCTGTGTGCCATTAAGTAAGATTGGCCCCTCAATGAACCCAGTTTAAGATATGACTGGGATTATGTGAATAATAATAAAATGCAAGAGATAGGTGCCACATTGTCTAGTTTGAGAGGCCCCAGGTCATAGGTCAGTTTAGGAAATATCTGAAACCTATGTAACTGATATTTTTAAGTAATGTGTAAGTAATAATTAGTTCAAGACAGGGTAATCAATCTATTCTTTACCATCTGGTGAGAAAGGGGGGCTAGAGAGGTGTAGGACCCTATATAACTGGGAGCAGAAGCAGCTTACGTTAGAAGAAGAGAAGGAGCTGAGACGAGAGAGACAACAGACAGGAGAAGGACAGGACACAGAGAAAGCTAGAGCTGATGTCCTACTTTGTTTGCTGGCAAATAAAGAAGATTTCTCTCTCATTCTGGTGTGTGGTGTTTGACTCCTGAAGTACCACAGATTCTGCTAACAATAGTGGTAATTCCTGCAACAGTAATAAGATTAAAGTGGTGATATTTTAAGTTGAAATGAATCGATGCTGAAGTGGAACTAGTGATTGTTGAAAATGTTAGAGTAAAGAAGAAGAGAATGATTTGAGATTAATTATACACAGAAAAAAAATACTACTAAAAAATGAATACAGATATAAAGGCTATGCAAAAGCATATTAAAGGATCAATGAGGATTTGCATCTAAATGCATAAAAAGTACAGATCTAGCAGCTATGATGCATTAGGCCTGAAGCTCCTTTATAACATACTATGCTTGTTAATGAATTATGTGTGTACCTGGGAACTTCTTTGAATACTTAATTATTTACTTGCTGGCAGTCCTGTTTCCTCCCAACCAAAATTGTAGCCAGGTTGAGGGATCGGAGAGTGGACTGGTGCAGGCGCATATTTTAAACACAATAGATTGCGTGAAAAATAGGAGCCAACGGAAGTCCATTTGGGGGAGCAGTCGCTCCCCTGGCACCACCACCCCCTGCTACACCCTCTGCTCCCAACCCCAACAGCCTCCGTTTTTATTTTTTGGATGGTATTCACTATTAAACCAATGAGTGTTTCAAGCCTCAGTCTGGTGTTCCACCTGCCTCTCTGGGTATTGCAAGCTTCATTCTGGTACATCAATTGCCTCTCTCACTGCATGCCAAGCCTCATTCTGGAGTCTCTAGAGATTTTGACTACAATCACCATTCCCATGCAGCTCTCTACTTTGGATGGAGGGAGGGGAGGATGAGTGGAGGCAGGGCTAGCCCAAACACTAGGCCTGACTCAGAGAGATCACCTAGTACAGTAGCTTCTTAGGGGCAACAAAAAGCAGCTGCAGTCAAATCAAAACAATTGGTCCTCACAGTCAAACAAAACGATCAACACATTTTAACAGGTTTGTGTTTAACACGGTTAATTGGTTAGTGTTTAATTATCAATGGGGGGTGTCTAAAGGCAAGGGTTGAGGGGCTGTAAAGCTTAAAACTTCACCTAGGGCACCCACACCCCTTACACTGGTTTGAGTGAAGGTCCGTAGTTTTGTTTTCATCACGGTGAGCATTTTTTTCCCAACGTAGACACCTAAATATCCTTGCACCGGTGTTTTATGCAAAACTTAAAACCACTAAGTGCAACAGCCAGTCATGGGTTTCCAGTTCCTGCCACCTCGGTATACCTGTCAGGTTAGCCAATGATCTCTTCTTACCTCGTAAGGGCCCTAGCACATCAGCCAGGACCTTCTCAATTACTGGCCCTCTCCGCGCTAAGCACGCCCTACTCGGAAACCCGAAACACTTATGATGAACAGAACTAAATTCAAACAGACCTCAGCACCGAACAACCAAACTAGCAGCCGCTCTGGCTACTTTATAGAACGACAAGAAAGAAGGCTTACCGGCGGATTTACAAAGCCCGTCCTGTCCAGCAGCCGTTAATATTACCCCAATCCAGTTTCCCCAAAAAATTTTAAGTACAACTTCAATAAAAACAAACACAATTTTGTCTACTATCCCTAACTTCCAGGGGTACGTACGACCCCGCCTAGCTGGGAACGCATGCGCAAAAAGCAAGCAGCCTGAGCAGCGCTTACGCATCCTTCCTTTGTGCAGAACACAAAAATACGTGGTGATGGTTATACTACGTCTTTTTATATTGTATTGAATTGAGTTCGAATTAACGCAAGAAGAACAAATCAATATAAGATAATGCATACATGGATCTAAACACCCTCGTCCTCTTACTGGTTAATCTGTGGATACCAAAGATTAGAAATAGCAAGGCCTATACGAAGTTCAGATCGTAGCACGTGGGGGAGGGGGGTCATTTGTAGATCACTATTTGCGCATCTGTACAATTTATTTGCCCGACCTTTTGAAACTTTTTGTCATCGTGCGCCAGTACCTGAGAACGCGTTACGTGGGCAGGTTTGGCGGCCATCTTGTGTGTGGCAGCAAGAACGTTAGTGTCTTATAGTTCTGGCATTTCTGGGCACGTCTCTTTTCTGCTAATGGGAACCTGGCTGCCTGGCGCGTCACTCACGCCCGTTACCATAGTAGCGCGCTGTCAGAGGCTGGTGGTGGCCGCTGACAGGGAAGCTCCGGGAGCCTTGGCAAGGTAAGGAGACAGCCGGATTGGGGTTGTGAGAGTGAACCAGCACACACACAAAAAAATGCGCCATATGTTCGACTTCTAAAACTGAGAGTTGGTCGGTCTGCTTTAGAAAACCAGCGCAGAAATTGGGGCGTGTAGGGTAATGCCGCTACTAGGCTTGGAGCGTTCTTAAATTGTGCCCGAGAGGCAGAGCTTTGTGCCGCGTAAGGAAGAGGAGGGGTGTTTCGGTAGGTCGAGCGGGAAGTACGCTGTTGGGAGGAGGGAGCGGTATAGAGGGGACTGTCAGATAGATTCTGTAGTAGTCTGCTCTTTGGGGAGGGATAGCTGTCGGGGCGTGCTGTATGTTATTGACGCAGGGGTTAGTACCATGGGTTGTGTTAAGTTGTGTTGCGGAGGGGAGGGGAGGGGGCTGTAGTGTCATCCTTTCACTTGTTTGGCAGACAACAGTTGGGTTAGTTGAAATTTGTGTTGGTTGGGGAAGCGGTTGTGAGAGAGCGAGCAAGTTGGCATATTGTATTGGCCGAGGAGGTTTATTGACTTTGCTCTGAACAGCGTCTGCTTGGCAGGCTCATGTTGTGAACACTGGGCACGGTGGGTGTGTTCGCCAGGTTTCTTTCTTTGAGTCACGGGAGTAGGGAGGTCATGTTTGGCTGCTAACTGGTTTCATTGTGCCGTTGAAGGCTATGCAGTGGGGGTGGGGAAGTATCAGTGGAAGCGAGGCGGCATTGGCATATCAAGGATCTGGTTTTATACGTATATTTTGTTTTCCCTACAGAATGGTGTTATAAAAAGGACGAGTGGCCTCTATACTGAGCTACAGAAAAGTGGGTCCTAGTTTTCTAGGTAACTTTTTTTCTGGAAGTTATACTCTTTGGTACGTTTGGACTATGATAACACTGATTAGTTCTCTGTTTAGGCAGAACTGAACAGTAGTACTAGTAGTACCCGGTGAAGAATGAGGTAAAAAAAAAAAAAAGTTGACTAGCAGGGAGGGAGGAGGAGCCAAGAAGATTCCCTGGGCTTGCTGGGAATAGAAGGGGATTCTTAGTGGACCTTTGTTCATTATGTAAATAGGATTTAAAAATATATGTATTTTTCGACTGAAGGTGGGGGAATTCCAGAGCTTAATTGTGCATTGAAAGAAAATGTTGCTGGACGATGTAGTAAATACTGTTTTATGTTTCAACTTTTTTATTGATGATACAATAGCTCAAACATAACCTTGAAATGCAACAATTTACAAAGCCATTGACCTAACTTTTTTATACAGATATGACAGTACTTGTGTCATCAATGTTTTGTTCCCTTTTATATATTTTCTCCCCTTATGCCCACAAACTGTGAACACTGTACCCAATAAGTTTACATACCTTGTCAAAGTGAATGATAAAGAATAATAAAATGAAATTTTTCCTATTAAGCTAACCTCACATGGGGTGTTATATTTATTAAGGTACCTTGTCTAGAATCCCCAATCCCTCCCCCCTTCCACCCACCCGTTCTGTCCTACCACGGTAGTAAATACTGTTAATGTAACTGGGTTAAAATAAAAGGTTTGGACAAGATAAGGATAAGATCTATGGAATAAGGAAATGTTTAAAAGAGATTGTATCAAAGTGTTAAAAAAGGTCCACCTGCCACTTTTCTTCATGTGTCTAGGGCATGCTGTTCTTTTTAATTTTCATTAATTATATACAGTACTGCCTGCAAGTCCAAAAGCTATTGAAGTGGTGTATATTCACTTATTAGTTTTTCTGTTCCTGGAGGGCTCACAGTCAGAGTTTCAATCTGAGGAAATGGAGTGTTAGGGGGGTCCTTTTATTAAAGCTTAGCGTGTCCTATTTTATACCTATGGGTCATGTGGCCCTTCGTGAATGCAAGTGTCCGTTAGCACATGCTAAGTTATATTAAAAGGGCCCCTAAGTGACTTGCCCAAGATCAAAGGGAGCAACAGTGGGACTTGAACTGAATTCCCCTGGTTCTCAGCCCAATATTCTAACCATTTACGAAGACAGAGGAAACCAGCAGGAATTTTTGTAACTTTTAGTGGATCTTTTAGAGAGGTTGGGTACAGAGACAGTAATACTTTTAACTTTGGCTATATCTGTAGCAATTGGTACGGAGAGGAAGGACTTAGCGAAGTTTGAAGAATGGTCTATAATTTGATAGAGAAGATAAAAAAGGTGGGAGTGTAAGCCAGGCTATCCAAAGACTGAAACCAAAGGGTTCAATTAAAAATATGTGACGTTTTAATAGTTTTGTAACAAATAATAATAAAACAACTTTACATAGAGAACAACTCTAATAATAAAACAATTTTACATAGAGAACGACTCGACACAACCAATGAAGGGAGATTATAAATAGTTATAAATCTCAAAATCTCACTGCTCAAAAACAAACCAAACGATAGATCTGCAGGCAGGATCTAAAAAGGTCTTTTAAAAGACCGTTCATTGGGTGATCCTTCTGCCGCTGGTGTTATAGCACGCAGCGGCAGAAGGATCACCCAATGAACGGTCTTTATAAAGACCTTTTTAGATCCTGCCTGCAGATCTATCATTTGGTTTGTTTTTGAGCGGTGAGATTTTGAGATTTATAACTATTTATAATCTCCCTTCGTTGGTTTAACGTAGTGATCAGACTCCTGATGTAGGCCACCTGGCCGAAACACAATGGTTGTGTCGAGTCGTTCTCTATGTAAAATTGTTTTATTATTAGAGTCATTCTCTATGTAAAGTTGTTTTATTATTATTTGTTACAAAACTATTAAAACGTCACATATTTTTAATTGAACCTTTTGGTTTCAGTCTTTGGATAGCCTGGCTTACACTCCCACCTTTTTTATCTTCTTTATTCGCACCGTGGGATTTACTGAGTTCTTTTGTGGATTCTCTCTAGACTATAATTTGATAGTTAAGGTTTAATGCTAAAAAATCAGGGTCATTTTATTTATTGCATTTGATACGTAACATAAGAACATAAGAATAGCCATACTTGGTCAGACCAATGGTCCATCTAGGCCAGTATCTGTTTTCCAAACAGTGGCCAAGCCAGGTCACAAGTACCTGGCAGAAACCCAAATCGTGGCAACATATCTGTCTCAATAGCAAACTATGGACTTTTACTCCAGGAATTTTTCCAAACCTTTTTAAAACCCGGATACGCTAACAGCTGTTACCACATCATCTGGCAAAGAGTTCCAGAGCTTAACTATTTGTTGAGTGAAAAAGTATTTCCTCCTATTTGTTTTTAAAGTATTTCCATATAACTTCATCGAGTATCCCCTAGTCTTTGTACTTTTAGAATGAATAAAATATCGATTTACTTCTACTTCTTCTACACTACTCAGGATTTCGTAGACCTCAATCACATCTCCCCTCATTCATCTCTTTTTCCAAGCTGAAGATCCCTAACTTTAGCCTTTTCTCATACGAAAGGAGTTCCATCTCCTTTATCATTTTGGTCGCTCTTCTTTGAACCTTTTCTAATTCCGCTATATATATTTTGAGATACGGCGACCAGAACTGAGCGCAATACTCAAGGTGCAGTTGCTCCATAGAGTGATACAAAGGCATTATAGTATTTTTGGTCTTGTTCACCATCCCTTTCCTAATACTTCCTATCATCTTGTTTGCTTTTTTGTCCATCACCGCACATTGAGCAGAAGATTTCAGCGTATTATCTACAATGACACCTAGATCTTTTTCTTGAGTGCTGACCCCCAAGGTGGACCCTAGCTTTCCAATGTGCATCACCTTGCTTTTGTCCACATTAAATTTCATCTGCCATTTGGATGCCCAGTCTTCCAGGTTCCTAAGTTCTTCTTGCAATATTTCATAGTCTTCACGTGTTTTAACAACCTTGAATAGTTTTGTATCATCTGCAAATTTAATCACCTCACTCATCGTTCCGAATTTCATATCATTTATAAATATGTTAAATAACACTGGTCCCAATACAGATCCATGTGGCACTCCAGTGATCACCCTCCTACATTGAAATTACCATTTAACCTTACCCTCTGTTTTCTGTCCAGTAACCAATTCCTAATCCACACCAGAACCTTGCCTCTTATACCATGACTCTTTAATTTTCTCAGGAGTCTCTCCTGAGGAACTTTATGAAAAGCTTTCTGAAAATCTAGATACACTACATCAACACAACAGGCTCACCTTTATCCACATGTTTTTTATGCCTTCAAAGAATCATCTTCATTAAAGTCTTACTTCATTTAAGACTTCCCTCGGCTGAACCCATGCTGACTGTCCCAGTAAACCATGTTTGACTAGGTGTTCTGTAATTTTATTCTTTATAATAGTTTCCACTGTTTTGCCCGGCACCAACATCAGGCTTACCAGTTTGTAATTTCCCAGATCACCCCTAGAACCCTTTTTAAAAATCAGCACCACATTGGTCACCCTCCAATCTTAAAGTACTACAGATGATTTTAACGACAAGTTACATATTACTAACAGCAGATCAGCAATTTCATGCTTGAGTTCTTTGTGTACCCTTGGATGTATGCCAACTGGTCCAGGTGATTTATCACTCTAACTTGTCGATTTGTCTCACTAAGAGGCATATTTTCAAAGCACTTAGCCTTCCAAAGTTCCATAGAAACCTATGGGACTTTGGAAGGCTACGTGCTTTGAAAATATGCCTCTGTCTTCCATACTCACTGAGATTTCTTTCAGTTACTCTGCATTTTCACCCTTGAAAACCATTTCTGGTACAGGTAGATCTCGTACATATTTTTTGTAAAGACAGAAGCAAAGAATTCATTCAGTTTCTCCGCTATGACCTTGTCCTCCCTGTTTGCTCCTTTTGCTCCTTCATGATCTAATAGTCCCATGGATTCCCTCGCAGGCTTTCTGCTTCTAATGTACCTGAAAAAGTTGTTACTGTGAATTTTAGCTTCGGCGGCAAGTTTCTCTTCATATTCTCTTTTAGCCTTTTTTATTAATGCTTTGCTTCTGACTTGCCAGTTCTAATGTTGCTTCTTATTTTCTTCATTTGGATCCTTCTTCCATTCTTTAAAGGACAATCTTTTGGCTGTAATAGCCTCTTTTACTTCACCTTTTAACCATACTGGCTGTCATTTTCTCTTCTTTCCACCTTTTGCGTATACGTGGAATGTATCTGGACTGGGCTTCCAAGATGGTATTTTTGAATAACATCAACACCTGATTTATAGAGGCATAATCGAAAGGGGTGCCAAAGTTTTCCTGAGGACTGTCAGCAATCGTTGTCTAGGGTTGGTCCTGGGTCCAGTTCACAGAGGCAGTGGGTTCCCAAAGAATGCACACTCCACACGGGTTTAGATATATAAAGTATATTATATTTTGCAGATATATATATAGGCTCACAGCACTTAGTACAGGTAACTGGTACAGGCTTTCTCTGGGTGTGTGTTTAGAGAGAGAAAGAAAGGATAGGGTGTTTGTTCAGAGGAAGAGAGAAGCCTTGGGGTTGTGATGCAAGAGGTATATATATGTGTGCAGAGAGAAAGGAAGAGAGAGAAGGGCCTAAGAAAACATAGTCCTGTGCTCTGGGAGAGAAAGCTTTGGGGAAGAAAGGGGGGCCAGAGCCAAAGCTCTGGAGATGGGTAGGTGCAGGGGGAAAGACAGAGAGAGAAGACGTGCATGCAGAGCCCTGTGTGCTCTGCTTGCAAGGAGACAGAGCACGAGGGGGAGAGGTGCCCCGGACAGAGAGCAGTGCCCCGAGCACTATGTGTTTCTCCTTTATACCTCCAGAACAGAAAGAGATCAAAAACTTATCTTCCTTCCCAGCCAAATTCCAGTGTACTTTCTTTGAAGTCAGGAGAGGTGAGCATTTTCACAGGTTCTCCTTTTGAAGTTACTAGTCATGGAGCCTCTCTGTCTGGCCTCCTTTTGTTCTTAGCTAGCCCTGCTCCCAGATATGACAAAAGTTATGTTAATCAGGAGCAACTGAGAGACAAAAGGGCTATTAGGCCTCTCAGCACCATTTGGTCCATGTCATCCTCAGTGGTTCCTGAGGGAGGGGGTGGTTCTCAGAGGTCAGAAACTGGTTTAATATTACTCTAAGTATGTCAAGCTAGTTTCATTTTAATATAAGTATGTCCAGCAATAATTTTGACTTCCAGCAATCCTGATAAGGATGTCCTCGCAGGACGTCCTGGCGAAGGGGTGGGGAAACCCGTATTATTGAAACAAGATGGGCATCCATCTTTCATTTCGACAACACTGTCGGGGATGCCCAAATCGCAAAATTTAGGTTGACCTTAGAGATGGTCGTCCCCGATTTTCGGCGATAATGGAAACCAAGGACGCCCATCTCAGAAACGACCAAATCCAAACCCTTTGGTCGTAGGAGGAGCCAGCATTCATAGTACACTGGTTCCCCTGACATGCCAAGACACCAACCAGGCACCCTAGGGGGTACTGCTGTGGACTTCATAGCTCCCTTACCTTGTGTGCTGAGCCCACCCAAACCCACTCCCCACAACTGTACACCACTACCATAGCCCTAAGGGGTGAAAGGGAGCACCTACATGTGGGTACAGTGGGTTTGTGGTGGGTTTTGAAGGGCTCACATTTACCACCACAAGTGTAACAGGTAGGGGGGATGGGCCTTGTGGGACAGAAAAACACAGCCTGCACCCACTAAAACTGCTCCAGGGTTCTGCATACTGCTGTCATGGAGCTGGGTATGATATTTGAGGCTGGAAAAAATATTTAAACATTTTTTTGAGGGTGGGAGGGAGTTAGTGACCACTGGGGGAGTAAGGGGAGGTCATCCCTTATTCTCTCCGGTTGTCATCTGGTCATTTAGGGCACATTTTTATGGCTTGGTCATAAGAAAAAAAGGACCAGGTAAAGTCGTCCAAGTGTTCGTCAGGGACGCTCTTCTTTTTTCCATTATCGGTCGAGGATGCCCATGTGTTAGGCACACCCCAGCTCCGCCTTCACTACGCCTCCGACACACGACGGAAAGCAGTTGAGGACGCCCAAAATCGGCTTTTGATTATGCCGATTTTGGGGACCCTGTGAGAAGGACGCCCATCTTGCAATTTGTGTTGAAAGATGGGCTCCCTTCTCTTTCGAAAATAAGCCCGTTAGTGTCCTAACTTAAGCAGCCAATCCTTTTAGTTTCTTTTTAACCATTGTCCTTATTTTACTTTATTTTATTATAGTCACCCTTTCGAAAATTAAATACAACTACAGTAGATTTCTGTTGTGGGTTCATCCCAGATAGTAGCTCAAACTTAATCATGTTATGATCAGCGTTTCCCAGGGGACCGAACACCGCCACCTCTCGCAGTATGCCCTGCACGCCACCAAGCACCAGATCCAAAGTGGGTCCTCCTCCTGTCAGTTTCCTGAACCAGCTGCTCCAAGAAGCAGTCGTTTATTACATCTAGAAATTTTATCTCCCTGGAACTCCTTGATGTAACATTTATCCAGTCAATATCTGGATAATTGAAATCGCCCATTATTATAGTGTTGCCCAATTTGTTAGCTTTCCTAATCTCTAAACATTTCTTAATCCGTCTGTTCGTTCTGTCCTGGTGGACAGTAGTACAGCTCTACATAATGATTCGACTCTATCTGTTTCATGTAGAATGTTTATTTTATTTGACTCAATTCCCTCTAACATATTGCGCAATCCCCTCTCCAATTTGATCCTCTCTTTCATTGTGATACAATTTGTACCCTTTTAACACAGTGTCACATTGATTGTTCTTTTTCCACCATCTCTGAAATGCCTGTTATATCTACCTCATCATTTACTGCTGTGTACTCTTAAATCTCCCATCTTATTTTTTTAGGCTTCTAGCATTTGTATACAGGCACTTCAAATTATGTTTTTTTCCTTTGATCTACAAGCTGCTTAGAAGCTGAAGGGAATAATTTGCATCCTTTATCCTGCTCTCTCATTAAGCACACCTGACTTACTTTCAGCATTGTTGAAACCTCTCTATTGGGATTCCCTAAATGTCCTGTCTCAATAGTATCCTTAAACTGAACCATGTGCTCCTGGGTGACTGTCGGCTCCCCCCCCCCCCCAATTCTAGTTTAAAGGCTGCTCTATCTCCTTTTTAAAAGTTAGCACCAGCAGCCTGGTTCTATCCCGGTTAAGGTGGAGCCCATCCTTTCAGAACAGTCTCCCTCTTTCACAGAATGTCGCCCAGTTCTTGACAAATCTAAATCCGTCATCCCTGCACCATCGTCTCAGCCACACATTTTGAAGCTCTGCCTGCCTTTTGGGTCCTGTGCATGGAATGGGGATCATCTCTGAAAATGCTACCCTGAAGGATCTGGACTTCAGTTTTCTACCTAAGATCCTAAATTTGGCTTCCAGAACCTCCCTCCCACACTTTTCTATGTCATTGGTACCCACATGTACCAAGACAGCCGGCTCCTCCCTAGCACTATCTAAAATCCTGTCTAGGTGATGTGTAAGGTCTGCCACCTTCGCACCAGGCAGGCAAGTGACCAGGCGACCCTCACGTCCACCAGCCACCCTGCTATCTACATGCCTAACAATCAAATCACCAACTACAACAGCTGTCCTAACCCTTCCCTAGCCTAGTGGTTAGTGCATCCTGGGGACCTGGATTCGATTCCCTCTGCAGCTCCTTGTGACTGTGGGCAAGTCACTTAACCCTCCATTGCCCCAGGTACAAAATAAGTACCTGTATATATGTAAACCGCTTTGAATGTAGTTGCAAAATACCACAGAAAGGCGGTATATCAAGTCCCATTTCCCTTCCCTTCCCACCGGGGCAGGAATTCTTGGAGACATATCCTGAGTGTGAGAGGATAGTGCATCCCCTGGTGGGCATATCCTGCTACTTACTACTACTACTTAACATTTCTAGAGCGCTACTAGGGTTACACAGCGCTGTACAAAATAAACAAAGAAGGACGGTCCCTGCTCAAAGGAGCTTACAATCTAAAGAACGAAATGTCAAGTTGAGCAGACTAGATTTCCTGGGTAGAGGTGTAGAGGTTAGGTGCCGAAGGCGATGTTGAAGAGGTGGGTTTTAAGCAGAGATTTGAAGATGGGCAGGGAGGGGGCCTGGCGTATGGGCTCGGGGAGTTTGTTCTACGCGTGGGGTGAGGCGAGGCAGAAAGGGCGGAGCCTGGAGTTAGCGGTGGTGGGGAAGGGTACTGAAAGGAGGGATTTGTCTTGAGAGCGGAGGTTACGGGTAGGAACGTAAGGGGAGATGAGGGTTGAGAGGTAAGGAGGGGCTGCAGATCGAGTACATTTGTAGGTTAGTAGCAGAAGCTTGAATTGAATGCGGTACCTGATCGGAAGCCAATGAAGTGACTTGAGGAGGGGGGTGGTATGAGTGTATCGGTTCAGGCGGAAGATAAGACGTGCAGCAGAGTTCTGGACGGACTGAAGGGGGGATAGGTGGCTAAGTGAGAGACCAGTGAGGAGTAGGATGCAGTAGTCAAGGCGAGAGGTAATGAGAGAGTGGATGAGAGTTCGGGTGGTGTGCTCAGAGAGGAAAGGGCGGATTTTGCTAATGTTATAGAGGATATTATATATCCTTTCAGTCTTTGGAATCCTTGGTAACATCTTTATTATTATATATCCTTTCAGTCTTTGGAATTCTTGGTCGCCCTCCCACTTTTATTTCATAGAGGAAGAAGCGACAGGTCTTGGCTATCTGCTGGATATGCGCAGAGAAGGAGAGGGAGGAGTCGAAGATGACACCGAGGTTGCGGGCAGATGAGACGGGGACGATGAGGGTGTTATCAACCGAAATAGAGAGTGGAGGTAGAGGGGAAGTGGGTTTGGGTGGGAAGACAAGAAGTTCGGTCTTGGCCATGTTCAGTTTCAGGTGGCGGTTGGACATCCAGGCAGCAATGTCGGATAAGCAGGCAGATACTTTGGCCTGGGTTTCCGCAGTGATGTCAGGTGTGGAAAGATAAAACTGGCTACAGGAGTACTTCCTACTTCACCAGGATGATGCTCTCCTTCTAGGAGACCTCTCTCCAACGTAGCACAGGTGCTGCCAGACTGGGGGTGGGACTTCTCTACAATGTCCCTATAGGTCTCATCTATGTACCTCTCTGTCTCCCTCAGCTTCTCCAAGCCTGTTGTTCTAGCCTCAAGAGAATGGACCCGTTCTTTGAGAGCTGGGAGCTCTTTGCATCGGGCACACACATATAACCTCTCACCAACTGGGAGATAATCATACATGTAACACTCAGTGCAAAAGACTGGATAGTGCCCTTCTAGCTGTTGGACTTGCTGTCTCCTTCTTAGTATTTGAGTTTTTCAATAATTTAAAACTTGCTAAGGTATTAAGGATATTAGTCTAATATTTAAAAAAAGTTAAGCTTATATGGTATAATGTGTGATTTATTGTTTTCTTCTTAGAAAGTGATGAAAGGTAATTAGAACTCTGTAAGAGCACTCCTCCCTTGTTATCCTAATTAGAATAATTATAACTGAAGAACTGTGCTAGGGGTGGGAGGGATTGAAGACTAAACTAGGCCCTGCTGTGCCTGCTTGAGTCTCTCTGTTAATGCTGTAGTAAAAAGAAAATTAGGGAAAAAGAGTATGGAGACTAGTTGATAAAGTTTGCTTTTTTTATATTTTTATTCTGTCAATAGCCTACAATTCCTCCATTAAACCCAAGTCCCAAAGCACAGACCAAAATAATGTTCACTTACCCAGTGCTTTTTTTGTGCCGGTACGCAACGGTACGGCGTACCGGCACCTTTTTTTGCCCGCTCCGCCCCCCCCCCCCCCCCCGTGACACTCCGGGCGACTCCTGCACTTAGTTTTTTTTTTTTAAAGACTCAGAACGCGCGAACGATGCAGCCGGCAGCGATTGAAAGAGGCTGTCTGGGCTGGCGTCTGCGTCGGAGCTTCCCTCACCCTCTGCGAGTCCCACGAAACAGGAAGTTGTAACAACGAAGGTGGGACTCGCAGAGGGTGAGGGAAGCTCCGACGCAGACGCCAGCCCAGACAGCCTCTTTCAATCGCTGCCGGCTGCATCGTTCGCGCATTCTGAGTCTTTAAAAAAAAAAACTAAGTGCAGGACTCGCCCGGAGTGTCACGGGGGGGGGGGGGGGGGAAGGATTGGGGAGAGAAAGAGGGAAACCAACAGAGAGAAGGATTGGGGAGAGAGAGAAAGAGGGAAACCAACAGAGAGAAGGATTGGGGAGAGAGAGAAAGAGGGAAACCAACAGAGGGAAGGATTGGGGAGAGAGGGAAAGAGGGAAACCAACAGAGGGAAGGATTGGGGAGAGAGGGAAAGAGGGAAACCAACAGAGGGAAGGATTGGGGAGAGAGAGAAAGAGGGAAACCAACAGAGGGAAGGATTGGGGAGAGAGGGAAAGAGGGAAACCAACAGAGGGAAGGATTGGGGAGAGAGGGAAAGAGGGAAACCAACAGAGGGAAGGATTGGGGAGAGAGGGAAACCAACAGAGGGAAGGATTGGGGAGAGAGGGAAACCAACAGAGGGAAGGATTGGGAAGAGAGGGAAACCAACAGAGGGAAGGATTGGGGAGAGATGGAAAGAGGGAAACCAACAGAGGGAAGGATTGAGGAAAGAGGGAAACCAACAGAGGGAAGGATTGGGGAGAGAGAGAAAGAGGGAAACCAACAGAGGGAAGGATTGGGGAGAGAGAGGGAAACCAACAGAGGGAAGGATTGGGGAGAGAGAGGGAAAAACAGATGGAAGGATTGGGGAGAGAGGGGAAAAACAGATGGAAGGATGGGGAGAGGGGAAAACAGATGGAAGGATGGGGAGAGAGGGGAAAAACAGATGGAAGGATGGGGAGAGAGGGGAAAAACAGATGGAAGGATGGGGAGAGAGAGAGGGAAACAGATGGAAGGATGGGGAGAGAGAGGGGGGAAAACAGATGGAAGGATGGGGAGAGAGAGGGGGGAAAACAGATGGAAGGATGGGGAGAGAGAGGGGGAAAAACAGATGGAAGGATGGGGAGAGAGAGAGGGAAAACGGAAGGATGGGGAGAGAAAGAGGGAAGACGCTGGATGGAAGAATGCAGAAAGAAATAGGGGAGACACTGGAAGGATGGGGAGAGAAAGCAGAGCTGCTGGATGGAAAAGGGGAATAGAGAAAGACTGGAGAATAAGAGGAAGGGGCATGGGGAGAACAAGGGTGAGGAAAAGATGAAAAGCCACAGGTAGATGAAGGAAATTAAAGAATGGATAGTAAGAATGAATTAAATCTGGACAGAGAGAGAGCCTGAAAAATATTGAAGAAAGCAAAGAAAAAGGAGACAAAAATGACAAATGGCACAGAAGAGTTAAGCGAAAACAAAGGAAAGCAGAATTACAGACTGGGACCAATATGGAAAGAAAAACAGTCACCAGACAACCAAGGTAGAAAAAAATCATTTTATTTTCATTTTAGTGTTTGTAATATGTCCAATTTGAGAATTTACATTGGCTGTCTTATTTTGCACTGGGTATACTGGAGCCGTAAGAGCTTACAGAGATTATTTATCATGAAAAAAAATCACGTTATTTTTTTCTCCTATAGTACTATAATATTTTCAATGATGTCTGTTTATATGCGCCATGGCTGGTATAGGGGGTGTGGTTAATGTGGGTGTGGCTATCATAGGGGTGGAGCCATATGTGGTGACCCCGCCCATAATGAGTACCGGCACCTTTTTTTCTAGAAAAAAAGCACTGCACTTACCAGAGAGAAGTGTCCTCTTCTCTCAGCACTTCTCAGAAAGCCAAAAGACCTGGGAAGGTACCAATGAGGTTTATAAAGCCTTAAAAATCATAGAGGAGTGAGAGGCAGAAGAGAAGGACAGACGAAGAATTAAAGGCTTCAGAGAAAAGATGGGTCTTGAGTGCTTTATTTTTTTCCAGAAACTTGATATACTGCAGAGGGCCTGGCATAGGCTTCAAAGCCGTTTCCACAATGCATAAAAGAAAGGTACAGATTTGACAGCAGTAGAGAATAAAAGGGGAAAAAGAAATGAGAGATCAGAAAGGAAGGTGGTTCCCATCAGCCTTCGGATGGTGTTTCAAGACAATTAATAGAACAAAGAGGATTACTGCTGGAAGCTCTCCTGTCAATTCTACTTAGTCTGGCATGCTTTTTCTGCTCCTTTTATGAAGACCAAAGTCTGCACATTACTGTTCTCTGTACAGTAAAAGGGTAATAAAAGGATGCCATCTTTAATTATAGAAAACTTTGCTTGTAGAAAACAAAATATGGAGGCCATCATCCAACATGAATCCACATTCTTGCTGAAAAGCTGTATCAAGAATGTCTCAAGTGAGTAAGTGAATGATGGTACAGCATGGGTTTGAGATTTAAGGAGATTCATCCTTGATACAGCTTTTCAGCAAAAATGTGGATTCATGTTGGATGATGGCCTCCGTGCTTGATTTATACAAGAAAGATTTTCTGTAATGAAAGATGAGTACTCTTATTTAAATGTTTATACGAGTGAAAGTTAAAAGAATGAAACATTTTTGAAGATATGTTAAACTGAACTGTGACTATTTCGATGATGTAGTCGAATGGCAAAGTTTTTAACTTGAGCTACACCTCTGATGGTCTGGCAAATATCTGTATAAGGAATTGTCTTGGCAGGGTGGATATTTTTTGTGCTATATTTTACAAATATTTTACAAAGGCAACATGTAAATGTGCCTTTATAAAACAACTCACTGGAAAGCTGCCATGCAAAGCTATACCTGTTCCAAGGCAGGTGCAACTTTTTGCATGTAGGTACTAGTAAAAATCAGCACTTTTTCAGGGCTAACCATCAATTACCATATATAATCAACTATGTCAAGAAATTTGACTAAAATTTGCCCTAAAAAACAGGGTCATCTTATCTATGAGGATGGAAAAATGAAGCATCCTCCAAACCTCTCAGCAGCACGATCCTGCATATCTTCCCCACCAGCCCATGGGTTCAGCATCTCAATCCCCACCCCTCTCGCTGTGTACCTTCAAAAGTATCTTCTATAGAGCCGCAGCAGTGCAGCAATCCTCCTGGGCTGCCTGTGGCCTGTTCTTGAGCACTCCCTCTGATTCATCCCTTCCCTGCAGAAACAAGAACTTGAATCAGAAGTTCAGTATCTGCCCTTTTTGTCTCTATTCTCCCTCTGTGTCCTTATTCCTCCCCTTGTATCCAGAATCTCTTCTCTGTCCCTGCATCTCTCTATCCTCCTGGGCTGCCTGTGGCCTGTTCTTGTTCACTCCCTCTGATTCATCCCTTCCCTGCAGAAACAAGAAGTTGAATCAGAAGTTCAGTATCTGCCCTTTTTGTCTCTATTCTCTCTCTGTGTCCTTATTCCTCCCCTTGTATCCAGAATCTCTTCTCTGTCCCTTCATCTCTCTATCTCCAGCTTCTTCCCTCTTTTCCCTTCCTCCTGCACCCCTACCCCAATGGCTGGCTTCTCTCTTTCCCCTGGGTCAATGCAGTCCATCTCTCTCTCCCGCTATTTTCCCCCTCTCTCAAGGTCTATATATCTCTTTCCTCTGCTTCTCTTCCACTTTGCTCTGGGTATTCTCTCTCTCTCTTTCTTCCCTCTGCTTCCTCCTCCCTTCTCACAGATCTGGCATCTCTCCATCATCCCTGCTTCCCCCAGCATGGATCTAGCATCTCCAGCACACCCTTCTCTCCATCCGTGATGCCCAGACATGCAGCAGTCCCTGGCAGAGGCAGGCTGTGAAAATAGGCTGTCAGTGGGTCTTTCCTATGCTGCCGCCTGCCTCTCTGATAAAACTTCCTCTGGGCAGGCCACAGCATAGAAAAGGCCCAGGCAGGGCCAGCCCACAGAAAGACTGTTTTCACAGTCTGCCTCTGCCAGGGACCACTGCACATCTGGAGGACCAGCAAGAGAGGTGCTAGACCTGTCCGGTGTGGGCAGGTGGGGGATAAGGTGTAGGAAAAGGGGAGGATTCTGATCTGGGGATGAGAGGGCAGAGAAAGGGAGTGATGCTGGATTTGGAGGGTCCAACTGCAGGCTGCCCCTACCACTGAGTGGCCCTAATCATTTTGCCAGGCTTACTCTATGGCAGCTAGGCCTCTGCTTTTACCTGCAGGGAGGGTGGGTAGTTTTCAAATAGTAACAGCATGGGTGGAAGTGGGAATGTATCAAATGACCAAGGCAAACAATGGAGTAAGAGCGTCCAAAAGTTTATTTGCCAATGGTAAACTGACCCAAAGAAAAGACCCAGCAAGGGCAGTGTTTCGGCTAAAAAGCCTTCATCAGGGGTCATAATGGTTCAAATCAATCACAGTATCATAAAAACATGTAGAACAAAAGGGCTCTTGAAGTGATGTCACTTGTAAATAGTGTGCTTCTGCTGGTGTAACAAGCTGCCAGTCTCTGGCTGTCACAGCTTGAATGTTGAGAGCCTAGAATTCGCTTCCTTGGGTCTTTCGGAGGGTGTCTCTTCGGTCTTGCTGGCTTCCAGGACAGATTCCACTAAGAGGTGCTATTCTTTTAAATGGAGGAGGTTTGCTGTCTGGTTGAGAGCAAGGCCCTAGATCCCGTTGCTTGCCTTATACAGACCCTGCTTGAATACCTTCTACACCTATCGGAATCTGGTCTCAAGACCAATTCCGTAAGGGTTCATCTTAGTGCAATTAGTGCTCATC
Organism: Microcaecilia unicolor; assembly: GCF_901765095.1. Taxonomy (NCBI): domain Eukaryota; kingdom Metazoa; phylum Chordata; class Amphibia; order Gymnophiona; family Siphonopidae; genus Microcaecilia; species Microcaecilia unicolor. Next base: position 92,590,328 of record NC_044034.1, read on the forward strand.
ATCAACGTGTAGAAGATAAGACCATCTCTGGACAGCCTCTAGTTGTTTGCTTTTGTCAAAGCCCCATGTCAAACTTCCACCAGTGTCATGGGATCTCAACATTGTTCTCACCCAGCTGATGAAGGCTCCTTTCGAGCCACTGAATTCCTGCCATCTGAAGTACTTGACCTGGAAGGTAATTTTCTTGGTGGCTGTTATCGTCAGCTCGTAGAGTTAGTGAGCTTCAGGCCTTAGTGGTGGATGCACCTTATACTAAGTTTCATCATAACAGAGTAGTCTTCCACACCACCCTAAATTACTGCTGAAGGTGGTGTCAGAATTCCATCTGATCCAATCGATTTTCTTGCCAACATTCTTTCCCCAACATCATGCCCATCCTGGCGAAAGCACCTTGGATTTCAAGAGAGCATTGGCCTATTACATGGGGTGGACCAGGTCCCTCAGACAGTGTGTCCAACTTCTTGTTTCTCTTGATCCCAACAGGATGGGGTTTGCCAGTGGGGAAATGCACCATTTCTATTTGACTGGCAGGCTGCATTTCTTTCACCTATGCCCAGGCTGGACTGGTCCTAGAGGGTCATGTCACGGCTCACAATGTCAGAGCCATGACTGCGTCGGTAGCCCACTTGAGGTCAGCCTCCATTGAAGAAATTTGCATATCTGCGATGTGGTCTTCAGTCCACACATTCACATCACACTACTGCCTTGAGCAGGATACCCAACACGGCAGTCGGTTTGGACAGACAGTGTTGCAGAATCTGTTTGGCATCTAAAATCCAACTCTACCCTCCTAGGCCCATTTTATTCTGTTCCAGGCTGCACTCTCACTCAGCTGTATATAGTTTCAGGTTAATGTATGTTGTGTCCTCGCCATTGCAAGGCCCAGTTGACCAGTGTTTGTTGCTTTTGGTGAGGCTGGATGCTAGGGATGCCCCACTTGTGAAAACAGATAAGCCTGCTTGTCCTTGGAGAAAGTGAAGGTACTTACCTCTAGCAAGTGTTCTCTGAGGACAGCAGGCTTTATATTCTCAGAATCCCTCCCACCTCCCCTTGGAGTTCTCTCCTCTATTGTTTTGTCTTTATTTTTGCTGTAATACTAAACTGAGGAGACCATGTTCACGCGGCTGGCGGGAAGTCACTCGCGCATGTGCAGTGGAACATATCTCGCACTCTACAAAGCTCTACTTGTTATAAGTTCAGGACCGGGCGACGTTGGTTGATGTCACCCACTTATGAGAATATAAAGCCTGCTGTCCTCGGAGAACACCTGCTACAGGTAAGTACCTTTGCTGTCTGTGTTCAACTCAATGATTGGCTAGAAGAGAAACTAGCTAGATCCATGTCAATCTGGATTCAGACCCAGTTATGGAACAGAAATGGTTTTTTTTATCACTACTAGATGTTCTTCACAACAGAGACAGAGGATTTACCTCAGTGTTAGTACTGCTGGATATCTCGGCAGCATTTTGAAGTTGTGAACCAGTAGTATGACTTGAAGAAACAGGTATTAGAAGCACAGTACTTGTTTGGTTCAGATCCTATCCTATCTATTAACGGCACCTCATTGCCTCCATGGGTGCTGACAGTATCAAAGATTGATACTGTCGCCTATTCTGTTCATTATCTATCTCAAGCCACTAGCTGTAGGTCAATGGGTACTCTATTCTACATGTACGCAGATGATGTGCAGCTACTCATGCCCATTGAACAAGACTTACCTACAGCCCTGAATAAATTGACCACCCATTTAACACCTGTTCAAGAATGGGCTAATAACAAATTTTGCCTGAACCCAAGTAAAACTGTGCTCCTGTGGGTCCCCAACACAAGTGGGTACAGACCTGATTTCAGAATCTCTTTTGGGAGATACGACAGGTAGATTCAACACTTAGATTGATCCCTCCAAATCCAGGCAACCTTCAAGAGCTGCTTCTATCATTTGCAACAACTGTTGCCTCTCTCCATACATTGAGCAGGCAAGTGCCTTGTCACTGGTTCACGCCATAATAACACAAAGACTGGATTATTGTAATGTATTCTATGATGGTCAGACTACAAGGTGTTTGCATCAGGTCTAGTTGATTTCAGAATGCTGCAGCAAGACTCATAGAAAGTTGTAAGCAACGTGAGAACACCACAATATTTCCACAAAAGTTTCTAGGCTACTAGTACAATACCAGGGCTACATTTAAATCTGTGTCAGACCTTCAAGGCCCTTTTAAGTAAATGGCCACAGTACTTGAAGAGCAGGTTCTCCCTCTACATAATCCCAAGGTCTTCCCACAGAGTATCCCTCTTCAAGGAACATCACATGATGTGACACCTGCCAACGAGCCTTCTCTGGAGTAGCTCCCACACTCTGGAATGTATTCTCTGGAAGGGTTCACACAACACCAGAATAGCTTTACTTCAGAAAGCAAGTGAAAGGTTGGCTTTTCTCCCAAACTTTTAATAGAAGAAGCAGTTAAGTTGCACACACAAGTACTAACACTGACTGCACATACTGTACCAGGACTTTCTTATCTTCTACCCTAGCTGATATATTTGTACACCTTTCTGTCTTCATCTACAACTTTCTTTAAACTAGTCTCCTCATTTTCTAACGCCTATTACTTTATCTTATCTGTGTTCCACTTTTGCGTACACCTAATGATGTCTGTTCAAATGTTTTATTGCATATCATGCTAACAATTTTAGTAGCATACTATGAATTTTTTGTTTTAATATTTTTACTGCTGTAATTGCCTGTCGCCTTTGTTTGACTTGCTCTTACTCTACAGTGCCCTGGGTGAATTTTTTCAAAAAGGCAATAAATCCAACTTTAAAACAAACAAATAAATAAATAGAAGAAAGTCTTAAGAGATTAGGGGTTTTCAGCTTGAAGAGATGGCTGAGGGTGGATATGATAGAGGTCTAGAAATTCCTGAGTGGAATAGAACAGTTAAATGTGAATCAATTGTTTACTCTTTAAAAAAATACAAAGACAAGGGGACTCTGAAGTTATATGGTAATACATTTTTAAAACAAACAGGAGAAAATACTTCTTCATTCAACAATTAAAGCTCTGGAACACATTGCTGGAGGAAGTTTGAAAAACAGCATAACTGGATTTAAAAAAAAGTTTTGACAAGTTCCTGGAGAAAAAGTCCATAAACTGCTATTAAGGTGAGACATGGGGGAAGCCACTACCTATTCCTGGGGTCAGCAGTATGGAATCTTACTACTGTTTGGGATTCTACCAGGTACTTGTGATCTGGATTAGCCACTACTAGAAGCAGAATACTGGGCTAGATGGACCTTCAGTCTGACTCAGCATGGCAAATAGGACTGCGTAGCCTTTTGTGTGGTCGTATGTGACTGCTCACTATGCGGGCATCGGCACTAAATATGGCCCATGACTACATAAGTTCTGGCTCCTCCAAGACTCCACTCCCAAACTGCCCTGATTGTACCTTAGCAGTCAGAGAAGACAAACCCCATAGTAGCCTTAACAAATACCTTCTTCCCTACTCTAATCTTCTTTGCACCACTTCCTGAAGAGCCATGCATTTACCTTCTTTGTAAATGTATGGTACTGTCTAATCATCTTAAAGGGCAAAGAGTACCACAGATGTGGTCCTTGTATTGCAGCAGCTTCTTTACCGCATACATTGTAAATTTACATAGTGTGGCTTGATCAGCAGACCCTGTTTTGAAGACCAAATTTCTAGGTGGCTCATATAGCCTCTTGAGCTCCCATAAATATAAGTATCCATTCAAGTACATAGCTTGAAAAGCTAATCATATCACTTAAATTGGATAGATGATTCTACAGGGAGCCAATGGAGCTCTACAAATTCCTTCTCTAAATAAAACCACCATAGATTGTAAGCTGTTTTGGAAGGGACATTGAGCCTCTATGTAATTTATTTATTTATTATTACATTTGTACCCCGTGCTTTCCCACGCGAAGAATGTTCAATGCGGCTTACATAGTAATAGGGATTACAGAGTATTGATAGAGAAAATGTAAGTATAGCCAATTGATTATATAATGCTATATATAATTGATTATATAATGCTATATTAATGCTAAAATTAAACAAACAAAAAATAAACTTTTAGTTTCTTGCAGTGATTTACCATTCTTGTCTGTACTGTAGTGCCAGGTGACCTAGTGAGAGCTAGTTAAACAATAAAACTTTCAGAACTTTCCTCTAAGTAATTATACTTTCCAAGGTAAAATATTGTTTTACTCTTCTCCGAGGACAAGCAGGCTGCTTGTTCTCACTGATGGGTTGACGTCCTCGGCAGCCCCCTCCATCGGAAAGTTTACTAGCAAAGGCCTTTGCTAGTCCTCGCGCGCCCATGCGCACCGCGCATGCGCGGCCGTCTTCCCGCCCGAAACCGGCTCGAGCCGGCCAGTCTTCTTTCGTCCGCGCTCGGTACGGTCGTGTTACGCCGTTCGTGCCCCAGAGAGTCGACCTCGCTCGTCCTTTTCGACGTGTTTTTTCCTTGTTTTTCGTTGAAAAAGTTCGGGAAGCGCTCCGGAAGTGTTCCGGAAGACCCTTTCGGGTTTTCTGCCCTTCCCGTAATTTTCACAGCTTTTGCCCCGTAAGTTTTCTTTCGTTGTCGGGGTAGGCCTAGTTTGGCCTCGGTCGAGATTTTTCTCCCTTTAAATTTTGGTGCTTCAATTTTCGCCATTTCGGCCTTTGATTTCGCCGGCGTGATTTTTCCGCCCATGACATCGAAGCCTTCCAGCGGCTTCAAGAAGTGCACCCAGTGCGCCCGGGTAATCTCGCTCACTGATAGACACTCTGCGTGTCTTCAGTGTCTAGGGGCCCAGCACCGCCCTCAGAACTGCAGTCTGTGTTCCCTGTTACAAAGGCGGACTCAGGTAGCGAGATTAGCCCAGTGGAACGTTTTGTTCTCGGGCTCTTCGTCGGCACCGGAGGCATCGAGTGCATCGACGTCGTCAGCGTCCGGACCATCTTCCTTGGCTGCCGCTCCATCGACTGCATCGAGGCATAGGACCTCTGCATCGGCGCCGAGGCATCGGGCGACTGCATCGACGTCGGTGGTACCGAGACTTCGTCTGCTGATGTCGTCGGACGGAGGTGCATCGTCAGGAGTGCAGGTGAGGGCTGTCCATTCCCCTGCTGGTGGCGGTGAGCCTTCGGGTGGGTCTCCTCCTACCCTGAGGGCTCCTGCGGTACAGCCCCCCCGGGATCGACCCTCTTCGGTCTCGGCCCCGAGGAAGCGACGGATGGATTCTACGTCCTCCTCGTCGGTGCCGGGGAGCTCCGGTGACATGCTTCGGAAGAAGTCGAAGAAGCATCGACACCGGTCTCCTCCCCGTGTCGGCACCGAGAGCTCTGGGTCGCCGAGGGAGTCGGCACCCAGCAGGCATCGGCACCGAGAGGACCGCTCACCCTCTGTTCAGGAGGTGTCGATGCGCTCCACTCTGGACAGCCCGGAACAGCCTCCTCGCCCGGAACAGGTTCTGACGTCGACGCCTGCATCGACCTCTCAGCCTTTTTCTGCAGCCACTCTGAACGAGAGCCTCCGGGCCGTTCTCCCAGAGATTCTGGGAGAGCTGTTGCGCCCTACCCCTCCGGTACCGGCAGTGCTTGCGCCTCCGGTACCGTCGAGCGTGGCGCCGGCTGGTCCATCGCCCAGGTTGAAGTCCCCGACGTCGGTACCGCGTGCGGTGCCGACCGCGGCCACCTCCCAGGAAGGCTCCCCGACTACGTCGGCGGAGGGAGCTTCGCCGATGCGGGCGAGGGAGTCTACCTCTCGACGCCCCCATCGTGGACGTGGCTCCACGGAGTCGAGCCGGGCGAGGTTGCAGACACAGGTCCGTGAACTTGTGTCTGACACCGAGGGTGAGGCCTCGTGGGAGGACGAAGAAGACCCCAGATATTTCTCTGACGAGGAGTCTGGGGGTCTTCCTTCTGATCCCACTCCCTCTCCTGAAAGGCAGCTTTCTCCTCCTGAGAGTCTGTCTTTCGCTTCCTTTGTCCGGGAGATGTCTACGGCCATCCCCTTCCCGGTGGTTGTGGAGGACGAGCCCAGGGCTGAAATGTTTGAGCTCCTGGACTATCCTTCTCCACCTAAGGAAGCGTCCACTGTTCCCTTGCACCATGTCCTGAAAAAGACATTGCTTGCGAACTGGACCAAGCCATTAAGTAATCCCCACATTCCCAAGAAGATCGAGTCCCAGTACCGGATCCATGGGGACCCAGAGCTGATGCGCACTCAGTTGCCTCATGACTCTGGAGTTGTGGATTTGGCCCTAAAGAAGGCTAAGAGTTCTAGGGAGCATGCTTCGGCGCCCCCGGGCAAAGACCCTAGAACCTTAGACTCCTTTGGGAGGAAGGCCTACCATTCTTCTATGCTCGTGGCCAAGATCCAGTCTTACCAGTTCTACACGAGCATACACATGCGGAACAATGTGCGGCAGTTGGCGGGCTTGGTTGATGCTCTTCCCCCTGAGCAAGCCAAGCCTTTTCAGGAGGTGGTCAGGCAGCTGAAGGCGTGCAGAAAATTCCTGGCCAGAGGAGTTTATGACACTTTTGATGTTGCGTCCAGGGCCGCTGCTCAAGGTGTGGTGATGCGCAGGCTCTCATGGCTGCGTGCCGCCGACCTGGAGAATAGAATCCAGCAGCGGATTGCGGACTCGCCGTGCGGACAACATTTTTGGGGAAAAAGTCGAGCAGGTGGTAGAGTCTCTCCACCAGCGGGACACCGCATTCGACAAGTTCTCCCGCTGGCAGCCTTCAGCATCTACCTCTACAGGTAGAAGATTTTTCGGGGGAAGGAAGACTGGTCCCTATGCTTCTGGTAAGCGTAGGTACAATCCTCCTTCCCGACAGCCTGCGGCCCAGGCTAAGCCCCAGCGCGCTCGCTCTCGTCAGCAGCGTGCGCCTCAGCAAGGCCCCGCGGCTCCCCAGCAAAAGCAAGGGGCGAGCTTTTGACTGGCTCCAGCAGGGCATAGCCGACATCCAAGTGTCAGTGCCGGGCGACCTGCCGGTCGGGGGGAGGTTGATAGCTTTTCACCAAAGGTGGCCTCTCATAACCTCCGATCAGTGGGTTCTGCAAATAGTCCGGCAAGGATACACCCTCAATTTGGCCTCAAAACCTCCAAATTGTCCACCGGGAGCTCAGTCTTACAGCTTCCAGCACAAGCAGGTACTTGCAGAGGAACTCTCCGCCCTTCTCAGCGCCAATGCGGTCGAGCCCGTGCCATCCGGGCAGGAAGGGCTGGGATTCTATTCCAGGTACTTCCTTGTGGAAAAGAAAACAGGGGGGATGCGTCCCATCCTAGACCTAAGGGCCCTGAACAAATATCTCGTAAAAGAAAAGTTCAGGATGCTTTCCCTGGGCACCCTCCTCCCCATGATTCAGCAAAACGATTGGCTATGCTCTCTGGACTTGAAGGATGCCTACACTCACATCCCGATACTGCCAGCTCACAGACAGTATCTGCGATTTCAGCTGGGCACACGCCACTTCCAGTACTGTGTGCTACCCTTTGGGCTCGCCTCTGCGCCCAGGGTGTTCACAAAGTGCTTGGCTGTAGTAGCAGCGGCACTTCGCAGGCTGGGGGTGCACGTGTTCCCATATCTCGACGATTGGCTGGTGAAGAACACATCCGAGGCAGGAGCCCTGCAGTCCATGCAGATGACTATTCGCCTCCTGGAGCTACTGGGGTTTGTGATAAATTATCCAAAGTCCCATCTTCTCCCAGTGCAGAGACTCGAATTCATAGGAGCTCTGCTGGATTCTCGGACGGCTCGCGCCTATCTCCCAGAGACGAGAGCCACCAACTTGTTGTCCCTCGTCTCGCGGGTGCGAGCGTCCCAGCAGATCACAGCTCGGCAGATGTTGAGATTGTTGGGCCACATGGCCTCCACAGTTCATGTGACGCCCATGGCCCGTCTTCACATGAGATCTGCTCAATGGACCCTAGCCTCCCAGTGGTATCAGGCCGCTGGGGGTCTAGAGGACGTGATCCACCTGTCCACGAGTTTTCTCAAATCCCTATATTGGTGGACGATTTGCTCCAATTTGACTCTGGGACGTCCCTTCCAAATTCCTCAGCCACAAAAGGTGCTGACCACGGATGCGTCCCTCCTGGGATGGGGAGCTCATGTCGATGGGCTTCACACCCAAGGAAGCTGGTCCCTCCAGGAACGCGATCTGCAGATCAATCTCCTGGAGCTACGAGCGATCTGGAACGCTCTGAAGGCTTTCAGATATCGGCTGTCCCACCAAATTATCCAAATTCAGACAGACAACCAGGTTGCCATGTACTATGTCAACAAGCAGGGGGGCACCGGATCTCGCCCCCTGTGTCAGGAAGCCGTCAGCATGTGGCTCTGGGCTCGCCGTCACGGCATGGGGCTCCAAGCCACATATCTGGCAGGCGTAAACAACAGTCTGGCCGACAGGTTGAGCAGGATTATGCAACCTCACGAGTGGTCACTCAGTTCCCGTGTGGTACGACAGATCTTCCAGGTGTGGGGCACCCCCTTGGTAGATCTCTTCGCATCTCGAGTGAACCACAAAGTCCCTCAGTTCTGTTCCAGGCTTCAGGCCCACGGCAGACTGGCATCGGATGCCTTCCTCCTGGACTGGGGGGAGGGCCTGCTGTATGCTTATCCTCCCATACCTCTGGTGGGGAAGACTTTGTTGAAACTCAAGCAAGACCGAGGCACCATGATTCTGATTGCTCCTTTTTGGCCGCGTCAGATCTGGTTCCCTCTTCTTCTGGAGTTGTCCTCCGAAGAACCGTGGAGATTGGAGTGTTTTCCGACCCTCATCACACAGGACGAAGGGGCACTTCTGCATCCCAGCCTCCAGTCGCTGGCTCTTACGGCCTGGATGTTGAGGGCGTAGACTTTGCCTCTTTGGGTCTGTCCGAGGGTGTCTCCCGCATCTTGCTTGCTTCCAGGAAAGATTCCACTAAGAGAAGTTACTTCTTCCATTGGAGGAGGTTTGCCGTCTGGTGTGACAGCAAGGCCCTAGATCCTCGCTCTTGTCCTACACAGACCCTGCTTGAATACCTTCTGCACTTGTCTGAGTCTGGTCTCAAGACCAACTCTGTAAGGGTTCACCTTAGTGCAATCAGTGCTTACCATTACCATGTGGAAGGTAAGCCGATCTCAGGACAGCCTTTAGTTGTTCGCTTCATGAGAGGCTTGCTTTTGTCAAAGCCCCCTGTCAAGCCTCCTACAGTGTCATGGGATCTCAATGTCGTTCTCACCCAGCTGATGAAACCTCCTTTTGAGCCACTGAACTCCTGCCATCTGAAGTACTTGACCTGGAAGGTCATTTTCTTGGTGGCAGTTACTTCAGCTCGTAGAGTCAGTGAGCTTCAGGCCCTGGTAGCCCAGGCCCCTTACACCAAATTTCATCATAACAGAGTAGTCCTCCGCACTCACCCTAAGTTCTTGCCAAAGGTTGTGTCGGAGTTCCATCTGAACCAGTCAATTGTCTTGCCAACATTCTTTCCCCGTCCTCATTCCTGCCCTGCTGAACGTCAGCTACACACATTGGACTGCAAGAGAGCATTGGCCTTCTACCTGGAGCGGACACAGCCCCACAGACAGTCCGCCCAATTGTTTGTTTCTTTTGATCCCAATAGGAGGGGAGTGGCTGTAGGGAAACGCACCATATCCAGTTGGCTAGCAGATTGCATTTCCTTCACTTACGCCCAGGCGGGGCTGGCTCTTGAGGGTCATGTCACGGCTCATAATGTTAGAGCCATGGCTGCGTCGGTAGCCCACTTGATGTCAGCCTCCATTGAAGAAATTTGCAAAGCTGCGACGTGGTCATCTGTCCACACATTCACATCTCATTACTGCCTGCAGCAGGATACCCGACGCGACAGTCGGTTCGGGCAGTCAGTTCTTCAGAACCTGTTTGGGCTTTAGGATCCAACTCCACCCCCCGAGGGCCCTGTTTGTTCTGTTCCAGGCTACACTCTCAGTTAGTTGGTAAATTTTTTAGGTCAATCTCAGTTATGTCCTCGCCGTTGCGAGGCCCAATTGACCATGGTTGTTGTTTTGAGTGAGCCTGGGGGCTAGGGATACCCCATCAGTGAGAACAAGCAGCCTGCTTGTCCTCGGAGAAAGCGAATGCTACATACCTGTAGAAGGTATTCTCCGAGGACAGCAGGCTGATTGTTCTCACAAAACCCGCCCGCCTCCCCTTTGGAGTTGAGTCTTCCCTTGAAGTGTATTGTCTTGCTACATACTGGACTGGCCGGCTCGAGCCGGTTTCGGGCGGGAAGACGGCCGCGCATGCGCGGTGCGCATGGGCGCGCGAGGACTAGCAAAGGCCTTTGCTAGTAAACTTTCCGATGGAGGGGGCTGCCGAGGACGTCACCCATCAGTGAGAACAATCAGCCTGCTGTCCTCGGAGAATACCTTCTACAGGTATGTAGCATTCGCTTTGTGGTATGTGACTTGCTGCAGCTGAGCAGAGAGAGCAACTGAAAGAAATGTTGGTGACCATGGAAGATGTACTGAGACAAATTGACAAGTTAAAGAGTGATGAATCACCTGGACCGGACGGCATACACCCCAGGGTACTAAAAGAACTCAAACATGAAATTGCTGATCTGTTAGCGATCTGTAACCTGTTGTTAAAATCATCTGTAGTACCTGATGATTGGAGGATGGCTAATGTAAGGCCGATTTTTACAAAAGGTTCCAGGGGTGATCCAGGGAATTACAGACCGGTAAGCCTGACTTCAGTGCCGGGGAATATAGTGGAAGCTATTTTATAAAGCATAAAATTACAGAACACATAGAAAAACATGGTTTAATAGGACAGAGTCAGCATGAGTTCAGCCAAAGGAAGTCTTTACACTCCAATTTGCTTTATTTCTTTGAAGGCATAAGTAAATGTGGATAAAGGTGAGCCAATTGATGTAGTGTATCTGGATTTTCAGAAAGGATTTGATAAAGTTCCTTTTGAGGGACTCCAGAGAAAATAAAAAAGTCATGGGATCAGAGGCAATGCCCTTCTGTGGATTAGAAATTGGTTATTGGACAGAAAATGGAGGTTAGGGTTAAATGGCCATTTTTCTCAATGGAGGAAGGGTGAATAGTGGAGTTCCACAAGGATCTATACTGGGACCGGTGCCATTTAACATATTTGTAAGTGATCTGGAAAACAAAATGATGAGTAAGGTGATTGAATTTGCATATGACACAAAACGATTCAAAGTTGTCAAAACGCATGTGACTTTATGAAAAATTGCAGGAAGACTTTAGGAAACTGGAAGACTTGAACGAGGCATATTTTCAAAGCACTTAGCCTTGCAAAGTTCCATAGAAACCTATGGAACTTTGGAAGGCTAAGTGCTTTGAAAATATGCTTGGCATCCAAATGGCGAGTAAAATTTAATGTGGACAAATGCAAGGTGATTCACATTGGGAAGAATAATCCAAATCGTAGTTACCTGATGCTAGGGTCCACCTTAAGAATCAACACTCAAGATAAAAGATGTAGATGTCATTGTAGACAGTATGCTGAAATCTTCTGTCCAGTGTGTGGCAGCAGCCAAAAAAGCAAACAGGATGCTAGTAATTGTTAGGGCAGTGATGCAAAATAAGACCAAAAATGTTATAATGCCTCTGTATCGCTCTATGGTGTGACCTCGCCTGAGTGTTGCATTCAGTTTTGGTCACCATATCTCAAAAAAGATACAACAGAATTAGAAAAGGTTTAAAAGAAGAGCTACCAAAATGATAATGGATGGAACTCCTTCCATTTGAGGAAAGGCTAAAGAAATTAGGGCTCTTTAGCTTGGAAAAGAGGCTTCTGAGGGGGGATATAATCTTGAGTGGTGTAGAACGGGTAGAAGTGAATTGATTTTTCACTCTTTCAAAAAGTACAAAGACCAGGGGGACACGCAATGCAATTACATGGAAATACTTCTAAAACAAATAGTAGGAAATATTTTTTCATTTAAAGTATAGTTAAGCTCTGGAACTGATTGGTAGCATGGAATGTTGCTAGTATTTGGGTTTCTGCCAGGTACTTGTGACCTGGATTGGCCACTGTTGGAAGCAGGGCACTGGGCTAGATGGACCATTGATCTATCTATCTATCTATCTATCTATCTATCTATCTATCTATCTATCTATCTATCTATCTATCTATCTATCTATCTATCTATCTTTATGTTGTTTTTGTAAATGCATGTGCATTTAAAGTTGTTTTAGTTGTGACCTGTGACTCAGGCGATACACCTGCTGAAACATGGCCTCGTGTCGGGTCAGTTAATAGTTGTGGTGCTTAATAAAAACTGCTCTTCTACCCTACTGGCTGCAAGGTTGTTCTTGGTTCACCCCTACTCTTTTGGTTTGTTACTGTTTCATATGTAGAGGGCTTAGACTTTTGTTTTGGTTTCTGTTCTTTATAGAGTGGCCACCATATGCTGTTTGTGTAACTGAATGTACAATAATTGAATTTGTATTAGTGAGAGGAGGAGTTAGCCTAAATGCGGCTTATATGCTACAATATGGTCTAAGTGGAATAAAAATGACCAGGTTAGATTAGGTCTGGTATAATTTGCCATGGAGTATTTCAAATCACTGTTTGAAATGGCAGGATAATATTGTCACATATGAGTGACGTCATCCACTGAGCCCGGTGCGGATATGGCAAAGTACACTGTCGATTTAAATCTTTGAGGCAGTGCCCCCACAGCGCATCCATTAATGCCTTCCTGCCAAAACTACAGGCCAATCAGAGCCCAGTCAACAAGTTTTAAACATATACTGCTGCTTTCTTGCTTTTGTTAAAGAAAAAGAACATTCTGGGGCCCTTTTACAAAGGCGTGCTGAAAAATGGCCTGCGGTAGTGTAGATGCGTGTTTTAGGCATATGCAGAATCATTTTTCAGCGCACCTGTAAAAAATAAATGCCTTAAAACATTTTTTTTAATGAAAATGGACATGTGGCAAAATAAAAATTGCTGCGCGTCCATTTTGGGTCTGAGACCTTACCACCAGCTATTGACCTAGCGATAAAGTCTTACATGGTAACCAGGCAGTAATGACCTACACGCATCAAATGCCACTTGGCACACGTCTGATATGCGTGTCCGAAAATAATAATTATTTTTTGGACACGCGTATTGGACATGCGCCAAAAATGAAATTACCAGAAGAGCCACATGGTAGCTGGGTGGTAACTCCATTTTGGCGCGCATTGGGCGCGCGTAGACGCTTGCGCAGCTTAGTAAAAGGGCCCCTCAGTTCCCTATAACAACTTTAAGCATAAACATGCACCATCTGCTGGCCAAATAGGAGAAATACACTTCAGACATAATTAAAACAGGGAAATATATATTTTACAGGCTTAAAACACAGTTTCTTCACGTAACTTAAATACAATGTCCAAACCATTATATAAGCGTTCATTAGCTCAAGCAATCATGATATATCATCTCTTCAATAGCCAATTCTGTATGAGGTTTGAAAGTTGATGTTCAATAATGTTATAATTCTTGCTACTTTGATGGAGTTTCCTGGCATTCTAATAAGAATTTAAATTTGAAAAAGAAAATAAAAAAGATATAGCCACTGGCCCAGCACTGCTTGGTGAGACAACAGTGGTTGCTTTAAAAGTAGAAAAAAAAACTTGAGCTAGTTCTTTAGGTTTGCTACATGTATAACTGTTAAGCTTTGAGAATTTCGTTGGTGGGTAGATATGTTTCTTTGCCTTACACACATTCCTTTGACATGAGACTTGGAGAGGGCTGGTTTGACCAGAACTGCCTTTGGCGGATTGCAGAAACAAGCGAGACCTGTATTTTAAGCCCAGGAGAATTTGCTATGCTTTTGCTACTGCTATGTTCTTAATTGTTTATATGTGTTTTTCATGTAAATGTGCACAGTGCATCAACTGACTTTTGGTATGTGTTCTTTTGCCACACGTTAATATGGGAATAATGAGGAACCTTAGTGGGAGACAACTACTTTGCCAGTTTTATCACTAGAAAAAGCTGTCTTTCACACACTTTTTATAAGACATGAACCTTTTATCCTCTTAGATCCTAATTCGTTAGTGCTTTCCTCCTTTTCTGGATTCAAAGGAAAGACGTTTATAAACATTGGGGTGTCTGGATACAGAGAATACAATTAAATGATTTGTAAACTTTTTATTTTTAATATTGATTATTACCTTAAATGTAAATCATCACATCATAGCTGTAATTGGGGCTTGCATTGCAGTTGCTATATTAGAATCTTTTTGAGTTTCAAACTTGACTTTATATAAAACATTGACATAACAGTAAAGTCCTGATTTATACATGTCCAGTTACTTTAAAAGGCTTTACTGAAAGAGGGATTTTAGTTCCAAGTGGACACATACAAGTTTCTCTCAGTACTCCATTCCTTCACTTCAACAAGTATGTTAAACAGGATTGCACCCTCTACCAAGCCCAACAAAGGATGGAGAAGTCCCACCGAAAAATTAGGAAAGATATACATGATAAAACAATACTTAAGATATTGGTGCCATATCAAACAAGAAAGACCTATAAACCTTTTCCAAGGTATTTTCTTAAACTGCCAGCAATCATACATATCAAGAGTCCAAACTGAAAAATTTTTCAAGAGAAATTCCTTCGTGTGTAGGCTCAAAAACATATCTTTAGCATTAGAAATTTTAATTATACATGTTGCAGGATATTTTAGAAAAAAAGAATCACCATTTTTAGCCAGTACTTATTGCGGTAGTTCTTTATTGTAAATTAACAGTGCGGTAATGCCGACACAGCCCATTCGCTTTGAATGGACTGTGTTGGCATTGCTGCGCGGCTTTGTAAACAGTGGGGTAAGTGTCATTTCACCCTATTTGCTGTTATGAGGTGTTTGCTTATAAATTGTTTAACTGAAAAATCTTGAAAAAAGTGCATGAGATTCTGTGGCGTGTCTGTTCTCCAGGTCAATAAGGTTGACTGGTCATTCATTTTGTTTGGTTTAACCTCTACTGGGGCAACTTTTGAAATTGCTGGTAATTTTGATTTTGATAAATACGTTTTTTTCAGTCCACCAAATGATCATTTGTTTTTCAGGAAACATTTTATGAAACTTTTTTTTTCACTCCCTAACATTTTGTTTGACTTGGAAATATGTGTTTTAATTGTAGTGAAAAATCTATTCTGACCAACTAACTGTAAATTGACATCAAAATTATGTCATGATTTACAAAGAATATTTTATCATGCTACATATTTTTGCATAATTGTCTTATAGGCATATTTCAGAGCCAAATTTTATTATTGTACACCCAGCCATTTATTTAGAGAATTATGATGGTGGATGGGGAAAGCATGCAGATCATGACTCTTGAAAAAGTGTGTGTGCATCTGCAATCAGAAGAAGAGAAAGACAGTTTGAAAAGTGCAATTCTAATAAAATAAAGTGCACTAGGCTTTGTGCAGGGTAAGCACAGCTTTAGTGCATGTTTTGTGGGTGCATAGATACAGAAAGGGGGTTTTGCACACAAGGTAACTCAGCACAAAGCCTTGGATTAGATACCAGTGCACTGCATTTTTAGAAGCATGGTAATGAGGCTAATTATTTAGCACAGATGTAGAGAAGTGTACAGAAGGCTAAGCACAATGCCAGGGTTTTAACCCTTTGTTTCCTTAGACTTGATGTTATCTTGTTCTTCTGCAGTAGTATTTGAGGATTCAATGCTTGTTTTCTCCTTTGGACTGAGCATACACACAGGACCCACAACTTTAATTTTTTTTTAATTCCATGTTTGTCTGTTTATTTTATAACAATCATTGATTGATTAAAAAACAAGACACAGAGGCTGATTTGAGGTGAAGTGCTGCACTTCACTTCTGCTCAGTGATTCCCCCCAGACCTTCTCCCCTTCCTGGACACTTTTAAGGCAGGAGCTAAGAGCTGCCTGCCCTGCTTGTTCCTGTCTCTACACCACCATCTTGCAAAATTATGGCTCCTGCTCCCGTATTGTGCATTCTGAGATGCACAATGCAGGGTCAGTCTTTCAAATAAGGAACTTTTGTAATAATTTCCTTATTTGGTGGACTGACCCTTGTGCAGTACATGTGGGGTCAAGCCCTGCCATTTTGCATGAGTGGGCTGAATGTTTAGGAAAAATAAATGTCTCCCTGTCGGCGCATGATCCGATTCCTGCTCATATACTGTCAGGAAAGGAGACATTTTACTCTTCACAGCAGCAAATGGTTGCATATTACTGTGTTGATGTGCACTGTTTTTCCTGACAGCACACATTTTTTAATGTAGTGATAATTTGCATGCTATTTGCCTATAGTATTGGGAAACTAAAATGTGTGTTAGCTCACAGCTTTCTAATAATGGATGCCTAAGTGTCAGTTTATGGCTCCAAAACAAACTTATTGTTTCTGCTCCTAATCAGGGTATATATGCTTATTTATTTATTTATTTACATAATTTGTAATCTTCACAATTTTGATATTCTTGGCAGAGAACATAAAAATATACATATTATTAAAAACAATGAAATGGAAATGGGACTCGATATACCACCTTTTCTGAAGTTTTTGCAACTACATTCAAAGTGGTTTACATATATTCAGGTATTTATTTTGTACCAGGGGCAATGGAGGGTTAAGTGATTTGCCCAGAGTGACAAGGAGCTGCAGTGGGAATCAAACTCAGTTCCCCAGGATCAAAGTCCACTGCACTAACCACTAGGCTACAAAAAACACTTGGCACAAAACAAACATCGTTAATATCAATATTCCTCCTGCCAGAATGAAATACACAGTTCCAATACAACATAAAGGCTCCATGTTCTTAACTTTCTTCATAGGCTTGTTGAAAAAATCGTGTTTTAAGCTTTTTCTTAAATACGGAAACTTCTGAGATTAGGCTCAAATCAATTGGCAACAAGTTACATAATTTTGGTTCAGCAACAAAGAAAATGAATGATCGGTATTCCTGTAGCCTAATCAGTTGATAATTTAGCACATCCAATAATCCATTATCTGCAGACCTCGGAGCTCTGGGAGGCTGACTCAAATTAGCCGAGATAACTACTGATGATAAATTATTCAGCACCTGAAAAACTAATAACAACATTTTAATTTTAATACGTTATTCCACAGGAAGCCAATGTAGCTTCTTCAAAATAGGTTTAATGCACTCAAAGCAGCTTGTATCAGTTATCACTATTGTGGCGGCATTTTGGGCACCTTTAAAGTTTTTGGGGAGGATTTAGAAATCCCTAAAAGCAACCCATTTTAATAGCCAAAACAAGGGCATACAATGCTCTGCACAACCGGCCTAAAATTGGTATCATTGACTAAATCTTTGTCTCACAATTTAAAGAAGACTTGCCTGATTATTTTCATTGCATGCAGTTTCATAGTAAGAGCTGAATCAAATATAACTATGGGGCGTACACAGATAACAACCTTTTGGGCTGTTATTGGGGAACCTGACAGTATAGATTACTAAACAAACAAGACTCTTACCACGTTCAGCATTAGATAATATAGTGTCAGAAGCAAATGTTCCCTCTTATCTCTAAATCCGAGCTCACTTCGCCCAAATAATAACAGAACTAACTCCACAATCAAGTATTATAAAAATAAGGTACTTATTTATTTACTATAGCAGTAAAGATAATGTGCAAAGAAGGCAAGAATAAAGACACGGGAAGTCTTATCATAACAGCTCAGAGTAAACGCACATTACCCTAGACAGAGTTCTAATTCCATCAACTATTCTAAACCCAAAGCACTACACAAGGATACATGGCAAACATACAACCTGATGCAGACGTCCAGCAGGAGGCAGAGTGTTCCAAAGATGGTCAGTCAGATGCAAAGCAGGGTGGCATCTTGGCTAGAATGTCAACACAGCAGCCTTTTGTATCAGATATGAGCCTTCTTTTATATATAAATCACAAACTGCAACTGGCTAACGATGTGCATTCTGGCCTTGTGGGTGGTGCACACATAATTTTGTTTAGCCCCAGAAGTTGTGGTTTCAAGGGCCAAAAGACTGTCTCACTGGCACCACATTGAAGGGGTTACCTGACAAGGAGCTGGGGTTTCATAAACCGTGTGTAATTTTGATAGCCACATCATCTCTCTGGCTGCATGGGAGATTCCAAGTGTCGTCTGGCCATGACGTTGGTCTGATGACAATGTTGTCATTCTGGTACATTAGTCATCCATGTTGACATTCTTGTCTGCAAGGCTGAGGCTCATTAAACAACTGACTAGCAATAAAAGATTAAATAAGTCTGAGTCTGCATTTTAAATTCAATTTGTTAATGCTGGATAATGCCATGTAATATAATCCTATATATTTGTTATATATGAACATACAGTGCTGTATATAGTGCTTGTTTTGCTCCTAAAACACCCAAGTTCCTTAAATTATGGACAGTTGGAATTTTTACATCATCCATAATGAAATGAGAAGGTATATCATAATTTGGCAACCGAGATAGAAATAATATTTGAGTTTTTGCTACATTTAACTTCAATTGGTTTCCTCTCTTTCATTGACTAATGGTATGCAGACAGAGCTGCAACAGGGCAAATGAGGATTGATCAATCTGAAATAAAAATTTAATATCATCTGCATATATCCTAAATTGCAGTTGGAATTGCTTCTCCCATAGAAATGGATAAGGGTATTTTTTTAAGGGAGGGCTTCATTTCTCTTCCACCACTCCCCCCCTAAACATTTGCAGAAACTTCACTTGTACAATATTGGAACTCCCACAAACTCACCTCCTTTCTTCCTATGACTTGAGCTGCCTCCACAGGCTACAAAGTACTTCAAAGCTGCTGCTAGAGGTTGTAGCAGCCATTTTCCTGAGGCATCCGCTAGAAGCCTTTTCACCCCTACTGGACCACCAGGAATTTCAGGTAGGCTTGGTGGGGGGAGGGCACTATCCTTTATGGAGAAAGGGGTGGGTGGTTTAACTTGGTCAGGGGTTACTTTTCTAATGGCCGGTCAGAGCTGATAGTCGGTGGTACTGTCCAGTTAAATGCTCCTGAATATCAATGATTGGGTGGCCATGTGCAATTTAAGAGGGCAGGAGACTCTCCTTAAATTGCTTTGAATATTGTATGGATAATGTACATCATTTAATAGGCACATTTACATTTATGGAAATGTTCTGCAGAATTCCCACTGAATTTCAGAAACTTTGTAACTGAAATTTCTACCTCTTGCCATAGAAGCTAGCCGGATGATGACTGGCACTCAATTTTATATAACTGAGCACTCTGCATTACCGGAGGACACATTAGTTTCTATAGTCATGTTACAAGCCCATGAGGGCCTACCTGTATGGGGAATGAAGAAACATTTGAGCAAAGTTAACAGCATATTTAAAAAAAATCTGGTATTTTCCACTTTTATTTGAAGTCCTATTCATTCATCATGGACATGATTGTTAACCCTCTGTGCTTGTAGAAAGCATGTCTAACAGGTTTATGCACCCTGAAGACATGTTCCTATTAAACTCCTCTGACCCACAATATTTATTTTGGCCTGAAAGTATGAGGAAGAAACAGAGTTCATTATGGAATCTTTCTCCAGTCTCTTCATTGTGCTTTATCTGGGACAAACAAGTCTAAAACAAAGCTCTTTCTAAATGTATATCCTACTTTACTGGCTTGAAAGCTAGGGATATATGGCTAGAAACCTTGACTTCTGTCATTGAAAGATCATACTTGAGTTTTTGTGAACCTGTTCCTTTTTGTTACACTGGCTCAGTGCCCTATTGCAGGTTAAGCAGGCTATGGTATACTGAGTTGCCTGGCACTGGACCTTAACTGCAAATCAGAATGCTTTTACAATAGGTTGATGGAATTGCAGATAATTTTAAATACTATGAGAGTTAGATTACCCACATCCTTTTGGCATTGTGTAATGTTAAATACAATTTCTTCCATAAAACTTGATGCATTGTATTCTTTAATATTTCCTACTTTTTTTTTTTTTATGAGAGAAACAGCATGACATGAGATTGATACTTGGCAGGGCAGTTGCTGCTTAAAAATATTCAAATACATTATCTGGATATTTTAAAGTGTATTTTCAAATATATTCTCTGTTTTATTTTTTTTATTTATAACAATAATTCAACAAAGGTAACGTTGTTAAGCAATATGCCATAATTTACATAGGAAATAATTAGGGATAATTCCCTCTACTAACAAAATTTTTTATAAATGCTTTAGTCCACAAGGGGAGGAGACTGATCAATGCACCATAACCTGAGAGGAGGTATAAAAGAAACAACAAATATAAATAAGAAAATAAGGTATTATTAACTGCTTCAAATCTCTCTATTAAATCCAGGTCATTACAAGTCAGGTTTTGGAGGCTCTTGCATCCAAAAAAGATCGAAGTTGTGAAGGTTCAAAGAAATGAAAACTAACATTATCAATCTATAATACACATTTACATGGAAACCTTAACTGAAATTTAACTCCCAAATTCAGAACTGCTTGACGCATAGACAGAAATTTCTTCCTTCTTTCCTGTGTCCATCTGGAGACATCAGGAAATATCTGAATCTTTTCTCCCAAAAAAGTAAGTGGAGCAGATTGTCTCGAGTAAAGTCTTAACAAAGCTTCGTCTTGAAGAAATACAAAGCAGACCAATAAGGTGGCTCGAAAGTCCACCTCTTCTTGTGATCTCTCCAAAAGAACTGTTACATTTAAGCTATCAGAAGAAGATTCCGCCACCACTCGTCCCTCTAATCTAGCCACATGAGCAGATGAAACTGGTAAATAGTAAAGTTTTTGTATTGGCGGGAACCCATTTTCAGAATATTGAAGAACTTCTTTTAAAAATGTATGAAATAGATCCCGTGAGGAGTTTAACAGAAGGAAAAATTTAACAGTCTCGTTAGTGATCTAGCTCCATTTTCTAAGTTCTCCAATTTACAATGGACCACATTTGCATCTTGTAACAATTTATGTTCTACCTCTTTTATTTGGGATAAAGATAATTCACAATTTTTCATATTAGACTCCTGATGGTTTAGTCGAGATTGAAGCGTTTCAATCATTGAGGCATTCAACTTTGAATTGGAAACAAAAGTAAGACCAACTTTATGCAGGGATTCCATAGCCGACCATTATTTATGTATTTATTTATACCCCACATTTTCCCACTAGTTGTAGGCTCAATGTGGCTTACATAGAACCGTAGGGGAGACTACAGTACAGAAAAATACAATTAAACAATGCAGTGTTACCTTTGCAGGTCTTACCAACGGTTGTAAAGCTGCTTCAGAGTTAGGCCGCATTCCACCCAACTTTGGTGTTCCAGATATTGTCTCTAGTTCTGACAAATTCAGCACAACATCTGAAGAGGTAGCTAAAAGGCTCCGATTTTCAGGGGAACCCCCTCCTAGAATGTCGCTATATCATAGTGAAGCCCCTCCTTGGCCAGATCAGAAACCCCGACTTCCAAGGTCTCGACGGGTGCACTTCCCAACATGCTCACTGCCCCTGGAGCTTGTTGCACTGGACTTCGTGGGCTAAGTGAAATTTCACTTTCCTGACCGGGACTCCTCTCTGTTCCGGTCAAAGGAGCGCCCTAAGATGCAGTTGGCGTCGCTTATGCTGTGATCGGTAGCTGACGAAGAGCAAGGGTCACAGAGGGTAAGGAGGAACCACCTCTAATCTTTCCCTTTCTTAGGCATTATAGTTCAAGAAATTGAAAAAAGGAAATAAAAATCTCTGAGAGCTCAGCACAGGACATCTGACCTCAACGCCATCTTGATCCGTCTCCCCTATATTCTCTGTTTTAAGTTAGGCTGCTGAATATACAGTCCTAAACTTTAAATTGATAAATTATGCATTTTAAATTGGGGCCTAAATGGATAGAGTTATGTGGATAGCACTAAATATTGGTGCTGTCTGAATCCATTTTTGGCCTCATCCATTAAAATACCTTCTGATCCTCTTTTTCCTACAGACTAAATACATAACTTTTTTGGCCAGTGGGGCATTCCTGAATTTCCAGCCTGAATGATTTATGCATGTCTTTATTTGACAATCTGACCCCTAGTGGTGGTCCTTCCAGACTACTACTGGGGGTCAGTTGGCACCATTTTTGAAAAAGCAGCCGTCAGTTCAACAGCAAATGGGGATTGCTCCTCCCCTCGTTGAGTCATGGAGTTACAGTAGGTTTAGGAGGGAAGCAGGAAGGGGTGAATCTTTGCTGACCCTCTGATTTATTTAAGGGATTGGGTTTTGACTTTGACTTGTATGCTCAATGTTGGGGCAGAAGAGGGGGGCCTTCAGCCTCGTTATCCACCAGG
The DNA here is from genome assembly GCF_901765095.1 of Microcaecilia unicolor. Classification (NCBI taxonomy): domain Eukaryota; kingdom Metazoa; phylum Chordata; class Amphibia; order Gymnophiona; family Siphonopidae; genus Microcaecilia; species Microcaecilia unicolor. The sequence goes on from NC_044034.1 coordinate 92,612,659, forward strand.
GGAAGGGATCCAGGAGGCTCTTTGCAAGGGTTACCATACATCTGGATTCCCCTGGACATGACCTCTGTTTCAGGGGACTGTTGGGGGTCCGGGTGGTTTTCACCAGCCTGCCCATTTGTCCGGGTTTCTGGGCAGGCTGGCTGCCTGGCAGGTCTCAGGGTGCCCTCCCCTCACGTACCTTAATGCACTCTGCCGCTGACCCATTCGCTGATGCCACTTCAAAATGGCTATCGAGACTTCAAGCGGTGGCCTCACGAGACTTCTGCAGAAGTCTCCAAGGCCACCGCTTGAAGCCTTGGCAGCCATTTTGAAGCGGTGCCGGCAGCGAGCAGGTTGGCGGCAGAGCCAGGCAGGAAAGAGTAAGGTTCTTTCCTGGCCCGAAGAAACCACTAGACCACCAGAGTGTGCGGTAAGTTACGTGAGGGAAGGGGAGGTGGATGGATGGATGGAGTCATGTAGGTGGAGGTAGACTGGAAAAAAGATTGGGGAGCGGGACATACATAGGAGAGAGAAAAGGGGGATATACAGCATATGGAGAGGAAAGGGAAAGGAAAGGAAAGGGGGACATGCTCATGGATGTTTGCTTTTTTGGAAGTGTACATCTCTTCATTTTGTATTTACCAGAGTACGGAAGAAAATGTATTTTTGTTATTTTGCCAGTATTTTTACTGCTCATAGTATATGCCTTTCTTTGGGGGGGGGGGGGAGGGTCAATGTGACTCTGTGGGGGTGGGGTAGGGGCATGGCAAGGTAGGGTGGGGCTGAAGGAATGGTTGCATTTTATTTTGTGTCCTTTTTTTGTTGTTGCGGCAAATATGATAACGCTACTCTTTGCAGCTACTCAGAAAATAGATATACCTCCATAAGGTGTGGTTCCTTTTTTGTGTAAATGGAGCCTGCAAACAATTTTTCATGTGCTCCTTTCACAGTTTTTGCAATTTGCAATGAGCTGCTTTGTATGATTTTGTATCACAGCAGCTCATTAACGGCAAATTTAAATTTTTGTGCAAAGCAGACTTCATGAAAAACGTACTACTATAAAGCATCTCTCCCTACACTCTTCCCCGGGAACTCCGTTAACTGGGTAAATCTCTCTTATCTGCACCCTTCTCCTCCACCGCTAACTCCAGACTCCGTTCCTTTTATCTTACTGCGCCATATGCCTGGAATAAACGTCCTGAGCCAGTCCGTCAAGCTCCATCTCTGGCTGTCTTCAAATCTAGGCTAAAAGCCCACCTTTTTGAGGCTGCTTTTAACTCCTAACCCTTACTCACTTGTTCAGTACCCTTATTTTATCCCCCCCCCCCCCCCATCTCAATAATTCCCTTATCTCTTATTTGTCCTGTTTGTCTGTCCTAATTAGATTGTAAGCTCTGTCGAGCAGGGACTGTCTCTTCATGTTCAAGTGTACAACGCTGTGTACGTCTAGTAGTGCTAAAGAAATAAGTAGTAGTAGTAAGTCACTTTTACAAAGTATGCATCACAGAAAGAATAATTCAAAACATGTAGAAATGTGCAAAATCTCCAAATTTCAGGTGTCTTGTTCTATTTTTCTTGAAAAGCACACCTTTAGTGCCTGTGAGTATAAAGTAAAGGTGTTTTGTTTTTTTTTGCTATTACCCCTGGAAACAGCTCTTAGCAAAGCAAGGGACCCATTTGTTGGGTTTGGAGCACAGCTCCAGATGAAATCTGACTAACTAGCAATCTTCTAAAGTTAAGTTTCACAATATGTGGGTTTTGGTTTACTTTTTTTTATTGTTTGGTGTTTGGCATTTTTTTGTCATTTGGACTTTTTTTTTCCACTAGATAATCACCATGCACTGAGGGGTCTGTTTTACTAAGCCGCTAGCTTGGCTTAGTAAGCAGGAGGCTATATGTTGAGTGTAGTTTTTTTTTCCGCCTTGTCTTTTTATCTCCACTGGGTTGCCAGAGATTGTAATTGCTATAGCACCTGTGTTTGGACATTAGTCCTGTTTCGGGTGTTTAGCACTGAGGCATTAGCTTCCACTTTTGCAATTACTTGTGAGTGTTGTGGTTACTTGTTATCTAATGATAGCTAGCAGGCGCTGTATTGAATTATTGTATGTATACCTGCTTACCTTTGTTGTTTTGATATCTGAGTATAAAGTAAAGAACACCAAGATATATATATATATATATATATATATATATATATATATATAATTGGGTATCCACTTTTCATATCTTTTGACAGTTGTGATGGAGAAATAGCTGAAATTCAGCTCTTATTGATCACAAAGACACACAAAAAATATGTATTGGGCCTGGCTGAACTATGACATTAAATTCTAAAAAAGTATGGCTTAGCACAAGTCATCATATGGCATCAAAGTGGTAAACCAGTGGTTAGATGAGATGTCTCATTATAGAGAGAAAACACAAGCAAGAGTCCACACTCCACACAAAGCAGACAGGTAAACAGCATAGTTGACGAGAATAGTGAGGTGTGTTTAATAAGCAGTTTTTACTGTTCCACACTGTCCTGTAAAAACAAACAGCCAGTTTAAAAAATTTGTATATTCCTAATTTTATTTTGGACAGTTTAGTTGCTAGGGGTTCCCATGTGTGGAAATTCAGTTTCCTCCTTGTCCTGGGAGAAGGTGAAATTACTCATTTTTTTTGTAGGAAGTGTTCTGTAAGGGTAACAGGACACACATTCTCATATACCCCCCTCCCTCCCCCCCCCCCCTCCCCCAGGAGTTGAATTCTATCAGCTATTTTATTAGATTTTCCATGCTGTGGCTGCAGGCAGGAAGGTACAAGCATGCATGGATGGTAGATGCTTCTGAAAGCTTTGAGAAAAAGAACTATGGTGAGCGTCTCTGCACCAGGCTCCATTGATATCATCTTGTGTGAGAATATGTCCTGCTATCCTTGGAGAGCACCTCTACAGTTGAGTAACACTGCTTTACTGCACACCATTAAGCATTAGTGTGGAACATAGAACAAACATTCTATCTGGAACTTTTAAAGCTGTGGCGTCTTCTTCCTTCTGGCTGCACTCCTATTCAAGAAGACTGATCTCTTCTTTAAGAGAATATCCTTTCACTTCAGTCTTTTTTTTTTTTTCATTTCACAGATCTGTGATGCAGTCTTTAAAGAGCACTTTACAAGCTCTTCCAACTCTTCTAGGCTTTAGAAACCTGTCTGGGGGTCTGTGTAGTCAAATCACAATTTTTTTTATAGCGGCTGACCTAATTTCAATTTTGGTTATGCCTGGGGTTTTTTTTTTTTTGGCCAAAAGACCATTGTAATTTATTGGCATGGTTTTGTTTTTGGCTGAAACTTACTGTGTGTTGTTTGGTGGTAGCTGAATGTTTGTGCTTTGTCCTGTTTGTCTTACTCCCTCCTCCCCCCCCCCCCCCCTACAGGCCTATCTTGGTGGTCTAGGAGTGTAGTCAGGGCTGGAGTGATTCCCCAGTCAGTTCTACGTTCTACCCATTGCTCTCAAAATGGCTCCATGACCTCTAGTGGCAGGGATTGAAAGGTAGTCTGGGGAGACCTACTCTTTGCATTTTTTTGTGTGTGTAATGTGATTGCATGCAGTTATGATCTTGCATATAGTAGTTTATATGGTAAATAGAGTGCTCCAAATACTTTGATACAAAACTTTAGCAGGAATTTCTGTAAATTTGGGATGATAAGCTCCTTAGGAATTAGCTTTCCCATGGAGATATGATGTCAGGCTGACTTAGTGCCACTCTCGGAGTGACGGCTGTCACTGTAAGAGTGGCACAAAGTCAGCCATTGTAAACGAACTATGGCTTTTTGAAACTAAAAGCCATAGTTTTCATTAGCTGAGGTCCATGTGTGTGGAGGCTGCTTGGAGGTAAAATACAGTTTTTCATTATTTAAATTATTTTATTAATTTTTGCTTAGATATTATTTGGATCATTCTAAATGAATTTCTAGGCTCTGTTGGATATAATGAAAATGCAGCAATTTGGTTAAACGTGGCATGCAAAAGCTAGATTCTGTGAGAGAAACTTGTGGTGACTTTTCAAGCACAAGTACTTTTGAGCTTATGGTGTTAGTAAGGAAATGATATTACAATAGCATGACATGTATATATTAGAAAATAAATTGAGACATATATTGCTCTTGATTTGTTGACCAGTGTCTGGGCTTTTTTTTTTTTCCAAACCTATTTTTAGTAAGAATAATTTATATCACTGCTTGTCCTTAATCGGTTTTATAACTAAATATAAAACGGGAAACATCCCAATGCTACTTTCTCTTGTTATATATGCACAGTTTGGGTAAACATAAAAACCTGGTGATAATGATTTTTTTTACATTTTCTATCAAAATTTCTGTCTCAGAGGATATGTAACTACATCTGCATTGACTTGGGAACAGTGGGATCTCTGCTGCCCCCCCCCCCCCCCCCCGGGTGCATTGTTGTTACCTCCTGGGGTGCTGGGAGCAGCCATGCGGATGTTGGCTCTGCCGGTTCCCTGTGCCCTGGAACAGGAAGTAACAGCAGTAGGGAACCAGTATAGCCAACAGCCGTGTGACTGCTCCCTGTACCCCTCCTGCGGCATGCACCCGGGGCGGACTGTCCCGCCCTTGGTACGCCACTGCCTGGGAACCTAAACATGCCAGACTTATTGAGATGCCATTAAAATGGCTTTCCTAGTTGTCAGCCTGTGCAGTTCCTGGTACTGAAGGTACTCCTGCCGGAATTCTGCGCAACTGTGGAGCACAGAATTTGTGTAGAATTTCCCATTGTGCAGAATTTAATAATTTTTGCACTGAATTTGCCTCTGAGAGAGCTGGCTGGTTCCCCCCCCCCCCCCCCCCTCCGGCTGCCCCTCAGAGCCCGTGGTGCTGGTGACTGGGTCCCCCCACCACCCCTCTGAGCCCACAGTGCTGGCTGGTTCCCTGACGCCCCCGAGCTTCTGTGTGGCCTACCTGAGCATGCCCTGGTGATTTAGTGGTCTCAAAAAGCAAGAAGGCAGACGATCCGCAAAATCCAACGTGGACACAAACAGAGCAGATCAATCAGTAGTATGGTTCAAAGCTTTATTATAAAGTAATTGACGACACAGACTGCGTTTTGCCCACAAGGGCTGCATCAGGGGCTTGAAATCAATGCAAGCTAAAACAGCAGGGAAAATAACCAGCAGTTTGACTTCCAGCACTTGATAAATGTGACCAAATGATGTCCCTCCTTGGGGCGCATTTATAGACCTTGTTTTGGAGGAAGTCAAAGTACTGGGTTTTTTTTTTTTTTTTTGCCCTACTGTTTTTGCTTTAGCTTGCATCGATTTCAAGCCCCTGACACAGCCCTTGTGGGTGAAACACAGTCTGTGTTGGGCGATTATTTTATAATAAAGCTTTGAACCATACTACTGATTGATCGGCTCTTTGTGTCCACACTGGTGATTTAGTGGCCTCTTTGGGGGGCAGGAAAGAACCCCACTCTTTCCTGCCTGCTGTTGCCGCTTCTTCAAAATGGCTGCAGAGACTTGAAGCGGTAATCCCATGAGACCTACCGCAGGAAGTCTCAGCAGCCATTTGGAAAAAGCAGTGCCACCAGCCCAGAGCAGCGGCAGCGGGCAGGAAAGAGTGGGGATATTTTCCTGCCCCGAAGAGTACTCCCAATGCAGCTTCTCCAGTCCTCCTACCTCACGGGTGAGTGCAGGGGAGATGGAAAAAATACAGATGGCATATGGGTGCAGGGAGGAGGCAGGAGGCTAATTTTAAAAAATGGTGGATAGGTTTGTGAAAAAAATGTGGATGCTGGGGAGGGAGGGGGGCATGTAAAGAAACGGATGCTGTGGAGGGAGGGAGCTGTAAAAACGAAAGTGCAGGGAGAGGGACTGGAAAAATATGGATGATGGGTGGGTGCAGGGAGGGCTGTAAAAAAGATAGATGCTGTGAGTTCTGGGAGGGAGCTGGGAATAATTTGGATAGTATCTGTGTACAGGGAGGGAGCTGTAATATTGGTTAAATTATGACAAACTTGCAGAATTTGCAAATTTTGTGCACAGAATTGTATAGAATTTATAAATTATTATTATTATTTATTGCATTTGTACCCCACATTATCCCACCTTTTTGCAGGCTCAATGTGGCGTACAGAGTGTTGTTATGATGCAGTCATTACATGATCTTAAATACATAAGCTGAAAGTAAATGTATAGAACACAGAATTGCATAGAATTTGCAAATTTTGTGAGCAGAATTTTGAATTTTTTTGCGCAGAAGTTTTCAGTTTCAACTTTGGACTCGGCCAAAACCAGGTGATGAGTTTTGGCTGTATTTTCAGTTTCAGCCAAAACTGAAAAAAGCAGTATCAGTCAGCCTCCTGTTCTTTATATCATTGGCTCTTGGAACCAGCAATTGTAGTGGGACGAACTCCCTAATAAACTTCTAAATCTTCACTTTCTTCTCTTTCTTTTGTTTTGTATAACTGTCCTGTACTTTTTCTACAATATTGTCATTTCTTTTGTAAGTTCTTTACCTGTTATTTTATGAATTGTAAATTACCTAAGGTGGCGTATCAGATAAAGACAAAACTTGAACTTGAATCTTGCCAATCCATCAGACATTTTGACTGTTGAGACCGTCTCCTCCCAGGCATTCCCTAAATGACAAAATCTAACCAGTGACCAAGAAGGTTTTCAGCATAATTAAAACTTCGTCCAGGTATCTTAGATAACTTAGAACTTGACCTCATGGTCCTGGGACCTCACTCCACAAAGTCTGACAGCTCCAGCTTTGGGTTACAGCACTTTCATGGAAAGGAAAAGAGGGATGCTACACCTCTTTTTCCTTGGTCCTTCAAATATGTTGCTTATGATCCAATTCCCATTAGGACAGGAATTCTTCTCCTTAGTCCTGCATCCTTTTGCAGAGTGGCAGAAAAGAAAAAGATAAAAATCTCTCCCAATTCACAGGATTATATATTTAATATGACAGGGCTGGGGGTACTGAGAGTAAGTACCATTTATAGCTTCAGTAAGGGGAGATCCAGTCATCACATAACAGTATCATGGTTTCAGAGGGAGCTCTGGTATGTGATCTCCAACCTCAACAAAAAAAGGGGGGGGGGAACCCTACATGAATCAAACAGCAAAAAAACAAAGGAGCAGGGGTGGACCCTTAGTTTTCCCATCATCAAAAGCAATAGGATTACCAGAGGATAAGGAAAAGCTGTTTTATTATATGAAGAAAGGCCAATAGGCTAAAAAATGTAAACAATACAACACTGCACCATGAGGCTTACTATGATGGATGAACTTGACATGGGTCCATATTTCAGCAAAATCACTTGCATTAGTAGCCATAACATCTAAAGCTACGGGAGAAACATATATATAAAAAAGATAAGTGTACAGAAGTATACTAGTATTTGCATACACAAATAATAAAATATAATTAAAATGTCAAATAGAAAACCTATTGTAATATAAAAATTGTATGAAAACATTACAAGTGACACCAAATGTTCAGGTGTGGAGGAAACACACCTCTAAAACCTACCAGAAACCCACTGTACCCACATCTAGGTGCCCCCCTTCACCTGTAAGGGCTATGGTAGTGGTGTACAGTTGTGGGTAGTAGGTTTTAGGGGGAGTCTGGGGGGCTCAGCACACAAGGTAAGGGAGCTATGTTCCTGGGAGCATTTTATGAAGTCCACTGCAGTGCCCCCTAGGGTGCCTGGTTGGTGTCCTGGCATGTCAGGGGGACCAGTGCACTAATGGCTCCTCCCACGACCAAAGGGCTTGCATTTGGTCATTTCTGAGATGGGCGTCCTTGGTTTCGATTATCGCCAAAAATCAGAAGCGACCAAGTCTAGGGACGACCATCTCTAAGGACGACCTAAATTTCCAGATTTGGGCGTCCCCGACTGTATTATTGAAACGAAAGATGGACGTCCATCTTGTTTCGATAATACGGGTTTCCCCGACCCTCCATCGGGACGTTGTGTGAGGACGTCAACAAAACTTGGGCGTCCCTTTCGATTATGCCCCTCCACGTGAAAGGAATGGAACACAAATGTGATAATTGCAAGACAAAATAACAGCATAACTTCTCATTTTTGGTATTCCTAGCAAATACAGCTATATGGCAGTATAAACACTGACAACTCTTGCTCTTGAAATTCAACCTACCTAATATAAAATGTTGATTCTTTTTGAGAATTGTGCATCTCATATATACAAAAATACATCAAATAAACTATATAAGAGTGGGTTGTATCCATCTACCAGCAGGTGGAGATGGAGAACTAAACTGAAGGAACTCATACCAGATGGCCATCCCCTATGCCATTTAGTATATCTCTATCTCCAGCAGGTGGTGGATCTGTACCATCTCCTGGATTCACAGGGCCTTAGGGGTCTCCTGGACCTTTGTCCAGTTGAGACTGTGTGTGTGGTCTGTTAACCTCCTTTAGGGGCATACTTGCTTGGTCAGTCCCTGCCTCACCCAGAGAAATCCCTTTCTCCCAGTTCTTTTTGCTGCTCTGTTACCTTCCTCACGAGAAAAAAGAAACCGAGTACATCTGGGCAGTGCTGTTGTGGAGCCAGCCTGTGCAGCACTGGAGTTCCCCTCAGGAGGAGTGCAGTTGCAGCCAGTTTACTGGACCGAGGAGTCAGTGAGCTTGGTGCAAGGAGGATCTGTGACTGAATGGCACTGCAGTGAGTGCGCTTGATTTCTGTCTCCCATTTACCTCCGGTGCGTGTTCCTGACGCTCATGGTGGCAGAAACGGTGAAGAGATGTTCCTGCGGCGGGAAACGTAGGTCGGCAGCGGTAATCTGTAGCACAGGATGTGCTGAGACATTTGTGGGAGATTCTGGGTCTCTGTCCCCTGGCATGACAGTTTCCCACGCAGGGAGCGCTGATGCGGGTGCCATCTTGGATTTTCCCTCGGTAGCTACCTCGGCCTCACTGCAGCTCGCGCTGTCTTCCTCTGCCTGAATCGCTGTAGATTTGGCTGGAAAGGAGGGCGGCAGTGTGACTGGGGGGCCGGGTTCAGCTGCTGGCACGGATGCAGCTGAGGTGGCAGGCCCAGCGGCTTTGGGTATGGGTTTCTCCCCAGAATTCATTCTCCATCAGGCTTATGAAACAGACCCTTCCCCTTCCTCACCCTATGGCGAGACTGGAGGATTTGAGTTAGAGTCTGTTACCAGTGTCACGGGATCAGGCTCACAAGCACAGGCGCCTGGACTCTGGTTTCAATGGTAGTTCTGTAGGACCTCTGTCTCTCATCCCTTCTCTTCCTGGGTGTTGGGGGGGGCTCATTGAGGACCACGAACACGGAGGATTGAGAGTGGGGAGATCATTTTGGAGGAGCTAGATGATCCCACAGCAGTACGGATTTTTCATAGGGAAGAGTTGACCTCCCTCACCTCTACTGCTATGGAAGTTCTACATATAGAAGATCCTGAGATGCAGGCTGCTACGGCGGTAAATGTGAGGATGACTAGCACGAGAAGACCAGCCAGGGCCTTCGCAGTGCATGAGGCCATCCAGGAGATCGTCACAGCACAGTGGATGAATCCAGATGCACCTCTGAAGGTGACCAGAGCCATGTCTTGCTTGTACCCAGTGCAGGGTAGCCAGGTGGAAAGATTTGCCCTGCCTCGGGTAGATGCTCTGGTGACGGCAGTCACCAAGAAGATCACCCTTCCAGTGGAGGGGTGGGGGCTGTGTTAAGACATGCAGGATTGGCTTCTGGAGGCTACTTTAAAGCACTCATTTGAGATGTCCGCTTTGGCCCTTCAAGCATCCATTTGTAGTTTGTACATGGCCCGGGCTTCCCTTGGTTGGCTTCAGCAGGCTGTGAAACAGGAGCAGGAGACTGCCCCATCTGTGATGGTGACCTTTCCTAAGATGGAGGCAGGTCTGGCTTACTTGGCAGATGCTGTATATGATCTTGTGCGAGATTCGGTGAAGCAGATGGCCTTGGCGGTAACTTTGCATAGATTGCTTTGGCTGTGTCACTGGGCCGTGGATACTGTGTCTAAGCAACGTCGTACCAAATTGCCCTTTAGGGGCAAGCATTTTGTTTGGGGAAGATTTAAAGAAGATTGTGAAAGACTTGGGGGACTCCAAATCCCAGTGGCTCCCGGAAGACAAGCCTAAGGCGTCAATTAGGACTGGCTCCGTGAGACCCTGATTTCGGGAGGCCCGGCGCTATCAACCGGATAGGCCATCTTTGTCCTTTCAGTGACCTCTGTTTCAACAGCGAGCTTTCTTTCATGGAGATAAAAGAGGATTGGGCTCGGCGACCCGACAGGGAGCAGCTGGTCGTCCTTCACAATGATAGGGCACCGGCCCACTCTTTGTTGTTGGAAATAGGGGGTTGGCTGGCTCGACATTACTGGGAGTGGGCCGAAATCACCTCAGATCAATGGGTTCTCGAGGTTATCAAAGGTTACAAGCAAGAATTTGCATCTCTCATCAGAGATTCTTTCTTGGAGTCAAAGTGCTACGGCTGCAAAACAGGAGCCAGTTCTAGCAATATTGCGAGAACTGGTGACCATTGGGGCTGTCGTTCCAGTTCCACAGCTTGAAAGGCGCAAAGGTCGGTATTTGGTTACTGCTATTGTGTTGCAGTGCCAAAAAAAGGAGGATCATTCAGACCCGTGCTTGACCTCAGGGAGGTGAATCAATTCCTCAGGTTTGCCATTTTTGCATGGAGACTCTCTGAACGGTGATAGCGGCGGTGCAGCTGCGAGAGTATCTGACGGCCTTGTATCTCAAGGAGACTTATTTATGTATTCCAATCTGGCCACCACTTCAGCAATTTCTGCAGTTTGCGGTACTGGGGAAGCATTTTCAGTTCTGGGCATTACCCTTTGGACTGGTCACGGCGCCACGCACCTTTTCCAAGGTTATGGTGGTGGTGGCAGCTTCTCTGCGGAAAGAGAGAATTCAAGTTCATCCCTTTGTAGACGACTGGCTGATTCGGGTGTCATCAGAATCTGAGAGCTGATGGGTTACTCAGCGAGTGGTGGAAGTGCTTCAGTCCTTCAGAAGGCTGATCAACTTCTCCAAGAATCACCTGATCCCAACCCAGACGTAAGTGTACTTAGGCATTCGGTTTGATATGATGCAGGGCCTAGTCTTCCTGCCGGAGGGCAGGAGGCTCAAATTGGTGGTGCAAGTGCTCAGCCTCTTGCAGTTGCCAAGTCCTCTGATATGGGACTTTGTTCAGGTGTTGGGGTCAATGACGGCCACTCTCAAACTAGTGCCATGGGCCAGGGCACACATGTGACAGCTACAACATGGTCTCCTAAGCCAATGTCTCCAGTTTCGCAGGATTACTCTCGACGACTTCCGTGGTTGCCTTGTGCGCGATTCAGTATGGCCTGGTGGCTTCTCCCCTTCCATTTACAGGGGATGCCCTTGGCATCGCTTCAGTAGCCTTACGGGCTGGGGGGCTCATTGCCTCCGTTGCTATGCGCAGGGGCACAGGTCGACAGAAAAAACAGCTTGGTCCATCAATCAGTTAGTGTTGAGAGCTGCGATGAACGCCCTGCTGGCATTTCAGGAGGTACTGCAGGGCGCTTCAGTGCAAGTGTTATCAGACAACACGGCGGTGGTGGCTTACATCAATCAACAGTCGGGCTGTACACTCTGAGGTGAGCAGGATGCCGATATGGGCGGAGGAGCACATTCAGTATGTATTGGCAGCTCACATTGCGGGTCAAAGCAATCTTCAAGTGGACTTTCTCAGCATCTGCTGGATGCGGCGGAGTGGGAGTTGTCAGACCAGGCATTTCGACAGATTTGTTGTCAGTGTGGTGCTCTGGAGGTCAACCTCATGGCATCACGGCAGGATGCCAAGGTGGCGTGGTTCTTCAGCAGGCAAAGGGTGGTCGGTTCCGTGGGACTCAACGTGCTTCTATAGCAGTGGCTGCAGGCATTTCTGCTGTACATTTTCCCTCCGTAGCCTCTAATCGGTTGGGTTCTACACAGGATCGGCAGATACCGGAGGTTAGTGATTCTGGTGGCTCTGGATTGGCCCTGATGTCTGTGGTATGTGGGTTTAGTTCGTCTATTGGTGGAGACTCCTCTTTGGTTTCCCCTGTCTCTGGATCTTCTCTTTCAGGGTCCAGGGCTGATGGAAGAGCCCTCCCGCTTTGGTCTTACGGCCTGGCCTTTGAGAGGTCTAGATTAAGGAAGAAGGGCTATTCAGACGGGGTGATAGCCATTTTACTTTGGGCTTGTAAATGGTGCACGTCGTTGGCATATGCATGAGTGTGGCACACCTTTGTGGCATGGTGTGCTGTTTGGGGATAGTCGTCCTTGCTGGCTTCAGTTTAACAGATGTTGGATTTTGTACAGGAGGAGCTACAGAAGGAGTTGGCTTATAATTCCCTCGAGTTCAGGTGGCGGCTCTTACCTGCTAGTTGAGAAATATGTCTGGTTCCTCTTTAGCTGCTCATCCAGATGTAGTGCGCTTTTTTTTTTTTTATGGAGTGCTGTCCACCTTTGGCCTCCATTTGCAGGCTAGAACTTGAATTTGGTGCTCCAGGGTTTGATGTGGGCTCCTTTTGAATCCTTACTCAGGGCGTCGGATAAGCACTTGACCCTTAAAACATGTTTTGGGTTGCCATGGCGTCAGCTCAGAGAGTCTCGGACATTCAGGCATTGTGTCGAGACCCTTTTCTTCAATTTTCAGAAGCTGGCGTAACTTTGCAGACTGTGTCATCCTTTCTACTGAAAGTTGTGTCTGCATTCCATCTTAATCAGGATCTTTTCCTTCCTTCTTTTTGACAGGAAGATTACCCGATGCAGTTTGCATCTCTGTGGCTTCTGGATGTTCGGAGGGTCCTTCTTCAGTACTTCAGATGGCCGATGACTTTAGGCGCTCAGACCGTTATTCTGGCAGGTTCCCGTCGGGGTGAAGCAGCCCGCCGGGGAGGGGAGGGGGCCTTCATGCCCGTTCTACTCAAGCTCAAGCTACCTCATGGGTGGAAACCAATGTTCTATCATTGGAGGAAATTTGTAGGGCAGCTACTTGGGCATTGCTGCATACCTTTTCCAAGCATTACAGGGTAGATGTAGCCACGTGGGCGGATGGATGTGCGTTTTGGGACGACGGTGTTGTCACGGGGAGCGGCAGCTTCCCACCCTGTTTAGGAAGTGTTTTGGTACATCCCACTGGTTCTGGATTCATCTGCTGCTGGGGCTAAGGAAGGTAAAATTATGCCTTATCTGATAATTTTCTTTCCTTTAGTCGCAGCAGATGAATCCAGCATCCCACCCTGATTTTCAGCCACTGATTCTTTCAGGCACAGCTTATGTTGCTGGTCTTTGCTGTGTAGTCTCTTTTCAGATACATTACAATTAAAAAAAAAAAAAAGAATAAACAGAGTTGGGGATTACCTAGGAGAACATGTGTCTCAACGTTCCAAGACAAATAGTTCCTGGTTACTGCTATTGTGTTGCAGTGTTTTCTGTGCAGACTGCGCTGTTGCGGTTCTCTATTTGTGAGGAAGTTTTCAGTTGTTATGTTCCAGATTCCATTCCTACTGCTTTGTGATGTGACATATACTAAATGGCATAGGGGCTGGCCGTCTGGTATGACTCCCTTTAGTTCCTGGGTTCATCTGTTGCAACTAAAGGAAAGAAAATTATCAGGTAAGGCATAATTTTACCATATATATAATATTTACATGCTGCATCTATAAGAAATTTTCAAGGATGGATCAGCAAGCATATTATAAAGGCTCACCAGTAGGTGAGAAAATGAGATATAAAAACATTAGAATTAGAAATCATACACAATGGTTAATAAGCATATTTGGAGGGTCTTAGGGCTTAGAGTGCCTCTTTAATCATCTAGACAAGGGTATAGGTCCTTTGTATATCCAAATGTAGTATGGTATAATATTATGTACTGATACTGCCACACCAAAAACAAACTGCAGCATGTAACATATATAAAAAGGAACATATCACAAGTCTGACAGGACTGTCTATAGTATAAATGTGGATATGGCACAATATCACAAAGAAAACATCATAAATCCAAGAGCAAAATGAAACTAATGCTATGCCTAAGGGAACAGAAAAAAATGTTTTAAAGCCAAAATGTACAAACTTAATTATAAACCTTATATTGATTATAATTTTTGTATAAAGGTGTCAACGCAAGCAGATCCCTGGAGTAATATAGTGGTCAGTGCAGTGCACTGTAGTGGTGGTGGTGGGGGAAACCAAGGCCCATATATCACTCTTTTACACTTGTGGTAGAAAGTGTGAGCCCTCCATAACTCACCAAAACCCTACAGTTCACACATAGGTGACCCCTTCACTCATAAGGGCTATTGTAGTGGTGTACATTTGGGGATGGTAAGTTTTGGAAGGCTCAGCAGATAAGGTAAGGAGGTGATAGTGAAATGTGTACCTAGGAGCTTTTATATGAAGTCCACAGCAGTGCCCCCTAGGGTGCCCCATTCCTCTCCTGGGATATCTGTGTGGCCAGTCTACTAAGATTGCTGGCTTCTCCTACATCCCAATAGCTTGATTTTATATGGGGGGGGGGGGGTTCCCTCGAAAATGAACCAAAAAGATAAATCATACAGAGCACAAAGCCTTCTAGCATGTGACCATTTTTTTTTAGAAAAACAAACCCAGACAGTGTGCTGTTTCGAAAATGTTTATTTCCTATTCAGATTTGGGACATTTAGAGGCATATTTCAAAGCACTTTGGGAGGCTAAGTTCCATAGGTTTCTATGGAACTTTGGGAGGCTAAGTGCTTTGAAAATGAGCCTCTTAGCGTAAAACGTCCAAGGTCCAAATTAGATGTCATATTGAAAATGCCCCTCCACGCGTGCCAAAGAATCAAATATAAAATGTAAATAATCGTAGACATACTGATATCGGTAGGCATATCTCCTCGATACCTACTAAGATTTCAGTAGTAGTGAAAAAGCTGCGCATGCTTCTTGAGGCTTTAAAACTGGAAAAATGGAGTCTCACTTTGAAGTAGATCACTACTATGCAGCTGAGGAATACCTGCCTCATAAGGAGGAGTCCATCATAGCAAGCCTCATGGGGCAGTGTTGTATTGTTTACATTTTTTAGCCTATTGTACTTTCTTCATATAATAAAACAGCTTTTCCTTACTTTGGTAATTCCGATTCTTGTGACATTGAGAAGACCAAGGGTCCACCCCTACTCCTTTGTTTTTTTTGCTGTGTGACCTCCAACTACAGTTGTTGCTGAAGTAGTTGGGTTAAGTGGATATAAAGAGGACAATACCTGAGTATTTGAGAATAAAGGGTCTTGGCACTATAGACAAATAGCAACTAGTTCCAATTGAGCTGAAAGCCTGGAAGAGAAGCTGAAAATTGCGGAACCAAAAGATAATGTATGTCAGTCCCACATCATTATAATTTGTCTTGTCTCAAAACAAGAACAGAAAAGGCAAAGAAGACAGGAATGAAAAGTAAACCAGGAAAAAGAAATTAAGATTGAAGAGTATTAATGTGTGGGTTATTAGAAAAACAAAGATGATTTTAATTAATTATCCAGGTGTGCACCTGCTACATAAATAGGAACAAAAAATTGCACAGAACAAATGGTATCAATGTTGGCCTAAATTAAAGTGATATCAAGTTGCCAGTTCAGATGTCTATCTGGCTATAGAGTGAAAAGGGAGGCCATGAATGTTTACTTGTTCAACAGGACTATAACGTCACAAACGAAGGATTGACTAATCAAAACTAAACTGTAAGCCTTTTTGTATGAAGACTGTTTAAAAGTGGTTCATAATCCTTGTTCACCATTCTTGCACACATAGGTAAATATATATATATATAACTTTTTTTTCAGATTAAGGTATTATAAAGAAGAACTTAAGGAATAACAAAATGCCTTTGTTCAGTAAATCACACAAAAATCCTGCAGAGATTGTGAAAACACTAAAAGAAAATATGACCATACTGGAGAAGCATGACAAAAAATCTGAAAAGGTATGAGGTAATGTATAAAATCATATTGGAAGTTTTACTGTCTGAAAGAAGTATTGAAGGTGACAGGCTTTTGTTTTCATCCAGAGTAGTTGATCATGAAGAAGCTTAGATGTAGATTGATATTGTTTTATTTTTATGTCAGAATTTCATATTTTATACATCAGGCAAACCAGTGCTTAGGCAGTATACTTTGATGTGTAAAATTTGTTTTAGTTATTAAGTTTTTCAAAAGAAAAGGTGCTCATTTTCAAAGCACTTAGACTTACAAAGTTCCATAGGTTACTATCAGCTTCTTTTAGAAAGCCATGCTACCGATTGGCGCACAGCAAATGAGAGGAAGCCCATAGGAATTAAATGGGCTTCCTCTCATTTGCTGCACTTCTCAAAGTGTAATTTCTGTAGAGTGCTTTTTGGTTTTTTTTTTATTTTGCAACAAAATTGTAAAGAGAATTGCAATGAAACATCCAAAAACAATCAAAAGGAAAAAATACACCTTATTATATCCATGATTATAACTAGACCACATAATGAGAGACAAACACTTTTGTGGAGTTTAACGTAGATCAACAGTCCTTTCAAACACAAAGGAACAAATTGGGTATTCTATCCAAATTTAGAACACCTATAGCCTCCCAATACTCAAACAAATAATTAAACATTCTGTTGAAGTAAATGTTTATCTTTTTTTAAATTTATTTATTTATCACAAAATTACAAACATATCCAGTTTGCAAAGTAAAACAGAGAAATATTTCAAGGAAAAATAAATGCTAAATCTAGCATATATTAAACAAAGCAATCTTTTCACTCTTCCTTAGACCACCAAAGGGTGGGGGGAGGAATCTAAACAAATTTAAGGAGCAATATAATCCAAAGAAAAGGAAAAATGCTTCAAATTGGCATAGTCCTGTTTGTTCATTCATCTTTGATTGCTGAATCAATTTTCTTATTCAGGTAGATGAAATTTTAGCGTCCAGAAAATACTTTAATTGAGGTGGTTCAAAAAAGACGCCAGACATTCGAATTATACATTTACAAGGATATACCAAAGTAAAAATTGCTCCGAGTGTTCTCACTTCATCTCTTAGCGCAAGAAATTGTTTTCGACTTTGCTGTGTTGTTTTCGTAACATCGGGATAAACCCAAATTTTTTGTCCGTAGAACAGTGTTGCAGAATATTTAAAGTAAAGTTTCATTATTAAATTCAAGTCCTGTTCAAACACCATAGATACAATAAGAGTCCGTCTAGATGTTATTTCTATCTTCGATTCCTCAAGTAATGCAGTTAAGTTTTGCATATCTACAACAGGAGATTCAGGTATCTCTCCCGATTTTTGAAGACTAGGTAGATAGTACACCTTATTACAAGGAGGGCATTCTGCGGGAGTTAACTTCAAAATCTCTTGAAAATATTTCTTAAGAAAATCTCGAGGCGTCAAAGCAGGAGACATTGGAAAATGTAACATTCTAAGAGTGAGACGTCGGTTGTAGTTTTCTATCTGCTCTATTTTACGAGCAGTAAAAATGTTGTCTTTAACAAGAGCTTCTACCGTTGTTTTAACTTTAGTGGTCTCTTCTTTAATAGCTGAAATTTGAATTGAGGATTCTCTTTTTATTTCATCATATGATTCTGACATTAGATTCAACTTACTTGTTAGTGAAGAAACTTCTTTAGTGGATTTAGTCACCTCAATAGTTAGTCTCTGAAGCGCCATCCATATAGCTGCCATAGTCACCTCCTGGGGCATTTCCTGCTCCAGAGTATTCTTCACCAGTGCATCAGGGGAGAAACCGCCAGAAAGAGACAGGTCAGAAACTTCGTCGGTATCTGCTTGTACTCTTGACTCCACTCTGGCTCCAGCGGGACAGGGAGGCGGTTTCAGCAACGGAGGCGAAAGCGTGGTCTCTAAATCCCTGATCGATGCAGCTCCTTCTGCGCCGATCTCAGCGGGTGTCGCCAATCCGGATTCAAATGGTAAGCTTCTCACAAAACGATCAAGTGTTTGCTGTATAGGGGATGACGTTAGTGCCACTGGCGGTATCACTTTTGTAATCCCCTTTCTTTTAGTATGAGGCATTTCAAAATCTGGGGAAAAACTTCGATTTAGCAGCAAACAGTTTGAGAGCGTCTGTGAGCACAGCTAGGACGCCATCTTGCTCCTCCCCCGTAAATGTTTATCTTTAAGAAAACTCTCTAAATGCAAGGGAGGTTAAAAAAAAAGTGTGTGGTGCATTTATTGCACTAGTTGAATAAAAATACTATAAAATCTTGTCCACAGGTGAAATGGCGTTACCTAGAGCATCTTTTTTGGGCCAGCTCTTCCCTTCTTGCTAGCTGGGTTGCTTTTAGACTACTATGAGGCCTTTCGTCTCAATAATCTATTTCATAGTTTCCTTCTCCAGAAACCTGGGATGTTGGTTGAGCGGGTAATTTTGGGAGTACATGTCAATGACAGTACTCCTTTCTTTTGGACCAGCAGAATTGCTTTCATGGATTGATGGTGCTAGAGCAAAGACAAGCAAAATGTTCTCTTAGAAGTTATTTTTGTTAGTTTGTGATGTTTATATTCGATCCCCACCTCATAGAGCTCGGAATTTGGTTCTGAAGTTGTTTTGACTCCTTTTCCCTGCTTTTTGTTTTGTTCTTTCACACTTTGTTTTTCTCCCCCTTTTTTGTGTGTGTGTGTGGGGGGGAATTTCCACACCGTGCATGCTATGGATTGGGTTAGGGGAATGGTGGTATGGAGAGTTGAGGGCTGGGGTTTAGGGTTCGCTTGCTTAGGGCATTCCAGTTTACCAGAGGGTCACAAGAACCAAGGCCTTCTGACTATGTTTTCATGTATATGGAAAATTTAGATTGCCTTGTTTTGGGAGTTTGAGGATTTTTGTCTCATCAAATGGGAACTTGCACTCCTTTGCACGTGGTACTAACTTATGACACTGTATGTTTCCGATTTTATCATATTTTATGTGCTCTTTGCAATATTTTATACTATGGTGCTTGTTTTCCAGTAAAAACTGTTTAAAGTTAAAATACTATAAAATCTCACTGAAGAAAAGCTTGAATATATAGTCAGTGTAGGTGAACATTATATATATACAATAGTTGGAGAATTTCCCCATAGGTAAATGGAGCTTAATGCATAAATAAAAAAATAAAATAAATGCCTTTCCAGAAAGCTCAAGGTGGTATATAATAATGTTGCATGCGAAATTGTTGCACGCAAAATTATTGTACCAATGCTGCTATGTGAATGTGCACCCCCCCCCCCCCCCAAACCCAGCACCTAGCTGAAAAAGGCCAGAAAGTGGTATATGCCCAGGGAATACCTCATGCACATTATTTTTGTCAATACCCCACAGCGCAACTGCAAAACACATAATCCACATTCCCCATATCAACAGTTCCCCCTCCAACCCTTAGGGCCCTGTTTACTAAGATGTGCTAGAATTTTTAGCGTGTGCATCTTAGTAAACAGGGCCCTAAGAATTGGAATTCCTAAGGGTGTCTCTAGAGTTAGCGCACGCTAAAAATGCTAGCATGCCTATAGAGCGGTTTAGTAAATAGGGCCCTTAGAGCGTTGAACGTTTCATCTGGAACTCCTGTATAGTTTGTTTATTTATCTTATAGCCCGCTTTTATCCAAAGTGGGTAACAGAGTTACAAACATAAAAACATAAACCGTAAAAAAAACAACCCTTAACAATCTACTTCATTAATAGCGACTCTTTAAACAACATTTAAATTGTTGAGTATTTTCACAGGTTCTCAAATGTCCCCGTATAGCATTCCATAATGATGGATCAGCAATTCACGAGACTCGCAGTTGTCTCCACATAATGATATGATTTTGGAGAAGGCAGACAAAGCTGTTGCGAAACATCAGATCTCAAAGCACGTTCTGGTTTATACATCTTCAAAACAATACAGAAATATGTAGGCACAGTCCCATATATACGCTGATGAAGCAGCACAAGCACTTTAAACAAAATTCTATATGTAACAGGAAGTCAGTGTAGCTCTTTTAACACTGGCATTATATGTTCAGATTTCGAAACTCCCATAATTAATCGTGCAGTTGCATTCTGAATGACCTTCAGTGCCTAAGTTGAAAAGAAGAAATACCTAAAAACAACGTGCATACGTGTGTTGATAGATGCTTTATGGGACTATGTCATATGAAAAGTATTCAATATTTTAGAAGACTTCGGAGCTCCTAGGTTGTTCACACACAATCTTTTTATTTCTTTCATTTTGAAGTGTTAGTAGCTGATAAACTCATTTTCCATTACATCCCAAGGATCAATCCAGACAAATGGGTTGTGATCATCCGCCAGTAGGTGGCGATAGAGAACTTGTCCCTCATAAGATCCTGCGCTTAGCAACCAAACCAGCATTCTCCATCTTCAACAGGCAGGATAGCAGCTCCTGTGTGCTGTGGTGACTTCTTTGTGTCCTCCTGTCCTGCATGCAGATTCAATTGAGTTTGGAGTTGATAATATCCTGTGCTTCCCCATTGCCACTTTCTATCTCTCTATGCAGTGGCGTTCCTAGGGGGGCGGTGGGTGTGGTCCGCCCCGGGTGCACGCTTGTCCGGAACGTTCGTTCTGTGCTCCCTCTGCCCCGGAACAGGTTACTTCCTGTCCGGGGCATTATCCTGTTCCGGGGCAGAGACAGCATAGAAACGAACGAAGCGGACAGGCGCGTGGCACCCCCCTCTCCAGCGGCGTGCACCCGGGGGGGTTTCCTTCACCAGGGGGGGTGTCCTTTCGCCGGGGGGGTCGCTCTGCACCCGGGGGAGGGGGCGCATCGGCGATCGGCCTCGGGTGTCAGCCCCTCTAGGAACGCCACTGTCTCTATGTCTTCTCTTCTCATTTTCTCCTGCCTTTATCTTAAAAAAAAAAAAAAAGCAGCCATTGTGGTTCTTTTTGAGAGCGCTTGTGCTGTGGAAAGATTGTGGGGCTTCAGTGTCATGGGGATCAAGAGACTTGCTGTTTTCTGTGAGTATATTTATTATTCTCTGTGTCTGAGCCTTATTAAGTCTTGTGCACGCTGCAGGGGGTAAGCTCTCAGCTACCGGTTCCTAACACTTTGCTTTACTTCTGTGGACATGCCACTTTTGCCTACTTTGGCCTACTCAGTCTCTGGGAGAAGTCAGCTCAAGCTGCCTCTCCTTCTTCCCCTCACATTGCTTTTGAGGAGCAGCTTCCTAAGAAGCCGTTTCGCAGGATTTGGAGAATGTTCCTCTTTGGGACTCAGAGGAGGTTTTATCTGTGTTTTCTGACTTTCCTAGTTCTGCTGGTGGCCCTGACTTGGACCAGAGGCAGACAGGGGTGATGATCCTACAGTAGCTAGACTGTTGTTGAGAGCGGAGTTGCCTCTGTTGGTCACAAAATCTACGGAGGCTTTAAACATTGCTTCCCCGGCTTCTCAATCCTTTGGTCCAGCTCCATCTATTATGTCAGGTACTAAGAGACCTCCTGTATCTTTGTGTTCATGAGGCTATGCAGAAGCTTATTGCAGCTCAGTGGGAGACCCCTGATTCTAACTTCGGGTGACTGTCGCTATGTCCAAATTTATATCCCCTCCTGCCGTCTGATTTAGAGCAGTTGCTCTGCCTAAGGTGGATGCCCATATTACAGCGGTTACTAAACGTACCACTATCCCTGTTGAAGGCGGCACTGCATTAAAGGATATGCATGACTGCAAGCTTGAGGCTTCCTATGAAGCTGACCTTTCAACTAGCTGCGTTAAATTCTCAGGCAGCAATTTCTTCTTCTTTTGTAGCCAGGACTTCTTTATCATGGATTCATCAATTGTCCACATTGGACTCACCTCCAGACTTTCTCCCTACCCTACAGGCAGGGTTGTCCTAATTGTCAGACGCTCTTTATGATATTCTCCAAGTGTCAGCTAAGGGTATGGCCTTGGCCATTCAGGCACGAATCTGGCTATGGTTGAAGCATTGGGCCGCTGATGTAGCATCCAAATCTCATCTGGCAAAGTTGCTGTTTTGAGGGAAACTACTCTTGTACAGATTGGGAGAAGACCTGGGAGATTCCAAGGTCCAGCGTCTACCCAAAGACAAGCCTAAGCCTCCTCTCTGGGTGTCTTAAGTCTCGTTTTCAAGAAGAGCGGAGGTATAAACCAGGGAAGGCTAGTTCTTCCACTCAAAAACCTCGCTTTCCTCAGACTCAGTCTTCCTTTCGAGAAGGCAAGAAGCCCTTTTCCGCTTCTACTTTGCAACCCTCGCAGTGATGGGGTCGAGGTTTGCTCCTTGCATGTAGACATAGGTGGGTGTCTTTACCACTTTCACAAGGAGTGGACCACCGTTACTTCAAACCAATGGATCCTCAATATTCTCCATGGCTACAAGCTAGAATTTTCAAAGCCACTCGCAGATCTTTTCATGCTGTCCCTTTGCTTCAGCTCTGCAAAGAGTCGGACAGTGCTAACTACCTTAGCCTCTTTAAGGTGACTGGGAGCCATTTCGCCTGTCCCTCCAGCAGAGAAGGCGTGGGTCAAAATTCCATCTATTTTATTGTCCCAAAGAAAGAAGACTCTTTTCGCCCAGTTCTGGATCTGGGGGGGGGGGGGGGGGGGGGGGTGAATAAGTCTCTGAGTGCTGCACTTCCGCTTGGAGACTCTTCGTTCTGTCATAGCCTTGGTCCAGCCAGGTGAGTTTCTCACCTCATTGGACCTCAAGGAGGCTTATTTTCATATCCCAAGTTGGCCTTCTCACAGAAACTTTCTCCAGTTTGCAATGCTGGGAGATCATTTTCAATACAAGGCCATACTTTTTAGCCTTACCACTGCATCTCGCACATTTTCAAAAGTTATGGTGGTGGTGGCATCCTTTCTTTGCCAGTAAGGGATTCAGGTACATTCTTACCTGGACGATTGGCTAATTCAGGCGCCTTATCAAGAGATCCTTCGCAATACACAAAAATCCTGTCTCTTCTTTCTGCACTGGGTTAGGTGTTGAATTACAGGAAGAGTCATCGCACCACCACCCAGACCCTAGAGTTTCTGAAGTGTGCTTCAATACCCAGGCAGGGAAGGTTTTCCTGCCTCAGCATCGTCAGCTCAAGCTCAAACAGCAAGTTCTCAGGCTTCCTTGCCCACGGGCATGGGATAATGCTTGGGTTCTTGGTTTGTGGCGCAACTTTGGTTGTTCTGCCTTAGGCAAAGTTCCACATGCAACCCCTACAATCGTCTCGGTTGAGCTGGTGGTCTCCAATCTCGGGGACTTAAGGCCAGCTGGTGCTGTGGATGCCTCAATCCAAACAGTCTGACTTTGTGGCTTCTTCCTGTGCACACTCTGGTGAGTTGCCCTTACAGACTTCCAGTTGGTGTGTTCTCACCTCCGATGCCAGCTTCTTCAGATGGGGAGCCCATTATCTCCACCACTCTACATATGGCCGCTGGTTGAGGCTTCCTGGTCCATCAGTAGATTGGAGCCGAGCTATCCATAAAGCTCTACTAGCCTCTGCGCCCCCTTTTCACAAGAGGCCAGTGTGTGTTCTCTTGGACAATGTCGCAGCCATGTCTTACATCAACAGACAAGGAGGAACAAAGAACACAGGAGGCGTGTCATCATCTTCAGTGGGAAGAACTTTACATTCTGATGATTTCAGCGTCTCACATAGCAGGTTCACTGAACTCACAAGTAGATAAGTACATAAGTATTGCCATACTGGGAAAGACCAAAGGTCGATCAAGCCCAGCATCCTGTTTTCAACAGTGGCCAATCCAGGTCACAAATACCCAGCAAGATCCCAAAAAAGTACAAAACATTTTACACTGCTTATCCCAGAAATAGTGGATTTTCCCCAAGTCCATTTAATAACAGTCTATGGACTTTTCCTTTAGGAAGCCGTCCGCTAAGCTAACTGCCTTTACCACATTCTCTGGCAACGAATTCCAGAGTTTAATTACGCGTTGAGTGAAGAAATATTTTCTCAGATTCATTATAAATTTACTACATTGTAGCTTCATCATATGCCCCCTAGTCCTAGTATTTTTGGAAAGCGTGAACAGATGCTTCACATCTACCCATTCAACTCCACTCATTATTTTATAGACCTCTATCATATCTCCCCTCAGCCGCCTTTTCTCCAAGCTGAAAAGCCCTAGCTGCTTTAGCCTTTCCTCATAGGGAAGTCGTCCCATCCCCTTTATCATTTTCGTCACCCTTCTCTGCACCTTTTCTAATTCCACTATATCTTTTTTGAGATGTGGCGACCAGAATTGAACACAATATTTGAGGTGCTGTCGCACCGTGGAGCGATACAAAGGCATTATAACATCCTCATTTTTGTTTTCCATTCCTTTCCTAATAATACCTAACATTCTATTTGCTTTCTTAGCCGCAGCAGCACACTGAGCAGAAGGTTTCAACGTATCATCAACGTTGACACCTAGATCCCTTTCTTGGTCCGTGACTCCTAATATGGAACCTTGCATGACATAGCTATAATTCGGGTTCCTCTTTCCCACATGCATCACTATTCTATGTTGTTTATACATGGGACAACAGAGGATTAAGTGAATTGGGCAGAGTCACAAGGAGTTGTAGTGGGAATGGAAACCAGTTCTTCAGGTTCTCAGTTCACTGCACTAACTATTAGGTTCCCATGTTAACTCTGTGTCAGCCAGTTAGCATGTGCTAAGTATAACTCATTAGCTGGCTTATGCTTCCATGCCCACTCTCCACCAGTACTATGCCCAAAAAATTTAGAAAAATGTAATAACACACAGTAACAGGGAAACTACCACACAACCCCCTAATGCATTTTTGTAGTGGCCGGTTAATGTATGTTAACTGTGTATTAAATGCTTAGTCCCCTTTATTAAAGAGCCCTAGTTTTGTAACATGAAACAAATGTCCACTAAATTTTTGATTTTTATCCCTCCCCTCCCCAGTTTTATGACACTTGACTGAAAGGGAAATATGCACAACTTCTTTGTCTGCCATAACAGCGTTCATGCAGTTTAAACAGCAAACAACAAATCTCGCTTCCCCTCCCACTTTTATTACACCTGCAGGGCATTCAACAGCACATTTATTTATTTAACACATTTATACCCCACATTTTCCCACACAGTTGCAGGCTCAATGTGGCTTATACAAATACAATATAAAGTAGGAGCATAAAGTAACAGTATTATAAAGCAACAGTGAAATAAGGAGGGGTGGTGATAAAAGGGTAATACAGTCGCATATAGTAGGACGTTAATTAGTCTGGAGTTAGGGAGTTCAAAATGGGCTCCAAAATTTTTGGGAATTGATCTTCTCCCCCCCCCCCCCCCCCCCCCCCAAACACTGATAAATACTCCATAAGGAGAAATGTGTGCATCTGTGTCCTTCACAACATGAGAGGGGGGGTTCTGGGGAAATCCATTGAAGCAAGATGCACTCCTTCACCATCAAACATGTCTTACAAACACACAAAAATCTGTTCGTCCCACTCTTCAGTGATGTCCAAAATACAAAGTCTTTAAAAAGTGTAAACCAACAAATTTTGAAGATGAACCCACAGGTCTGTCCAAAAGGCCTCTGTCTTTTCACATTTCCAAAAACAATGCACATATGTTCCATCCACATTCACACATTTTGGACATTTGCTCAGCACATGCATTCACACCTTGCTGACCCACGTGCATATAAATTCTACGCAAAAGTTTAAACTGCATTTCTCTACCTGCACGCTTTCTACTTCTGCTTCAGTGTATTCCTTCATGTTGCCCTGAAAAGGGGCAGCACAGCAGTTTTATATTTATAATCTCTATAGTATTTTCCTTTAAGCCCTCTTTCCTCCCTCTCCTGCGGCCAAATTTATCAAATTGCTCATTCCTTAGCTTCAGCAGCAGATGAATCCAGGAACTGGTGGGTTGTGTCCGTCTACCAACAGGTGGAGATAAAGAACACTAAAAGCAGGCATTGACCCCCTGTGTACAGGTCCCTCTACTTTTAGTATATCTCTATCTCCAGCAGGTGGTGGACAGAGCTTACCAGCTCCTGGATTCTCTGCTTAGAGGACTCCTGGGTTTGCCAGTTGAGCTGGGGTGTGTGGCTGACAGTGCCTACTTTGGAGGCATAATTGTTTTACAGGTCCCTGCCTTACCCTTTTCTCCCCTTCTCCTTCTCAGTGCTGTTTCTTCTGTGTCTTCCCTGCTTGGCTCACAGTAAAACAAAAAAAACAGCATGTTCCCAGACCCGAGCTCTCTCTGACCGGGTGCTGGAGCACTGGGACGCTGTCTGCAGCTCCTCCAGGGACGGGCTGCACTTCCCTGTTGACAAGGGTGAGTGTTTTTGTTTTTCTGATTCCATGCCATTTTCACCCCGATCCTAACGCAGTTGTGTTATGGCACCTGAGATGGCCAAGCGCTGCCCTCACTGTGTCAAACGGTGCAACATAGTGGGGGTGTGCAGCTCAGGCTGCCTTAATGAGTCGGGGGCTGCGAGTCTGCTGGCAGCCTCCAAGGTGGGGGTTTCCCGCGCTTCGCAGCTCGTGGTGGGCGCCATTTTGAATTCACCTGGGGATGCTGTTAACACGGTTCCTGAGACAGAGGACCTCAGCTTGCTAGCGAGGATATTTACAGAGGGCAGTCAGATGGCATGGGAGTCTCGAGGGTTGGTAGCTCTGGAGGCTTTGGCCTCTCAGGGGCAGGGAGACCCATTTTCCCCTGAGTTTATTTTGCTTATGCACCAGGCCTTCTTATTGAAGAGGGCTTCCCCGAGTTCCCTGCCTCTCCCCCTGCAGCCATTGGTCCCTTCAGTTCAGGAGGGCTCTGATTTGGTTTCAGGCATGTCATTTTCTGCGGACCCGCCGTCTTTTAAGTGCAGGCGGGTGATTTCCATCTCGGGAGCGGGCTCCATCAGCTCCCATTCTCCTCAGCCATCCCTGTTTGATGGAACAGGAGGTTCCTCCAGGGGCACGCAAAACACAGGGCTGGGGGATCTTGAAGAGGGAGAACTTGGTCAGGAGGAGCAAAACTACACAAAGTGTAACCAGGTACCTCTAAGTGCAGCCAAGGATAGAACAATCTCCTCCAGCCACAGGCTCCCGGTACAGTCAAGAAATAAATGTCCACTAGCAGCTTCAATCTTAAGGACTTTATTACATGCAGGTTTCTAGTAGACCTGATACACAGTTCCAACAGCAGCATTCACCTTCAATCTTAAGCACATATAAGCCACCTGAAAGTGTGTGGCAAATAGTCCTCTTTAAGCAGTAGGCTATCAGCACATACCAGGATTCAATACAGGCTCACAGTCAGCTCCAGTCTGGGCCCTTTATTCAGTGCACAACAAAAAGTAGTTCAATTCCAAATAGAAGCAGTTCATTCAATTCATCATCGCAGTTAAATCACAAAGCAGCAGTTTCTACCTTCTACTCTCTTTACCTTCAGGAGAGTTCAATACTTTAGGGACTCCTCATACCCAAGGGATTTCACTCTGCATCAGCTTCACTGGTAGATTCAATACTTTAGGGACCTCTCTTACCCAAGGGTTTTCAGCCTGCAACTGCTTCTCTCCTTTGGGACTCTTTCCCACCTGCCTAATCAATCCCTGGCTTCTGCTCTCACAACCAGTCATTCTCCTTCCATTAGCTTCCCCCACACCCATACCAGCTGAGTTAAGCATTAGACTAATGATGAGCTCCTGCACACAGGGTTTCCTAACTCTCTTTCCCCCTAGTGGCAGCCCATCTACACGTCCTGCCAGCTTACACCCATGTCTTCCCCCATTGTAGCTAGGAGTCCAGTCCGGGTTCCTCATCTCACCCCCTGGCTCCTTGGCTGCAATGCCTTCTGGGACTTGTATTTCAAACTGACACTACCTTAACCCAACTATCCTGGATGTGACTTTATCACAAAAGGCAGTTCAGATTTTTCATAGAGACGAGCTGCCTTCCCTTTTTTCAGAGGCCTTACAAGCGCTCAATATTGAGGACCCTGAGGCGACGGCAGCAGCGGCGGTGAATGTCAAAATGACTAGCACCAGAAAGCCTGCCTGGGCCTTTCCAGTACACGAGGCTATTCAGGAACTCATCTCAGATCAGTGGTCTGAGCCTGAGGGGAGCCTGAAGGTAGCTCGCACAATGGCCCGACACTACCCGGTGGGGGAGTCTCATCTGAGTCTTTTTGCTTTCCCTAAGGTAGACTCCCTGGTGACACCGATCACTAGGAAAATCACCCTCCCAGTTTTGGGGGGGGGGGGGGGGGGGGTGTTGCCCTCAAAGATATGCAGGATCGCCGTCTGGAGGCGTCCTTAAAGCGCTCTTTCGAGGTTTCAGCCTTGGCTCTGCAGGCTTCTATTTGTAGTTAGTATGCGGCTAGAGCCTGTCTTTCTTGGCTTCAACACAGGGTGCAGCAGAATTTGGAAGTTTCTGCCTCCTTGTCAGAGGTAGCCCCCTGTATGGAATCAGGACTTGCGTACTTGGCTGATGCCCTCTATGATTTGGTGCAGGCCTCGGCTAAGCAGATGTCCCTAGCTGTTTCAGCTCGACGTCTGTTATGGCTCCGCCATTGGGCGGCTGATATGGCTTCGAAGCAGCGTTTCACGAAATTGCCCTTTAGGGGTAAATTGCTGTTCAGTGAGGACTTGGAAAAGATTGTTAAAGATTTGGGTGATTCCAAGTCACAGCGCCTGCCGGAGGACATACCCAAGTCCAGTCCCAGAGTTTCCTTGGTGAGACCGAGATTTCGTGACGCTCTGCATTATCGCCCTGCCTGAACTTCTATTCCTTTTCAGCGTTCCAGATCTCAACAACGTTCCTTTCGTTCTGACAAAAGATCCGCTAATCCTGCACAGAAACAGGTAGACCTCAACCAGGCTTCCCAATGATGGGGTGCCGGTCCACTCTTCGATTTCTCGCATAGGGGGCCATTTGACCCTGTTTCACGAAGAGTGGGCCAAAATCACGACACATCTATGGATCCTCGACCTGATCAAGCACGGCTACAAGTCGGCGTTCGCGGCACCCATTGGAGATGCCTTTTTGGAATCCCGCTGCGCTACTGCCGTCAAGCAGGCAGCGGTGACTGACACATTGCGCTTTCTGTTGCATCTAGGAGCGGTGTTTCCTGTTCCTCAGGCTGAGCTTTGGGGAGGTCGCTATTCCATCTATTTCATGGTATCCCAGAAAGGGGGGGTCTTTCCAGCCGGTCCTCAGCTTACGTATGGTGAATGAGTCCCTAAGAGTGCAACACTTCCGCATGGAGACACTGCGTTTGGTTATAGCGGCGGTGCAGCCCAGGGAGTTTCTAACCTCGTTGGACCTCAAAGAGGCGTATCTCCATATCCCAATTTGGCCTCCTCATCAGAGATTCTTATGGTTTGCAATCTTAGGCCAGCATTTTCAGTTCCGCGCCTTACCATTTGGGCCGGCCACAGCACCACACACCTTTTCCAAGGTGATGGTGGTGGTGGCGGCGGCCTTCTTGTGGAAAGGAGTCAGAGTCCATCCGTATCTGGACGATTGGCTCATCCAAGCAGACTCGGTGTTAGAGAGTTGGCAAGCTACTTCACGGGTTATTGAAGTTCTCCAGTGCCTCAGTTGGGTCAATTTCCCAAAAAGCCATCTAATTCCCTCTGTCTCTCGAATATTTGGGGGTTTCCTTCAACACGGAAGTGGGTTGCATTTTTCTTCCCGACAGCAGGCGTCTCAAGTTACGGTCGCAGATTCTCCAATTAATGGGACTTCCTCGGGCTTGGGATTATGTCCAGGTGCTGGGGCTCATGGCAGCCACTTTGGACGTGGTACCGTGGGCGAGGGCTCACATGAGGTCCCTGCAGCATGCCTTACTCAGTCGATGGTCTCCGACATCTCTGGAGTATCAGTGTCAGTTGCCCTGGACTCCAGCAGCCAGGACCAGCATGACTTGGTGGATATCCGGAATCTATCTGAGGCGTGGAATGCCACTTGCTTCCCTTCAATGGATCCTGGTGACTACCGATGCCAGTTTTTTGGGATGGGGGCCCACTGTCTAAACCATTATGCGCAGGGGCTACGGTCGAGTATGGAGTCCAGCTGGTCCATCAGTCGTCAGGAGCTGAAGGCCATTCAACAGGCTTTTCTGGCGTTTCACAAGATCCTGAATGGACGAGCAGTGCGAGTTCTGTTGGACAATACGACAGCAGTGGCCAACATCAATCGCCAGGGGGGCATACACAACAGAGTGTTGGCATACGAAGCAGCTGTCATTCTGACATTGGCAGAGCATCATCTTTGTCTGTTATCGGTGGCCCACATCGCAGGCCTGGACAGTGTGCGGGCCGACTTTCTCAGTCACCATGCCCTCGATCCAGCAGATTGGGAATTAGCGACAGAAGCATTCTGGCAGATTTGAAGCAAGTGGGGCACGCCAGGGATCGATCTCATGACGTCCAGCTCCAATGCCAAAGTCGCACAGTTCTTCAGCAGAAGAAGGGAACACGAGTTCATGGGGCTGGATGCCCTGTCGCAACCGTGGCCGCCATCCATACTTCTGTATGTGTTTCCACCGTGGCCCTTGATCGATCGGGTTCTTCAACGGATCTGCCTTCACTTGGGTCTGGTGATCCTGGTGGCTCCAGACTGGCCATGTCATCCCTGGTATTCGGATTTGCGGTGGCTTCTGGTGGGGGATCCGTTCCATCTTCCTCTCCTCTCAGACCTTCTGCATCAGGGTCCTGTGGCTATGGAAGATCCTTGCCGCTTTGGTCTTATGGCTTGGCTGTTGAAAGGGCGAAGTTGAGAAGGAAGGGTTATTCTGACGAAGTGATAGCAACTTTGCTGAGGGCTTGCAAGAGATCCACGACTACAGCCTACACTCGAGTCTGGAGTACTTTTGAGGTGTGGTGTTCAGCACATGCGTGGTCACCAATGCGAGCTTCGGTTTCCCAGATGTTGACCTTTTTGCAGGAGGGCTGCAGAAAGGTCTAGCCTACAATTCTCTTCGGGTGCAAGTGGCAGCACTGGCATGTTTTTGAGGCCGAGTGGCTGGTTCTTCAATAGTAGCTCATCTGGATGCAGTGCGCTTCTTGCTTGGAGTGTTTAAGCTTTGTCCTCCGTTGCGTAACCCGTGTCCTACTTGGAGTTTGTGGCTTGTTTTGTGGGCTTTGCTGTCGGCGCCCTTTGAGCCATTTCGTCAGACTTGAGAAAAAGATCTTATGCTTAAGGCGATGTTTTTGGTGGCTCTGGCGTCGGCGTGTAGAGTGTCAGAAATTTAGGCCCTCTCGTGTCAAGATCCCTTCTTGCAGTTTTCAGAATCCGGGGTCATGGTTCGCACGGTGCCCTCATTTCTTCCTAAAGTGGTGTCAGCGTTTCATCTGAATCAACCTCTTTTTCTTCCTTCTTTTTCGAAGGAGGACTGTCCGGAGTCTTTTCAACAACTGCGCCTTTTGGATGTCCGGCGCGTTCTTTTGCAGTACTTACTGATGTCGAATGAGTTTCGGTGCTCTGATCTCGGGGAGCTGCAACTTCCCGCCCGGTTTAGGAAGTGCTTGGGTACATCCCACCAGTTCCTGGATTCATCTGCTACTGAAGCTAAGGAAGGAAAAATTAGGACGTACCTGATCATTTTCTTTCCTTTAGTCGCAGCAGATTAATCCAGAATACCTCCCTGGTTGCAGTCTGTGGTCAATTTAAGCAAAATCTGCATTAGACAGTTTCATTGGGTACTCTATTTTGAGTATTGTTCACTCTGGTTAAGTGCTTTTTTTTTATTGTGAGTTAAGTGATGTTACTATTTCTTTTCTCTGCTTTGGAATTATTGATATTAGCTTTGAAGTAAGTGTACATAGGAAATCAAATACGTTAGCATTTAACTTTAAAAAAGGAGACTATGATAAAATTAGAAGAACGGTGAAAAAAACCCTTAGAGGCGCGACTGCGAGGGTCAAAAATTTACATCAGGCGTGGATGCTGTTCAAAAACACCATCCTGGAAGCCCAGGCCAAATATATTCCGCGCATTAAAAAAGGAGGATGGAAGACCAAACGACAGCCGGCAGTATTCTCAATGTAGAAGGGTAGTTAGTGGGGTTCCCCAGGGGTCTGTGCTGGGACCACTGCTTTTTAAAATATTTATAAATGACCTAGAGATGGGAGTAACTAGTGAGGTAATTAAATTTGCTGATGACACAAAGTTGTTCAGTCGTTAAATCGCGGGAGGATTGTGAAAAATTACAAGAGGACCTTGGGAGACTGGGCATCTAAATGGCAGATGACATTTAATGTGAGCAAGTGCAAAGTGATGCATGTGGGAAAGAGGAACCTGAATTATAGCTACGTCATGCAAGGTTCCACGTTAGGAGTCACAGACCAAGAAAGGGATCTAGGTGTCGTCGTTGATGATACATTGAAACCTTCTGCTCAGTGTGCTGCTGCGGCTAAGAAAGCAAATAGAATGTTAGGTATTATTAGGAAAGGAATGGAAAACAAAAATGAGGATGTTATAATGCCTTTGCGACCGCACCTCGAATATTGTGTTCAATTCTGATCACCGTATCTCAAAAAAGATATAGTGGAATTAGAAAAGGTGCAGAGAAGGGCGACAAAAATGATAAAGGGGATGTGATGACTTCCCTATGAGGAAAGGCTAAAGTGGCTAGGGCTCTTCAGCTTGGAGAAAAGGTGGCTGAGGGGAGATATGATAGAGGTCTATAAAATAATGAGTGGAATGGAACGGGTAGATGTGAAGCGTCTGTTTACGCTTTCCAAAAATACTAGGACTAGGGGGCATGCGATGAAGCTACAATGTAGTAAATTTAAAACGAATCAGAGAAAATGTTTCTTCACTCAATATGTAATTGAACTCTGGAATTCATTGCCAGAGAATGTGGTAAAGGTGGTTAGCTTAGCGGAGTTTAAAAAAGGTTTGGACGGCTTCCTAAAGAAAAAGTCCATAGACCATTATTAAATGGACTTGGGGAAAATCCACTATTTCTGGGATAAGCAGTATAGAATGTTTTGTACTTTTTTGGGATCTTGCCAGGTATTTGTGACCTGGATTGGCCATTGTTGGAAACAGGATGCTGGGCTTGATGGACCTTTGATCTTTCCCACTATGGCAGTACTTATGTACTTATGTAAAGGTAGAGGGACTTGTACACAGGGGGTCAATGCCTGCTTTTAGTGTTCTCTATCTCCACCTGCTGGTAGATGGATACAACCCACCAGTTCCTGGATTCATCCGCTGCGACTAAAGGAAAGAAAATTATCAGGTATGTCCTAATTTTTCCCTATCCCATGCTTCGGGATATTGTGTCAAAAGCTTAGTCGCATAATGTGACACTTGGACATACTGATATCTGTCCCTCTCTTCCAGTCCATGGGTTGCTCTCCTTAACTCAAATGTTAGTACTGATTTCTGCCCCCCCCCCCCCTTTTAAATGCTGCGCCATACTGATCCCTTTGGCTTCCCATTAATTAAACCCCACCCCCTGCATCCCTGAGGGAAAGTCTCCATTCTCCTTCAAGGGCAAATAAGAGTATCTGTCCACATAGGCGGTCGGTGGCCCAACTGTTTGGGGAGGCTAAAGGGGGTGGGGTTGAGGGCGGGGCCAGGGGCGGTGCTTACCTCCATAATTGTCTGACAACACACAGAAAAAAAATAAGTAAAAATAAAATAGTCACAATTAATACCTTTTATTAAATTTAGATATTAGATTGTAAGCTCTATTGAGCAGGGACTGTCTCTTTGTGTCAGGTGTTCAGCGCTGCGTGCGTCTGGTAGCGCTATACAAATGTTAATAATAATATTAGATATGTATCATATGTCAAAGAATAAAGTGGTTGCTCAAAGCATAAGCTAACCACAATCGCTCAACTGCAAAACACTATGCACAACTTTGTGCAAAAACACACACAGAATCTTACTGTACCATAAATATTACACTGGACAGAACCTAATACACCAATATACTACCCATTCGGAAAATGCAGACCGTCAAGACTATGAAAGAAAGGATCATAATATCACAATTCTCATGTAGAGCCACAAAACACCCTTTTAGGGTGGGTAGTGTTCACAATGAGCTCCTTTTATTAACAACCATATGTAGATCCTTCAAGAGGTAATGTCATGATTTAGGCTCTACACCCTTTCTGATGTTTTGGTGCCACCTCAGTAAGGCCAACACACAATCTCTCCACTGCAAAACACTATACACAAACTTGTACAAAAACACACTCATAACCTTACCAAACCATAACAGCATTAATTACAAGGACAGGACGAGCTACAACCTTATACATTGAAAGGCAGCACTGTAATTACACTGGGCTCTAAAACACTAGTACACAAGCTAGTGAAAAAAATAAAAAGGGCTGCAAATACTACACGCTAGCTGAATACTGCACCTTGATCACACTTGAAAAACACATGACACAACAGATATGAAGGCAAAATACTGAACTGGAAAGTTACCTCAAGAAGTCAGACTCAGCATGCAGCAATACTAGAAAAATTTAAACTTGCATGCAAAATATCACAGATGCACATTTCCAAAAGCTGACATATTCCAATTAATACATTCTGAATAAAAAAATGTTTTCTACCTTTGCTGTCTGAGTATTTAGTTTTTCTGTTAGCTTTGGTCCTAGTTTCTTCTGTTGTATGCAGTGTCTTCTTTCCATTTGATATTTTTTCTTTCACCATGTCCACCATCCTTCTGTGTCCTTATGCGTCCTGTCTACCATCTGTAGCCCTGTCCCTATCCTTTCTCCAGTTTAAACATCTGCCCTCAAAGTGTTTCAATCCAGCCCTTAAATTCAGCAATTTCCCCTCCATCCATATCCAGCATTCTTTCCCCTCTAGTTTATATCTACCCCTCCCTCTCATCCATCCCCATGTACAACCTCTCTTCCCTCCTTCTTCTCTCCCACTGTCCACATCACTCTCAGTATCTCCCTTCCTTGCACCCTGGGCCCAACATCTATCTCTTTCTTCCTCTTCCTTCCCCTTATAGCATCCCTCCATACAGCATCTCTCTCTCTCTCTCTCTCCCTCCCCCTCCCTCCCACTTCCATGTTCAACATTTCACCTTTTCTCTTGCTGTGCATCTGTCCCTCCCTCCTCCTTCACATCCAGCATTTCTCCCTCTCTCACCTCTACCCCATCACCCCAACAGTGCTCCTGTCTCTCCCTGCCACCAGCCAGCATGCTGCCTCGGTCTTCCCCGCCTAGGGTTACCATATGGCTCCAGAAAAAAGGAGGACGGATTGAGCCAGCCGGGTTTTACTTCCATTGCGTAAGCAATGGAAGTAAAACCCGGCTGGCTCAATCCGTCCTCCTTTTTCTGGAGCCATATGGTAACCCTATCCCCTGCAGCATTCTTGT
Source organism: Microcaecilia unicolor (assembly GCF_901765095.1). Classification (NCBI taxonomy): domain Eukaryota; kingdom Metazoa; phylum Chordata; class Amphibia; order Gymnophiona; family Siphonopidae; genus Microcaecilia; species Microcaecilia unicolor. The sequence goes on from NC_044034.1 coordinate 92,647,957, forward strand.
GTTCACCCACACCCGTCGCCGTCAGCGCTGCCATTCTTTCTCACAGGCAGCTCCGTTCCCGCTCCCCTTTGCTGCGTCCTCCGGCTCTCTCTGATGCACTTCCTGTTTAACAGTAGGTTTGACTACTATGTTTATTATACTCCATCAATTACAACTCAACTAGAACAACAGCAAGACTTGTACTACTGGAACCAAGATATTCAGTCACATTTCTTCTGCTTTCCAGAGGATTCTCTGGCTCCCAATATCCTCCCAGATCCTTTACGTTTCTTGAAATTCATAAGGTTCTACATACTGGTATTTTATCTCTTTAATTTGCTCATTCCTATCACTTCTCTGTGTTTCATATGCTCTTAACATTGTAATTAATTGGCCCTCCTTTCAGTTTCTGCACATCACTTGGGATCTACTGGACAGACTTGTTTCTCTGACGTTGGCCCTCATCACTGGAACTTCCTTCCCTTTAAATTAGAGTGAACTAAACCACTCTTGGTTTAAATGCTTGTTACAAACTCATCTTTTTCTCTTTTGTTTGATTCTTAGATTTTCAACGAGAAATTGAACTTGTGTGCTCTGTCATCTATTTTACTGTGTTGTTTTATAGTAATTTTTAATGACATTTTATTTTATTTTCTCATTTTAAGTTTTATATTATAAACTGATTTGTTTGTACTTATAGGCCCAAAAGGTAGTAAATAAAAAAAAATTAAAATAAACTAAACCTTTTTCAACACTTTAAAACCATAGTGGCCTTTATTTATTTTCCTAACAATAATGTTCATTACCCTTTATAATACTGTATCTCCTTTCAGTTTTGCTCATGGCCTTTCTACTTCCCCTAGAAGTACCTATCCAGCTAATGCCTTCTTGAGGTACTCCCCCTTTTCGACTAAAGTTTGTTTTCCTGAAGTGTAGGACCCTTGCTTTTAAATTAACCACATCATCTGTGATCACTGGATACTAGATGATCACCCACTACATCATCAGAAACTCCAGATCCAGTGTTGCTCTCTCCTGTGTAGGTTATGTTGCAAATTGCAGGAACAGTTCTACCTCTAGAAAATCCAGGATCCTCCCTGCTTCTGAGTGACAACACAGCAGGAATATTCTACTGAACAACGGCTACCTGTAGGACAAAGATTTTTTTTCTTTGTTTTTATTTCAAGTTCTACATTTTATTACGATGATTTAAACACAACTTGTATATGCCACTTTTAAGATATTACCTTTGACATTTCATATCTTGCATTATCAATTGCCTCTTAACGAAATAAATTGAAAGTCTGTGTTCCTAATAGAGAGTTGAGATTTCAGGATTATCTTTTGTTGTTGCCTGCCTTAGTTGAGATGTGCTTAGCAGATACTTGTGGCTGTTCATTTTCTTATGGAACTTAGTGCCTAGAGCAGTGATTTTCAACCTTTTTTAAAATCTCGTGGCACATTTAAAATGCACAAAAATTGTCAAGGTGCATCACTAGAATCTAACCCATACCCACTCGTCCCCACTAAGATCCATTCCCCCACCCATCCCCGCAAGTAATCTCCTCCATCCCCATGTTTATCTGTTACCTTCAGAAGTAGTTATTTCATTTAATTATGCTACTGAAATATATTAGAGCTCCAATATACCTTCCACTGGGAAACTGGAACAAAAAATGGGCTTTTACAGATTCCTACGTAGACGCCACATGCCAGCAAAATCCTTCACCTCAGCTGCAGATGCAGAACATGACTCTCGTCTGATACAAAATAAGGAACTGCAAAAAACATGCAGACAAAAACTGAAAGCAGAGATACCAGACTCTGCATATCGTGCAATACTAGAGAAATAGAAAAAAAATGCATGTCCTGTACAGTGCAAAATAGCAGTAGTTGCAATTTCTCAAATTTGACATAAATCACTAAACAAAATAAAATCATTTTTCATACCTTTGTTGTCTGGAGATTTTATTTTTCTAATCATCTTGTTCCCATTCTCTGGTTCTGCTTCCCTTTGAAAGCTAGCTCTGTTTTCAGGACCTCCTACCCATTTGCTATTTTTTCTCCCCTCCTTTCTTCTTCATTTCCTGTCCTACATACATATGTAGCACTAATCTTCCACATTCAGCTTTCTTCCATTTTCTACCTCCTGCTCAAATCTAGTTTTCTATCTCTTTCTTTCTCTTTCATCCATGTGCAGCATTCCTGCTCATCCTCTCCTCTTCCATTCATATGCATTTCCCCCAGTCCATTCCTTTCTGTCCATGTGCAGCATTTTCCGTCTGTTTTCCTTTCCATCCATGTGCATTTCCCCCTCTGCCTCCCCTTCCATCCTTGTGCTGCATTTCCCCCTCTGCCTTCTATCCATGGGCAGCACTTTCCTCTCTGCGTTCCTTTCTATACATATTCGTTTCCCACACACACATTTTCCTTCTATTCATGTGTAATATTTTCTCCTGTCCTCTTACCTTTCATCCATTTGCATTCCCCCTCTCCTCTTATCTTCCAACCCATCTATGTGCATTCCACCCTTCCTATGATGTCATGTGATGTGATTCTTATATTCTGCTAACTCCCACTTTATAAGTGGTTCAAAGTGGGTAACAATAACATAGTACATAGTAGATGACGGCAGAAAAAGACCTGCAAGGTCCATCCAGTCTGCCCAACAAGACAAACTCATATGTGCTAGTTTTTGTGTATATCTTACCTTGATTTGTAACTGTCATTTTCAGGGCACAGACCGTACAAGTCTGCCCAGCACTATCCCTGCCTCCCAACCACCAGCCCCGCCTCCCACCACCGGCTCTGGCACAGACCGTATAAGTCTGGCCAGCACTATCCCCGCCTCCCAACCACCAGCCCTGCCTTCCACCACCAGCTCTGCCACCCAATCTCGGCTAAGCTCCTGAGGATCCATTTCTTCTGAACAGGATTCCTTTATGTTTATCCCACGCATGTTTGAATTCCGTTACCATTTTCCTCTCCACCACCTCCTTTGGAGGGCATTCCAAGCATCCACCACTCTCTCCGTGAAAAAATACTTCCTGACATTTTTTTTTTTAGTCTGCCCCCCTTCAATCTCATTTCATGCCCTCTAGTTCTGCCACCTTCCCATCTCCGGAAAAGGTTCGTTTGCGGATTAATACCTTTCAAATATTTGAACGTCTGTATCATATCACCCCTGTTTCTCCTTTCCTCCAGGGTATACATGTTCAGGTCAGCAAGCCTCTCATATGTCTTGTAGCGCAAATCCCATACCATCCTCGTAGCTTTTCTTTGCACCGCTTCAATTCATTTTACATCCTTAGCAAGATACGGCCTCCAAAACTGAACACAATACTCCAGGTGGGGCCTCACCAACGATTTGTACAGGGGCATTAACACCTCTTTTCTTCTGCTGGTCACTCCCCTCTCTACACAGCCTAGCAACCTTCTACTTACGGCCACCGCCTTGTCACACTGTTTTGTCGCCTTCAGATCCTTAGATACTATCACCCCAAGATCCCTCTCCCCATCGGTACCTATCAGACTCTTCCCACCTAACACATATGTCTCCCGTGGATTTCTACTCCCTTAGTGCATCTCTTTGCATTGAATTTTAATTGCCAAGCCTTAGACCAATCTTCTAGCTTTCGCAGATCCTTTTTCATGTTTTCTACTCCCTCCCTCCCGGGTGTCCACTCTGTTACAAATCGTCCGCAAAAAGGCAAACTTTACCTTCTAACCCTTCTGCAATGTCACTCACAAATATATTGAACAGAATCGGCCCCAGCACCGATCCCTGAGGCACTCCACTAGTCACCTTTCCCTCCTCCGAGCAAATTCCATTCACCACCACCCTCTGGCGTCTGTCCGTCAACCAGTTCCTTATCCAGTTCACCACGTCAGGTCCTATCTTCAGTCCGTCAAGTTTATTTAAGAGACTCCTGTGGGGAACCGTGTCAAAAGCTTTGCTGAAATCTAGGTAGATTACGTCTATAGCACATCCCTGATTTAATTCGCCAGTCACCCAGTCAAAGAATTCAATGAGATTCGTTTGGCACGATTTCCCTTTGGTAAAACCATGTTGTTTCAGATCTTGCAACTTATTTGCTTCCAGGAAATTCACTATCCTTTCCTTCAGCATCACTTCCATTACTTTTCCAATAATCAAAGTGAGGCTTACCAGCCTGTAGTTTCCAGCTTCTTCCCTATCACCACTTTTGTGAAGAGGGACCACATCCGCCGTTCTCCAATCCCACGGAACCTCTCCCGTTTCCAATGATTTATTAAACAAATGTTTAAGAGGACCCGCCAGAACCTCTCTGAGCTCTTTTAATATCCTAGGGTGGATCCCGTCCGGTCCCACGGCTTTGCCCACCTTTAGCTTTTCAAGTTGTTTATACACACACTCTTACGTGAACGGTGCTATATCTACTCCATTTTCATTTTTGCCAGTCCATCGCGGTCCTTCTCCAGGATTTTCTTCTGTGAAAACAGAACAAAAGTATCTATTTAGCAAATTTGCTTTTTCTTCATCGCTATCTACATAGCGGTTCGCAGCATCTTTCAGTCTCACAATTCCCTTTTTAGTCTTCCTCCTTTCACTAATATACCTGAAGAAATTTTTGTCACCCCTCCTTACATTTCTAGCCATTTGTTCTTCCGCTTGCGCTTTCGCCAGACGTTTCTCTCTCTTGACTTCTTTCAGTTTCCTCCTGTATTCCTCTCCGTGTTCGGCTTCTTGAGTTTTTGTGTATTTCTGGAACACCAACTCTTTAGCCTTTATTGTCTCAGCCACTTTCTTGGAGAACCATATCGGTTTCCTTTTTCTCTTGCTTTTATTTACTCTCCTTACATAAAGGTTTGTGGCCCTATTTATAGCTTCTTTCAGCCTGGACCATTGTCCTTCCACTTCTCGTTCGCCCTCCCAGCCCATCAGCTCCTTCCTCAGGTATTCCCCCATTTGACTAAAGTCAGCGTGCTTGAAATCCAGGACTTAGAGTTTTGAGTGGCCGCCCTCCATTACAGCTGTCATATCAAACCAAATCGTTTGATGGTCACTGCCGCCCAGGCAGTCATATAAATAAACTAAGAATGAAGACAAAAATTTTTTAAACAAACAAGTCTTAAAATTGTTACAAAATAACAAATTGACTGAAGAGCTGTGAAGTTCCAAAGGGGGGGAGAGAGCCAAAACTGAGGGGCCCAATAACTGAAAGAGGCTTCCAGAATCCTTTTATATCTTATATTTAAAAATGAAGTTAAGATTAAATGGTATGGATCTCTAGCGTTCAGGATACCACGAAGTGAGGGGAAAGAAACTAAAAAGGCAATCTAGAGATGTACCATCAAACACTATACATGCCAATTTAAATAAGACTCAAAGATGAACAGGAAGCCAGTGAAGAGAAATAAGAGGAGCAGTAGAGCTGTCAGATCTTTTAAAACCAAGAATAAGTTTGGTGGCAGTGTTCTATAGTAATTGCAGTTTGAAATTTCACAGTAAGTGACAAATAGAGAACATTACAGTAATCTAAATGGCTTAGATTAAAAGCCTGGTCTAAGATGGCAACATGTGTTCTATGAAAATAATGTCAAGGAATAAGAAGCAACATATCAATGTGAGAATAAAAATATACATTCTACCCCTCTCCCTTCCCTTCCATTTGCAGCTTCTTCCTTCCCCCCTCTCCAATTCCCCTTACTACGAGCCTGGCATGCCTTCCTACCTCCAACTACCCCCCTCCCAGCGGGCTTACAGATTTGCAGCATTGGTCAGCAGTGCAGGCAGCGATTACATCTAGCTTCCTCTGAGTGGCCTGAAGTTTTCCCTCTGCTCCATCTTTCCCATGTGGCAACAGAAAGTTGCGACAGAGGGAAGGACCTGGGGCTGTCGGAGAGAGAACCTGCTATAATCGCTGCTGGCCAATGCTGCAAGTACGGAGGCCTGCGGGTGCAGAACTATGCTGAACCAGTAGGAGGAAACAGGGGAAAGGGAGGTAAGGCGGCAATGCCAGACTGCTGGTGGTGGGGGGGGGGGGGTTGGTTGGCAAGGCAATTTTTGGCCCACCCCATAGTGACTCATATGCCTGTGGGATCCCTGTGGACTCTGCAGAACAGCTGGGGAGCAGCCGCATCACACTGGTTCAAAAACGCTGGCCTAGAGAGATGCAGCATATGCAAGATTTAGGTTCTAAAAAGGTTTGCAGAATCTGGTTGTTTTCTACTGCTTTTAGTTAACCCTGATCCTAGCAAGTGGGATCTGATTGGACTCCACACAGTATTGTTCAGGTTCTATATAAATTTGTTACTTTACTAGTGGTATTTCTGATATACATGTTGTTTTCAGGTGGTGTTTTCTTGTACTGACCACAGCTAGGACACCAAAAGAACCGATATCCTTAGTATGAAATAAGTAACTAAAATTTATTTCCATTTTCTGTCATACTAATCACTATTAAAGGAAGACAAGCTCGATATATTGCTCATGTGTTCTGAGAGCAATTTTGGAGGACAATGACGAGACTGATTTTGAGGATTCAGACATCTCCTTTCCTGATATCTGCCTTCTTTCCTCCTCAAAATGCACCACTTGTTCCTCTGATCCCATCCCCACCAACTTACTTAACACCATCTCTCCTACTATCACCCCCTCCATCTGTCATATCCTCAACCTCTCTCTCTCCACTGCAACTGTCCCCGACACCTTCAAGCATGCTGTAGTCACGCCACTCCTCAAAAAACCATCACTAGACCCTACCTGTCCCTCCAACTACCGCCCCATCTCCCTCCTACCCTTCCTCTCCAAGACACTTGAGCGCGCAGTCCACAGCCGCTGCCTTGATTTTCTCTCCTCTCATGCCATCCTTGATCCGCTTCAATCCGGTTTTCGCCCTCTTCACTCGACAGAAACAGCACTTTCTAAAGTCTGTAATGACCTGTTCCTTGCCAAATCCAGAGGCCACTACTCCATCCTCATCCTCCTGGATCTATCCGCCGCTTTTGACACTGTCAATCATGACTTACTTCTTGCCACACTGTCCTCATTTGGGTTCCAGGGCTCTGTCCTCTCCTGGTTCTCCTCCTCCCACCGCACCTTCAAAGTTCACTCTCATGGATCTTCCTCCACCCCCATCCCCTTATCTGTTGGTGTTCCCCAGGGATCGGTCCTTGGACCCCTTCTCTTCTCAATCTACACCTCTTCCCTGGGCTCCCTGATCTCATCTCATGGTTTCCAGTATCATCTCTATGCTGATGACACCCAACTGTATCTCTCCACACCAGACATCACCGCGGAGACCCAGGCAAAGGTATCGGCCTGCTTATCCGACATTGCTGCCTGGATGTCCAACCGCCACCTGAAACTGAACATGTCCAAGACCGAGCTTATCGTCTTTCCACCAAAACCCACTTCTCCTCTTCCTCCACTTTTTATCTCAGTTGATAACACCCTCATCCTCCCCGTCTCATCTGCCCGCAACCTCGGAGTCATCTTTGACTCCTCTCTCTCCTTCTCTGCGCATATCCAGCAGATAGCCAAGACCTGTCGCTTCTTCCTCTTTAACATCAGCAAAATTCGCCCTTTCCTCTCTGAACACACCACCCGAACTCTCGTCCATGCTCTCATTACCTCTCGCCTGGACTACTGCAACTTACTCCTCACCGGCCTCCCACTTAGCCATCTATCCCCCCTTCAGTCTGTTCAGAACTCTGCTGCACGTCTCATATTCCGCCAGAACCGATATACTCATATCACCCCTCTCCTCAGGTCACTTCACTGGCTTCCGATCGGATACCGCATTCAATTCAAGCTTCTCCTTCTTACCTACAAATGCACTCAGTCTGCTGCCCCTCACTACCTCTCTACCCTCATTTCCCCTTACGTTCCCGCCCGTAACCTCCGTTCACAGGATAAATCCCTCCTCTCAGTACCCTTCTCCACCACCGCCAACTCCAGGCTCCGCTCATTCTGCCTCGCCTCACCCTATGCTTGGAACAACCTTCCTGAACCCTTACGCCAAGCCCCCTCCCTGCCCGTCTTCAAGTCTTTGCTTAAAGCCCACCTCTTCAATGCTGCGTTCGGCACCTAACCCTTACCGTTCAGTGAATCCAGACTGCCCCAATTTGACTGCCCCTATCGGACCGACCGTTCACTTGTCTATTAGATTGTAAGCTCTTTGAGCAGGGACTGTCTCTCTTTGTTAAATTGTACAGCGCTGCGTAACCCTAGTAGCGCTCTAGAAATGTTAAGTAGTAGTAGTAGTAATATCTCAGAACAGTCAGATCAGTGCCACAATCTGTTTAAAATGCTTTAGATGAGCCAAATGTTGATAGTCAACCTTAACAACTCAGTGATAATCTTACAAGAAAAAGAGTTTGTGCATAGGCTTGTGGTAGTCGACATGGTACACGTGGTTGGGGACGTGGCAGGGGTCAAGATCAGTGGAACTATGGTTCTATAAATGCACCTCAACAGGAACCAACACCAGATATACTAGTTGGACAAGATGGCACTGTTTGGCATAAAAATGCACCCAATGCTAATGGATGCAGAATTTCAGACATCGGTCAACAACCTGGAATTACTAGCATTATTACATGTTCTTCAGTAGAGGCTTTCACTTGTTTCCTAACCCCAGAAATGATCTTGTGGTGCTGAAGACCAGTTGAGAAGCACAATGTCAAATCACAGTATGGAATCACAGTAATCCTGACCAACCAAAGAATTGGCATAATGTTAACAGCATTAAAATAAAGGCTTTTGTAGGGTTATGTCTCTTGGCCGGGGTACATAAATCTCGTCACGAACCAGTTGCATCTCTGTGGCCAGAAAAAGAAGGAAGAGCTATCTTCACAACAACCATGTCCAGAAACAGATTCACTGATGCCCTGTTGTCAAATCTGATATATTTCAGGATAACTCAAGCCGATAGAAGAGCCACTGACAACCTTGCACCATTCTGTGATTTCTATTTGATCTTCCAGGCACAGCTGCCAAAGTTCTATATTCCTGGCACAGACCTGTGTGTGGATGAACTATTGGTGACTTTTCATTGCAGATGTGTTTTTCACCAATACATACCTTCTAAGCTAGCCAAATATGGCATCACAATGTGGGAGGTATGATGCAGAACCAGTTAGCCATTGAAGGGTGAAGTGTACCTGAGATGCCAACCTGGTGAATAGCATGATGTTGGACATGATGCTCGTGATGTCAAGGAGTTAGTTGCGTGATGGCATGACAGTTGTAAGTATGTAACATCTGACCATTTCTTCACATCTGTTTAGTTAGCTGAAGATCTCTTGCAAGATGATTTGACATGTATAAGGGGGAATGAGACTTGATATACCACGTTTCTGTGGTTTTCCAACTAAAGCACAATTTGACCCAATAAACCAGACATTCCTAATGAAATGAAAACAGTGATCAACAGAAGTGCATTGCTTATTTTTAGTTTCAAGGATCAACTAACCGTGATGTCTTATGTACCCAAGCAGAATAAATTGTAGTGTCAAGTATGCACCATGATGCAACTATAGAAGGTAATGACAGAAGGCCACATATATACTACATTATAACATTGAGTGGTGTAGATAATCTTGACCATTATTCAACATTATTCACATCTTGAAGGAAGGTTAATCATTGGCCTATTTGTCTTGTTTGGCAATTGTGTTGACATTGGTTCTATAGCTGCATTCATCATATGGATGGCAAAGTTTCCTGAGTGGAAATTATGCAAAGGAAAGGAAAGACAAAGACTCTTTAAAACTTGGACATCTACTCATCATGCCCTAGGTCCTGTTTAGAGCCAGTATCAATGATGTTTCAGGCTCCAGAGCATTTACCCATGAAGATGGTTCACATTGATCACAGTATTCCCCAAAATGTCCAAAGAGAAGTTATTGAAGGAAAAAGAAAGTGATGCAAACTATGTCCAAGAGAGGTTGACAAGAAAGTTCACCAGACATATAGTACCTGTATGAAACCTGCATGCCCTACCCACAGTAGACATGAGACCATTTGTGACAAATGTATCTAAACCTAGATTCCTTTTCTAGGAATCAGAAAAGAATCAGACATTATATAATACTTGTTTTATGCGAATCTAGTTTGTAGCATAATTTCTTTTGAAAGACTCCTGAGGAAATTAGAAACTCATGGGATAGAAGGTAATGTCCTATTGTGGATTAAGGACTGGCTAAGAAATAGAAAACATAGAGAGAGTAGGGTTAAATGGTCAGTATTCTCAATGGAGAATGGTAGATAGTGGGGTTCCCCAGGGGTCTGTGCTGGGACCGCTGATTTTTAACATATTTATAAATGATCTAGAGATTGGAATAACTAGTGAGGTAATTAAATTTGCTGATAATATAAAATTATTCAAAGTTCTTAAAATTGCTAGCGGATTGTGAAAAATTGCAAGAGGGCCTCTCAATACTGGGAGACTGGACATCCAAATGGCAGATGTCGTTTAACGTGAGCAAATGTAAAGTGATGCTTGGGATAGAGGAACCCAAACTATAGCTATGTGATGCATGGTTCCACGTTAGGAGTCACTGCCCAGGAGTAGGATCTAGGTGTCATCATTGATGACACATTGAAACCTTCTGCTCAGTGTGTGGCAACGGCTAAAAAAGCAAATAGAATGTTAGGAATTATTAGGAAAGGAATGGAAAATAAAAATGAGAATATTATAATGCCTTTGTGTCGCTCCATGGTGCGACCGCACCTTGAATACTGTGTGCAATACTGTTCACCGCATCTCAAAAAAGATCTAGCGCAATTAGAATAAGTACAGAGAAGGGCAAAGAAAATGATGAAGTGGATGGTTCAATTTCCATATGAGGAAAGACAACTAGGGCTTTTTTAACTTGGAGACAAGACAGCTAAGGGATGATAGAGGTATATAAAATACTGAGGAGAGTGGAACGGATAGGCGTAAATCGCTTGTTTACTCTTTCCAAAATTACTAGGACTGGTGGTATGCAATGAAGCTACTAAGTAGTAAATTTTAAAACAAACCAAATAAATTATTTCTTCACTTAACGTGTAATTAAACTCTGGAATTCATTGCCAGTGAATGTTTTAAAAGCAGTTAGCTTAGCAGGGGTTAAAAAAGGTTTGGATAATTTCCTGAAGGAAAAGTCCATAATATGGAACAATAGAGGCTGTGATCTACACGTAGATAATCCACAGGAGAACAATGCACACCAGAGTGAAAGTAGAAATAGACTTTTCATTAAAATCAATTGCCTGACGTGCTCATGTTTTGCCTCCAAGAGGCTGCGTCAGGGGCTTATCATTCCACTATAAAAATACAAATCAAAAAATAAATAATAAAGAAAACTTTGTTTTGGGGTGGGGGGCTGGGGTTGTTTTGTTTTTTTTTGCGAAAAGTGACCTTTGACCTAAGCCACACTGCATTTAAACTTTCACATAGCAAGGGTGGTTGTTTTTCTGTGAGAGGAAAAGATTTCTGAAGAGCTTCAGCATTTGTTGCTTTTGGTAAGAAAATTATTTTGACGTTTCTAACTTGAGCACTTGGGATTTTTGTGGAATTTTTCATTCTGTCTTGAGCTTACTTGGCTTTTTAGAGCTTACGTGTGTGTTCTTTTTTCTTTTTCTTTTTTTTAGGCAATTGCAATTTACTGCTGTAGTATTTGTTTCAGCTGCTATCAGGTCCATATGCCTTTAGGGACCCTGATAGGTACGTGTCCCATGTCCCTTTTAAGTTGTTTTTTAAGAGACATGTATGACAATATGTTTTGTATGTATGTTTTTTTTTTTTTTAAGATTAATATTTGAATGTATCCTACTACCACTAAAAACTGACTGAATAGTATTTTTATGCTTATGTTGTTAATTAACATATGTCTGTACTTGTTTATGGGTTAATTTTATTTGGATTACTTACTTTTAACTGGATTAATAATTTATTATATTATTTAATATATTTTATTATTTATTTTTTATGTGTGTTTTATAGTGGAATGATAAGTTCCTGATGCAGCTTCTGGGTGGTGAAACTTGGCCACATCGTGCAACTGCTTTTAATAAAGTCTATTTCTACTTTCACTCTGGTCTACATTGTTCTCCTGTGGAAAAGTCCATAAGCCATTATTAAGATGGACTTGGGAAAAGCCACTGCTTATTTCTGAGATAAGCAGCATAAAATCTCTTTTGTGATCTCGCCAGGCACTTGTGACCTGGATTGGTCACTGTTGGAAACAGGATACTGGGCTTGATGGACCTTCTGTCTGTCCCAGTATGGCCGTTCTTTTTTTCTTGTGACATACATGTTTTATCAAGTCATTTATAACACATTTTATAACCCAGATTGGTCATTTTATTTAGCTTCCTTGCTATATTTCTATTTTAAAGAAAATGGCTGCTTTATTTTCTTTGAATATTATGTAATAATTTAATTCTGCAATTGTTCCCTAGGCCTCAGAAGAAGTATCTAAATCATTACAAGCCACAAAGGAAATACTGTGTGGTAGCGGAGACAAGGAACCACAGACTGAAATGGTGGCGCAGCTTGCACAAGAATTGTATAACAGTGGTTTGCTGGTAACACTGATAACTAACTTGCACCTCATTGATTTTGAGGTAGGTTGTAACTCATAAGCCAAAATTCATACAAATCTCACCTTTTAGGTATTTCCCCCTTTCTGCAAGGGTAACTTTGGAGGCATGGCTGACTAAAATACTTAGCCAGATAGCGTCATAATTAGTGATATCCTGTTAAATTTGTGAAGACAAGTGTTTTCACACAAGTAGCTGACATGTCGTTTTCCAGATAAAATTACCTGGATAAGTTTTCTGCTGAACATCCAGTTAAAGTTATCTAGATATGTGTAACCACTTGCTGGCTTACTCCATATGGAGCTCTGTATGGCTTTTAACTTGTCAAAAGAGCAGTTCAGCTCACTTGTTAATTTTGCATTTGAATTTTCATATGTACTTAGAGGTTTGTTTAGTTATATAATGTTTCTCAGATGATAGGAATAGATTTTTCTTTTGCTGGATGATTTGGTGGCTAAGGACACCTCATCAGCACTAGAAGAAAGATCATATTACCCATGTAATAAAATCATATACATTTTTAATAAATTATACTTACTTTATCATCCATACCTGACCAGTACAGACAAGTGGGTTAATTTTCCTGGAGCCACAAAAAAAAACAGCTCAGAGCTAATTTGACTCCCCTTATAGAAGACTGGTGCTGTTTCTCTGGCTCCTGCGTATAGTGCAGATACATGGCCTGGTGTAACAACTACAAGTAGACTTCTTCTGGGAAACCTGTAGGCCAAAATTCCTGGTAGAGCATAGACTGAGTCAGAGGGATGCTGCGGCCGATTTCCTTCCCTACTTGGGAACAGACTAAAGGGCTAGGCTTGGCAGAGGCTTGTCCATAGATCTTAAGCATACTAAACTCGTCAGTACCAGATCTCTTCCCCTGCCTACCCCCTCCATTTCTTGTGGGGGTTTGTGGTTGCAGTGCCTACTGTCTTCCTTCCCTATTCTTGGGAGGGGGCGAGAAAATTTCCTGAGTACTAACTGATTAAAGTTTTTGGAAAATGAATTAAAAAAACAAACCACTTTTGGTGCAGCCTATTCTCAGATTCCCTACTGGTCTCATGGTGCTGTGTCAGATTGGGAATCTGAAATAAGTACATACATAAGTACATAAGTAATGCCATACTGGGAAAAGACCAAGGGTCCATCGAGCCCAGCATCCTGTCCACGACAGCGGCCAATCCAGGCCAAGGGCACCTGGCAAGCTTCCCAAACGTACAAACATTCTATACATGTTATTCCTGGAATTTTGGAGTTTTCCAAGTCCGTTTAGTAGCGGTTTATGGACTTGTCCTTTAGGAAACCGTCCAACCCCTTTTTAAACTCTGCTAAGCTAACCGCCTTCACCACTTTCTCCGGCAACGAATTCCAGAGTTTAATTACACGTTGGGTGAAGAAACAGTTTCTCCGATTTGTTTAAATTTACTACACTGTAGTTTCATCGCATGCCCCCTAGTCCTAGTATTTTGGAAAGCGTGAACAGACGCTTCACATCCACCTGTTCCACTCCACTCATTATTTTATATACCTCTATCATGTCTCCCCTCAGCCGTCTCTTCTCCAAGCTGTATAGCCCTAGCCTCCTTAGTCTTTCTTCATAGGGAAGTCGTCCCATCCCCGCTATCATTTTAGTCGCCCTTCGCTGCACCTTTTCCAATTCTACTATATCTTTCTTGAGATGCGGCGACCAGAATTGAACACAATACTCAAGGTGCGGTCGCACCATGGAGCGATACAATGGCATTATAACATCCTCACACCTGTTTTCCATACCTTTCCTGATTATACCCAACATTCTATTCGCTTTCTTAGCCGCAGCAGCACACTGAGCAGAAGGTTTCAGTGTGTTATCGACGACGACACCCAGATCCCTTTCTTGGTCCGTAACTCCTAACGTAGAACCTTGCATGACGTAGCTATAATTCGGGTTCTTTTTTCCCACATGCATCACCTTGCACTTGCTCACATTAAACATCATCTGCCATTTAGCCGCCCAGTCTCCCAGTCTCGTAAGGTCCTCTTGTAATTTTTCACAATCCTGTCGCGATTTAACGACTTTGAATAACTTTGTGTCATCAGCAAATTTAATTACCTCGCTAGTTACTCCCATCTCTAAATCATTTATAAATATATTAAAAAGCAGCGGTCCTAGCACGGACCCCTGAGGAACCCCACTAACTACCCTTCTCCATTGTGAATACTGCCCATTTAACCCCACTCTCTGTTTCCTATCCTTCAACCAGTTTTTAATCCACAATAGGACATTTCCTCCTATCCCATGACCCTCCAATTTCCTCTGTAGCCTTTGATGAGGTACCTTGTCAAACGCCTTTTGAAAATCCAGATACACAATATCAACCGACTCCCCTTTGTCCACATGTTTGTTCACTCCTTCAAAGAATTGAAGTAAATTGGTCAGGCAAGATTTCCCCACACAAAAGCCATGCTGACTTGGTCTCAGTAATCCATGTCCTCGGATGTGCTCTGTAATTTTGTTTTTGATAATAGCCTCTACCATTTTCCCCGGCACCGACGTCAGACTCACCGGTCTATAATTTCCCGGATCTCCCCACCCCTCCTCCCCTTTCACTCATTTTCAGTGAATCGAGGGGGAATCAGGGGGAATCGAGGTGAAAAGCTGTAGGTAAGTCATGGCAATTCAGCATTTCAGCCAGTGCATTTGACCTGTTTTCAGAACAACCATGCAAGCAGGTGCCAGGTGAGCAGGTACAATCAATGGAGGTTTAGTACCCAGCTAAAAGTGAATCTGGATAGATACCCAGAATGGGCTGTGGACTATGCAGTGCATATGGAATAAAACCTGGTCAGTGCTTCTGAATTAATGGGAGATTAGTAGCTTTGTTTGTTGTCACTTTGTGAAAAAAGTACATAAACATGCTGAGCCCTTTATCTCCTTCTTTCCTTCTGATAGAGAAATAAGGAAGGAAAGTTATGAAGGTTGCATATCTACCCTCAGGCATGGCAGAGCCTATTTAGCTCCAGTTTACTGTTAATATGTCAGCTGGTGACAACTCATGTTTATCAGAGCTCCTCTCTACTTCCTCCTAGTTGGGAACCAGATCTGTGCCCCTGTATAGAAGTGAAGCTTCCCAGAATGCCTTAAGGACAGGTTAGGCTTGTGATCCATAAAAAAATTATGTAGCCTGAGAATATTTTTTTTAATTCCTAGGTGTCATGCTTTGGCAACATATTCAGGTTCTGCTTTGAGCCCTTCCCAACCCTAGTCTTTGCCTCTGTGTGAAGGGAACTAAAGGTTGGTCTTCACAATGTTTGGGATGCAAGAACATTCCACTGACTGGGACAAGAGGAAGAGGAGATAGCTGGTTCAGCAGACAGAGGGGGATTGCCTCCTCAGAAAAGGATAGTTTCTCAGTGGGGAGGTTGTTTGGGACAGAGAAACTGGTGACCCTTTTTTTCTAAGGCTTCTCCTTTTGGTACCTCTCAGATGGGCTATGAAAGAGTAATCTGTAGGGGAATTCTATATTCTTGGGTGGTTTTATTGTAATGAATTAATGGTAAAACATTTATATTCTGCCCTATCCAAGATGAAACACAATAAAACATACATAAAACATAGCACCCATACATGTACCAAAAACCCTTTCCTCTCTCCACATCTCTAACCGTCACTCCCTAAACCAACCACAAAATTTTATGTACACCATACCACACTCATCCTGCCCTGTTCATAAATATTACAAATAGCAGGAGAAAAGATGGGCTTTCAACTGCTTTTTTAAGGGCTGCCATATTAGTCATCTGCCTCAAAGAAAGGGTCAACTGGTTCCAAAGCACTGGACCCACCAACGAAAAAAAGATCCCTTCCTCGTTCAAGATGTTTCCGCAGACCGCACGGACCTCCCAGTTGAATAGATAACCAGCCAAAGAATTCCAAAGCACACGATGGATAAGTAAAAGGATTTTAAATTGAATCCTGAGCTCCACAGAAGGCCAGTGCAACTTGCACAACAATTGGGAGACATGCTGATATCTAGACAACTGAAAGATCTGCTGAGCTGCAGCGTTCTGTACCACCTGAAGAGCCCTTATCCAGCTTGCAGGAAGCCCAAAATAAAATGCATTACAGTAGTCCAGACTGTTCAACACCATGCTTGAACACCCAACCGAAAATCCTCCTCTGGTACAAAAGGCCTCACCCTACTAAGCATTCTCAGTTTAAAAAAAGAGTGTTTAACCGTTGCACATGTGTGTTTAAAAGAGAGGCTGGCATCAAGCACAAGAACTACACAAAGCACACCCTCCTACTACACAATCAAAACTTCTCGCCATTTTACTAGGAAAGTCAGGTGCACCCCATCTTGAGACCACCATCACCTCCGTTTTCCCTGCATTCAACACCAGGCGTGTCTAATTGGGCTGTTACCACCTTCACAGTTCAAAAAGGGAAAAAAACTGGACATCATCAGCAAAAATATAGTCATAGGCCTCCCTCTTCTCTTTTCCCAGTTCTTCCTGATAAATCTGATAGCTGGAGTTGGAATCTGCTGAAGCTGTGACACCTGATTGTAGCCTTAAAATGCCCAAGATCAATGGTTTACCCTTCTGGTGAAGAGAAGGGTAAGGTGTTGGTCACCAGTGCATTTGGGGGTTCTTTATCATATAAAACTACAGTTAAAGGGAAGCACAACATTCAGGAGCCTTCGTGGTATAAAAATCATTTTAAAGAGAACACATCTTTCTGTTTTCTGTAGTCTAAATCCAGGTTAACTCCCGCAGTCTGTGCTAAGCCCAGATATTAACCCATTAGTTAATTAGTTAACATTAGCCCAATGTTCCCATAATAAACCATATGGGAACATTGGGCACTAATGGGTTAAATGCCAGTCCATTTCCAGTGACCAGCATTGAATATCCAGCCAAAAATATTCCAGGGTTTCACGTGGCCAAACCCACTTTAAGAATCAGCAGATAGCCAGTTCTATCACGTGATATAACCAGCTAACCAGTAGCTACTAACTGGGGTTATTCAGCAAGAGAAGGCCATTTAAGTGCTATGTAACCGGTCAGCAGCTGTTTTGACCAGTTAAATAGCACTGACTATCGTGCGATTAGTCTTCTCGTTGGGCAGTAAATGCTAGTTAGGGATAAATCCTTTGCCCTGGCTTTAGGGGTAATGTTAGCTGGTGATGAGCCACAGGGTTTTGGGCTCAAGAAGGCTGCGACTCCACCCCCTTTTGGGGTCCTCATATAGTTCTGCACATGGGGCATACATTGGGAATGTTTGCAGGACGTAGAGCCACCTTTGAAAAAGTACCATCTTCACGTGCTATATGTCTCTGCAAAGTTAAAGGTAAGGCAGACCAAAGACATAACACATCCACCAGCTTTTTTAACTATACAGTAATGTTTTCAAAATATGCATCAGACACATTTTTGATTAAATACCCAAATATTTTTAGTTTCTACCTTTATAAGAGGAAAGTCATCCGACCAGTCTTCATACTCATAGCTTCCCATGGACATTGCTTCTGATTTATCCAAGTTTAAAGTTAAAGCCCAATACCCTCCCGTGTTGTTGCACTAAGTTCAACAAGCTATCTAATGATTGTTTAGGATGTGTGAGCACCAGGAGCATATTGTCAGCAAATGCCATACATTTAACTACTTCCTTAACAATCAGCAAGCCCTGTACCTCAGAGTCAGCCCTTACATTACTCAGTAAGGGATCCAGAGCAAGAATGAAGAATAGGGTCGACAGGGGCATCCCTGCCAGGTGCCCCTAGCCAACAGAAAGAAGTCTTGAGAGTGTTCTGTTGGTCTGAACTGCTCACCTAGGGTTTGTGTAAAGAACTTTAACCATGTCTACAAAGGGGCCCTGCATCCAGCAGTTGAAACGGGTATTCTCAGTGCACACAGTCAAAGGCCTTTGGGGCATCTAGACTAACCAAAATGACAGGTGTATTTCTTGGGGCACAATGTCCTAGTGCTGCTGTTACGCTTCACGCGTTCCGGGAGGTGTAGACTAGTGGTTAGTGCGGTTGTCTGAGAACCTAGAAAACTGGGTAACTGTGGGCAAATCACTTAACTCTCGATTTCCCCCGGTATGATACTTAGATTGTGAGTCCATTAGGGATACAGAAAAGTACCTGCATAAAATAAATGTAAATCACTTTGATTATAACACAGAAAGGCAGTATATGAAATCCCATTTCCCATTACCCTATTCTGTATAAAGCCCACCTGGTCTGTATGAATCACTTCCAATAACAATTTAGCCAGCCTCATCGCCAAGATTTTTGCCATCAGTTTAAGCTCAAAATTAAGTAAGGAACTAGGCCGATACAAGTCCAGCAATAGGGGATCTCGGCTAAGGTTAGGCAACACTACAATTGTTGAACTATTGGCATAAGCTGGAAATGACTTGTTCTTACAAACTTGCTCATAATACGCTTTCAGAGGCAACGAGATATGTTCCTGCAACGGTTTATAAAATTCCACAGTCATACTGTCTGGGCCTGGAGCCAAAGGAACTTGTTTGATGGCAGCCAGAATTTCATAAGCTGCTACTGGCTTGTGTAGAGTGGGTCAGTTTTGCTGTTGGATTTGAGGTAAGTTTAAGGAAGATACATAGGAATGTACTTCTGCAGAGGGGACTGCCTGACATTGATAGAAATCTTTGAAAAACTGAGCAAATAGAGAATTCAACTGACCATTTTTAGTGACTATGAATCCCTCATGGGATAGACTGCTCCAGAACTGCAGGCTTGTCCAGGGATGTACTAGATGCACCAACAGTTCCCATAACGATATAATTTATGCATATAATATATTTGAGATTTAACATCTTGGCGTACAAGGCTACTCTGGCAACTTGTAGATTATCCCTTGATCCTCGACACTGGGAAGATAACCAACTTTCTTTACACTTTTCAGTTTGTTTTCTAAATACAATAATTCTGTAGCTAATTGCTTCCTTCTACTCACTGCATATGCTGTAGTGTCCCCCCTCAAAACAGTTTTTGCGGTTTCCCATATCAAAATAGGATTGTGAACATGTTGATTATTATCTTCCATAAATTATTTCCATTTATTAACTATATAGGTTTTATAATTAAAATCCTTGTAAAGATGAGTCAGGAAATACCAAACTTCTCCTGCCCCTTTCCCCCCAGTATACCCTGCACATCCAGCCAAAGCACCGCATGATCCAGTAAAATGCATCCAGCCAAAGCACCGCATGATCCAGTAAAGTGGGGACTGCAGTAGTGGCTCCTTCTTCCCGATGAAACAATGAAGATGTTACTAACATATAATCTATACGAGACATGGCTGGGTGTGCACAAGCCACATGAATGAGCCTCCAAGGGTGCACCAGACCACCAGAACCAACACCCTACAGAATTGTTTGAGACCCCAAGGTGCTTTGGATTACTCAGATTGAGCTCCCCCATCCTATCCATATGGGGGTCTAAAACAGTATTGTAATCATCCACCACCCATCAAGGGCAGATGTAAATAGGCACTGCACACCTTAGTCGTGTTGAAAAAAGGAAATGGTAAATACATTAAGAGTGTACAAGTTCAGAATTACCAGCTCTAAATCCTGAACAGTCATATGTACTAAAATATATCTACCAACTTCATCCATTTCCACCTTGTGAAGTGTCGGGATAAATTTGCTCACCAATATGCTATCCCTGCACTTTGGGCTGTACCAGATAAAAATACTGCATGTCATCTACCCAGCTCCATGTCATCTACCTAGCTCCATTTCAGCTTTTGATGTTCTAAGTCTGAGAAATGCGTCTCTTGCAGGCAAGCAATATGCACTTCCTTCTTTTTTAACTGTTGCAGTATTTTTGCTCTTTTAATTGGGGACTTCACCTCAGCTACGTACCAAGAACACACCCTCAGGGAGGCTGATCCCAGGGTACCCCAAAATGTGGCTCAACAAAAACAGGTACCTTATACACAGAATGAATCCAGCACCCAGCCCTCACTAGGTCCAACAATATTCCTATTCTGTAAGAGTCTCCAATGCTACCACAAAAATCCGATGTACATAATTTACGTAAAGTATTATCCCTCCCCCTCATGAGACACATTAGTCCTTGTTTCTTCTAACCACTATCCTATCCCCCTCTGTACACCCTTATACAAAACCTCCATGTGCGCCCATCCCCTCTCCCTTCATACATTCAATTCAAACTTCAATCATCACTCACACCAAACAGCAAAGAGAAAAATACACTTCAGAGGATTGTCCTGTAGCAAATCAGTGCAGTCTGGTGACTTAAAAAAAAAAGTCCAGCCCTGAGGCAGTCCATAACGAAATCTATATCAATAGAGAGTACAGTCCACAGAGCTTTCTGAGCCAAAGTAACTCTAAAGTAGAGTTCTCTTATGGGGGATGTGGTCATAATGCCATACTATTAATGTAAAAAAGCCATATGATAATTGTCTATAATTCCAGTGAGGAACTCAAAACCACTGTGTACTCAATAGCGTCATGCCATGTTTTCCCACTGACTACTCCATATCTCCAAACATATCGCAGTGGGCTGAAATAGTTGTTGCTTGCCTATTTTGAAAGGTAGGTGTGTCTAACCAACAACAGACCTTTCACAGTTAGATGTCATTGTCCCCATCTAGCAGTGTTGCCAAGGATGACTGTGCCTCTGACACTGAGTCAAAAAATGATGTCTGACCTTCATGCACCACATGAACTTGGGCTGGATACAACAGTGCAAACTGAACTTGTTTTTTAAAAAGAGCAGTTCACACTGGGCTAAATTCCTCTGGGCGGCCACCAACACTGAATAGTGCTGGAAACAAAGGGTCCTTATAATGTAAAACCTTCCCCGCCCTATTAGCACACAAGACAGCCACCTTATACGCAAAGTTAAGTACTTTCAATATAACAACCCTGGGATGAGAACCTTCCAGACTGCAAGCACACATGTAGTGGACCTGCTCAAGGCAAAATGGACCATGCTGGTTGCCCAACTGCAAGACCTGTGGAATTCAAGTCTCCGGAAATTTTGGCAGCTCGCCATCTAGTATGCATTCTGGGATTCCAACCAAATTTGTTAATTGTTACGCTATGCTGTATTCTCCAGGTTCTCCACCTTCTGCAACACCTTCTGTAGTTGTTTGTCCATTAACTGTTGCTTATTTTCTATGGTCTGCATTTTGTCCTTCCTCGTGCTTGTCCAGCATTGGGTGTCGTCCAATTCCAGATCCATGCTATCTATCCTTTCATGGGCATTATCGATCTTGTCAAAATATTGCTGCAGTTTCTCATCTTTGGCCATGTCTACTGCTGCTTTCACCTTGGCGATTGTCTCTGCAGACCACTCCGAGCTCACAGTGGGGTTGGGTGGTCTGGTGGCTGCCACCATTTTGACCTTGGAGGGTCTACTCTTGTCATGGTTTTCCTCAAAGATTTTGTGGTGTTCAGGGCAAGGAACCCTCTAAATCAGGTGCTATAAACGTCGGACTGATATTCTGTGCCATTTCACTGAGGGTCAGAGCAGTTTCTCAGGTATACTTGCAGGCTTCTGGAGAGGGAGATAGGAGCAGCACTATTCAGAGCCTGCTCAGCCTCATGGCTCTACCGGAAGCTCCTCCTGTATGTATTTTACCACTTTTTTTATTTTTATAATACAATGGTTTTGTGCACTCATTTTGAAAGTTCCTTCCTTAAAGTTGTGTTGGAATTCCACCTTAACCAGTCAATATTCCTTCCAGCCTTTTTTCCATAAAGGTGAAAGTGCACTGCACTCTTTGGACAACATTAAAACCTTGGTCTTCCATCTGAAGCAGTTTAAAGTCTGTAGAAAGTCCACCCAGATTTTTGTTTCTTTTGACCCAAAAAGAATGGGGGCTGGCATTGGTAAATGCTCATTTTCAAGTTGGCTAGCAGACTGCATTTCCTTCACTTTTGCCCATGCTGGGTTGACTCTAGGGGACCAGGCAATGGCTGATAATGTCAGAGACACGGCTGTGTCTGTAGCCCATTTGAAGTAAGCTTCCATAGAAGAGATTTGCAGAACTGCAACATGGACTTCTCTGCATACATTCACATCTCATTACTGCCTAGATCAGGATTTGAAACACAACAGTAGGTTTGGCCAGAAGGTCCTCCAGAATCTACTTGAGATTTATAATCCAACTCCATCCCCTCCCCCTCCAATCCTCCTCTTTCAGTTCCAGGCTGTCATCAAAAAAATTATAAAATGTTAAAATGGCCTGTTGTCGCCAAAAATGTTGCTGTTCACCTGATGTGACACCACTTGTAGTGTTCTTTCCCCTTCTTATGTAGCTAGGGAGTCTCATGCTCAAGGATTCATAGTCCTGCTTGTCTTTGAAGAAAATGAAACCTGTAGCACATGTTCTCCAAAGACTGTAGGACTTGAATCCTCATAGCTCTCCCACATCTCCAAAGAGTTGCATACTACTAGCTCTTGTGTGACAGTGGCAGGTGGAAACAGGCTCACTTGTGAGAAGGAGGAGGGCTCCATCGATGACATCACCGATGGTTGAGGATCTGAGTCCTGTTGTCCTTGGAAAATACTTATTACAGGTAAGTAACAGTGGCGTAGCTACAGGTGGGCACAGGACCACCCATTCTTGCCTCAGGCCCACCCAATCTAGTGGCCCCCAAAGGACCTCATTGGCAGTACCTTACGCCTCTCTCTCTTGCCCTCATGGCAGCTGCCCATCTCTCTCTAAATTCCCCACCCCTGCCTCCATTTACCTTTTGAGTTATCACCAGCATCGATTCCTGTAAGCAACCTATGCCAGCCTTGCAGGCTTCCTTCTGTGTGTCCCAACCTCAGTGACATAATTTCCTGGGGACGCGGTAGAGGGAAGACTGCAGGGCTGGTACAGGCTGCTTACTGGAATCGCTGCGAGCGATGGCCTGGAAGAAGACCGGGGAGGGAGAGAGGAAGGAATTCCGGCTGGGAGGGGGGGGGGAGAGGAACAGATTCTGAGCGGGGGGGGGGGGGGGGGGAGGAGAAACACGACGATAGCATGGGCCGAGGGAAAGTTTAACAAAAAGAACTGTATATATGGACAGGAGTGGGGGTGGGAAGGACTCACCCAGGTTAACTTGGGGCCCAACCGAAATAACAGGTCTGGCTACACTCCTGGCAAATAACTTTTATTTTCTTGTTGTCTAGATGAGCTACTACTGCTTTAAAGATCAGTAGCCTGTAAAATGTTTTATTAAAAAGCATTTATATACTGAAAAATCTGTATCCTTGTTCCATGTGGTTTACAATAAGTCAAAATATAAAAATAGAAACACCACATCAATAAAATAAAAATAAACACAATTCAAAATAGACTTTGCTTTTACCCGTCCCCAATCAACCTGCCAGATTTTATATTAACCCATTCCCATATCACCTCCCCTAATATAATTATAAACCTTAAGGATTATCTGCCCCAGCCTCCTGCCTGAGACTACATAAACATCTTACCTTACACTCATTATACTATTATTCTGGAAGAATGTAGATGTTAGATTTTCTTTACATTTTAAGGTTGTTGGAAGGTTTACATGAGTTCAGGGAAAAAGTGGTGGTAAGATCCTTCTCTATCTAAACCGTAGGATGTTAATTTTTTGGAGGTATATACCTTGTTTTGAAATTATGGTAATCCTATAAATTGTAAGCCCTTTGGAGCTTGAGAAGGGGCATATTAAATAAAGACCCACATCTTAGGTTGCTTTTGAACTGTGGCTATTCAGTTCACAGAGAGACTTTCTAGAAGCCTTCAAATGCCTCACCATATTATGTAAAGTCAGTTCACTCCAATTTAATAAAATCCAAAAAGACATTTTCAGAGTGTATCTGCATTTTTTTTAACAGGGGAAGAAAGATGTGTCTCAGATATTTAACAACATCCTGAGGAGACAAATTGGCACTCGTAGTCCCACAGTGGAATACATTAGTTCCCATCAGCATATCTTATTTATTCTTCTGAAAGGGTAAGCTTTCATTTTGATCTTAGCATGAAGTCAGTGTGTAAGTAGTATTGATATGTTAGAACAGATAAGTTAGAAAGTACTTGTTTTCTACTTGACATACATTGTTATATGAATGATGGTCTGGAACACTGGTAAAGAAGAATGAACTGTATCAATTCTTAATTGTACATCTTTAAATATACAGTGGAACCCCATTATAATGCAATGATTGGGATACATGGAATATCATTACGTTAGTAATATGTAACCTGTCGTTAAAATTGTCTGTAGTACTTGAAGATTGGAGGGTGGCCAATGTGACACTGATCTTTAAAAAGGATTTCAAGGGTGATCCGGGAAATTACAGACCGGTAAGCCTGATGTCAGTGCCGGGCAAAATAGTGGAAACTATCATAAAGAATAAAATTACAGAACAAATAGACAAACATGATTTAATGGGACAGAATCAGCATGGGTTTAGCTAAGGAAAGTCTTGCCTCACCAGTTTGCTTCATTTCTTTGAAGGCGTGAATAAATGTGTGTATCTAGATTTTCAGGAAACTTTTGATAAAGTTCCTCATGAGAGACTCCTGAGAAAATTAGTCATGGGGTAGGAGTCAAGGTTCTGGTGTGGATTAGGAATTGGTTATTGGACAGAAAACAGAGGATAGGGTTAAATGGTCATTTCTCTCAATGGAGGAGGGTGAACGTTGGAGTGCTGCAGGGATCAGTACTGGGACCGGTTCTGTTTAACATGTTTATAAGTGATATGGAAATCAGAATAACGAGTGAGGTTACACTTGCAGATGACACAAAACTATTCAAGGTTGTTAAAACACATGCAGACTGTGAAATATTGCAAGAAGACCTTAGGAAATTATAAGACTGAGCATCCAAAGGGCAGATGAAATTTAATGTGGACAAATGCAAGGTGATGCACATTTTAAAGAAGAATCCAAATCATAGTTACCTGATGCTAGGGTCCTCCTTTGGGGGTCAGCACTCAAGAAAAAGATCTAGGTGTCGTAGATAATACACTGAAATCTTCTGCTCAGTGTGCGGCGGTGGCCAAAAAGCAAACAGAATACTAGGAATTATTAAAGGGATGGTGAAAAAGACCAAAAATACTATAATGCTTCTATCTCTCCATGATGCGACCACACCTTGAGTATTGTGTTCAGTTCTGGTCACTGTATCTCAAAAAAGATATAGCAGAATTAGAAAAGGTTCAAAGAAGAGTGACCAAAGTGATAAAGGGGATGGATCTCCTCTCGTATGAGGAAAGGCTAAAAAGGTTAGGGCTGTTCAGCTTGGAAAAGAGATGGATGAGAGGAGATATGATTGAGGTGTACAAAATCCTGAGTGGTGTAGAACAAGTAGAAGTAAATCGATTTTTTACAAAGACTAGGGGACACTTCTGGAAGTTACATGTAAATACTTTTAAAACAAATAGGAGGAAATATTTTTTCACTCAACAAATAGTTAAGCTCTGGAACTCTTTGTCGGAGGATGTGGTAACAGGAGTTAGCTTTTCTAGGTTTAAAAAGGTTTGTACAAGTTCCTGGAGGAAAAATCCATAGTCTGCTATTGAGACAGACATGGGGAAGCAACTGCTTGCCCTGGGATTTGTAACATGGAATCTTGCCATGCTTTGGGTTTCTTCCAGGTACTTGTGACCTGGCTTGGGCACTGTTGGAAACAGAATACTGGGCTAGATGGACCATTGGTCTGACCCAGTATGG
Source organism: Microcaecilia unicolor (assembly GCF_901765095.1). Classification (NCBI taxonomy): domain Eukaryota; kingdom Metazoa; phylum Chordata; class Amphibia; order Gymnophiona; family Siphonopidae; genus Microcaecilia; species Microcaecilia unicolor. Next base: position 92,674,208 of record NC_044034.1, read on the forward strand.
CTACTGTTATGATATTATGTTAAATGCGGGGTCGTGTTGTATCCGAATCAATGGAACATGAACACCCTTGCATTATATCCAAATCAATGGAACATGAACACCCTTGCATTATATCCGAATCAATGGAACATGAACACCCTTGCATTATATCCGAATCAATGGAACATGAACACAAATGAACTAAAAATTGATCTGCTGCAAAACATGTATTTGCTACAAACAAAGGCATTCACACAGCATTGAGTATTATGGCCGAACTACTGTGTATATACAATGTTATTGAAACATACAGTACTGTACTAGTACAGGAAGTTATCTAGCATAATCTGTTTTCTTAATGCAAACTGTTGACTTCTTGCATAATCAAGAATGTTTTGTAGCTGTAAAATTTTGATGCTGTCCACATCCTGACTTTCTAGCCATCTCAAACTTGTCTCAAGATGTTCTGTGGCCTCTGACACTTTTGGAAGAGCAGGAGGAACATCTTCATCATCTTCCTTATCATCAGTGTTGTCATCCAATGGTGTGGTTGTGACTTTTCGGTGCACATTTACCACAATTTCTTCATCAGTCACATGCCCAATTCAGGAAATCATTATGCACATGCTTGAATCTTTTTAATACCTCTTCAGCTGTGTATACAGAGTCCACTGGCCCTGGGGGCAGCCTAAGCTGCATATACAGTGTCCATCCAAGGTTGTTTTTACACTGGCACTGGGAGTGGCCTAAGCCACGCAGAAAGAGTCCACCCAAACTTGTTTTCACACCAGCACAGACAAAGCTCAACCGGGGCTGGGCCCAGGCTCACTCTGGCATAGCTACACATCAGCTGGAGTGGCTTACATGTGAGGAATTGTATGTTAAAAAAAAGGGGTGACATGATTGCATTGTAAGCAGATTCGCATTATTGTGGGGCGCTTTATAACGGGGTTCCACTGTATGTTGGTCTTATGAAGTTAGTGTTTGTCTTAATACTACTTTGGTTTTCATTTATATGGTGCAGCAGTTTCAGTATATGAATGGAATCACCTATCACATGGTTTCTGACTAGAGTGTGTCAATAAATTCTTAATGATACTCTTGTTTGTATATATAATAACTGTGTCCACCTGTTTGATCAAATAATCTGTTCTATATAATTCACTAGAACAGTTAATTTCAGTTCCTGCATTCCAATACATGTCAGCATCACTTCTTAAAAAAGAAAACTGATAGAGGATTCTACCCCCATAACACAACCCAGGATCCTTGCACCATTAGCTGCCATCCAGCGGTGATTCATTTAAACACTCCTGTAGTTGTAGACTTCTTTCTACCAATATAAAAACAACTGAATTTTGGAGCAAGCAAAACTGGAGCATGATCAATCCTCTACTCCTGTTTTTAACTCAGAGAGAAGAGTAGCCTTTTCCCTCAAGCAGAACCCCAGGCAAGAAAAACTCTGGCTACTAAATAAGTATTAGACATAATAAACGTTTATTCAAATTGTCAAAGAAGCCAATCAGTAATGATTGAAATATCAACAAATAAAATCCCAATAGAGTATAATATGTAGCAAATAAGAGTTTTCCCTGGGAGCTGTCAATATGTCCACCTGCTAGTGTAGGCACATTGAGGCTCTCCATCCTCAATTCTTTTTCATGTTCTATACCTTTCTTTCTTCATTATCTTAACTATAATTGCCCTTCTCCGAGGACAAGCAGGCTGCTTGTTCTCACGACTGGGTGACATCCACGGCAGTCCCAAGGAACGGGAATCTTCCTAGCAACAAAAGTTTGCTAGAGCCTTCGAGCGCGCGTTTCTATGTTCCCGCCCATCGTGCGAGAGTCCCGATCAGTTCTTTTCTTTCCGCGGTAAGGGAGTGACTGCTTGCGGTCTCTCTCCATGTGCCCCTGAAAACAGCCTTCATTTTTGCGGGGGGTTTTTCCGCTTTTTTCTTTCATTTTTCGCTCTGGTTGAGCTGTTTTCTTTTCAAAAAAAACAAAACCAAAAATCTTTATTTGTTAGGTTTTGTCCCCTCTTAAGTTTCTTTTTGTTTCCGTTGGGGTCGCTCTTTAGGCAGCGCGTACCCGTTTCTCATTTTTGTGCCCTTTTTGGCACCATCGAGAACTTTGACCTCGCCGCCGCTATTTTTCCATCCATGACATCAAGGATTCCCAGTGGCTTCAAGAAGTGCGCTCGATGCAACCGGGCAATCTCAGGTACTGACCCCCACTCGTGGTGTATTCAGTGCCTTGGGTCCGACCACCGCCCAGACGCGTGTAAGTTGTGTCTTAGCCTTAAAATGTGGACACAGGTGTCGAGACAAGCTTCCATGGCTCGTCTTCATATGACATCGGCTCAATGGACCCTAGCTTCCCAGTGGTATCAAGCTGCAGGGAATCTAGAGGATGTGATCCAGCTGTCCACTGACTTTCACAATTCCCTTCTGTGGTGGACGATTCGATCCAATTTGACCTTGGGACGTCCTTTTCATATTCCTCAGCCACAAAAAGTGCTGACAACGGATGCATCCCTCCTGGGGTGGGGAGCCCATGTAGATGGGCTTCACACCCAGGGAGCTTGGTCCCTCCAGGAATCGGGTCTTCAGATCAATCTGGAGTTGCGAGCAGTCTGGAGCGCTCTAAAGGCTTTCAGAGATCGGCTGTCCAATCAAATTATTAAAATTTGGACAATTAGGTTGCCATGTACTACATCAACACGCAGGGGGGCACCGGATCTCGCCCTCTGTGTCGGGAAGCCATCCAGATGTGACTTTGGGCTCACCGTCACGGCATGTTTCTCCAAGCCACGTATCTGGCAGGCGTAAACAACTGTCTGGCCGACAAATTGAGCAGGATAATGCAACCTCAAGAGTGGTCGCTCAACTCCGGCGTAGTCCACAAGATCTTCCGAGCGTGGAGCACCCCCTCGGTGGATCTTTTTGCCACTCAGCTCAATCATAAGTTCCCTCAGTTCTGTTCCAGACTTCAGACCCCCGACAGACTAGCGTCGGATGCCTTTTTCCTACATTGGGGGACAGGCCTGCTGTATGCGTATCCTCCCATATCTCTAGTAGGGAAGACTTTGCTGAAACAAGGAAGACTGCAGGACCATGATTCTGATTGCGCCCTTTTGGCCGCGTCATATTTGATTCCCTCTTCTTCAGGAGTTGTCCTCCGAAGAACCGTGGAGATTGGAGTGTTTTCCAACCCTCATCGCTTCTCCATACCAACCTCCAGTCTCTGGCTCTCACAGCCTGGATGTTGAGGGTGTAGACTTCGCCTCCTTGGGTCTTTCTGAGGGTGTCTTCCGAGTCTTGCTTGCTTCCAGAAAAGATTCCACGAAGATGTGTTACTCTTTCAAATGGAGGAGGTTTGTCGTCTGGTGTGACAGCAAGGCCCTAGGTCCTCGCTCTTGTCGTACACAGACCCTGCTTGAATACCTTCTACATTTATCAGAGTCTGATCTCAAGACCAACTCCGTAAGAGTTCATCTTAGTGCAATTAGTGCTTTTCATTATCGTGTAGAGGGTAAGCCTATCTCTGGACAGCCTTTAGTTGTTCGTTTCATGAGAGGTTTGCTTTTGTCAAAGCCCCCTGTCAAACCTCCACCAGTGTCATGGGATCTCAACGTCGTTCTCACCCAGCTGATGAAACCTCCTTTTGAGCCTCTGAATTCCTGCCATCTGAAGTACTTGACCTGGAAGGTCATTTTCTTGGTGGCAGTTACTTCAGCTCGTAGAGTTGGTGAGCTTCAAGCCTTGGTAGCCCAGGCTCCCTATACTAAGTTTCATCATAATAGAGTAGTCCTCCGCACGCACCCTAAGTTTTTGCCGAAGGTGGTGTCGGAGTTCCATCTGAACCAGTCAATTGTCTTGCCAACATTTTTTCCCCGTCCTCATACCCGCCCTGCTTGGCCTTCTATGTGGAGCGGACAAGCCCCTTCAGACAGTCCGCTCAAATGTTTGTTTCTTTCGATCCCAATAGAAGGGGAGTTGCTGTCAGGAAACGCACCATTTCCAATTGGCTAGCAGATTGCATTTCCTTCACTTACGCCCAGGCTGGGCTGACTCTTCAGGGTCATGTCATGGCTCATAGTGTTCGAGCCATGGCAGCGTCAGTGGCCCACTTGAAGTCAGCCACTATAGAAGAGATTTGCAAGGCTGCGACGTGGTCATCAATCCACACATTCACATCTCATTACTGCCTTCAGCAGGATACCCGACGCGACAGTCGGTTTGGGCAGTCGGTGCTACAGAATCAGTTCGGGGTTTATAATCCAACTCCACCCCCCCTAGGCCCATTTTTGTTATGTTCCAGGCTGCACTCTCAGTTAAATGTTTCTTTGTTGTCTTGAGTGAGCCTGGGGGCTAGGGATACCCCAGTCATGAGAACAAGCAGCCTGCTTGTCCTCGGAGAAATGAAGATACATACCTGTAGCAGGTATTCTCCGAGGACAGCAGGCTGCTTGTTCTCACATACCCGCCAGCCTCCCCTTTGGAGTTGTCCTTTTCCTCTTTGTTTTGTTATCGAACTGATCGTGACTCTCACGTGACGGGCGGGAAGATGGCTGCGCATGCACGGTGCGTGTGCCCGCGCGCACTCGAAGGATCTAGCAAACTTTTGTTGCTAGGAAGATTTCCATTCCTCGGGGCTGCTGTGGACGTCACCCAGTCGTGAGAACAATCAGCCTGCTGTCCTCGGAGAATACCTGCTACAGGTATGTATCTTCATTTTCTTACCTAATGAATATGCATCTTTCCAGAACATTGTATTTCATTTTATGGTGAATCCTGTTCCAGCACTTTCTACCATCTTCCAGCTTCTATAATTTATTCCCTCATTGCATGGACAGTTTTAAGGCCTGTCATATAAGTTTTCATTAGATAATGGTTTGACCTATGTCCTTGTTAAGCATAGTCACTATGCTAGTCCCCCCCCCCCCCCCCTTGCTAAGGCTACAATTTCACCCACACCCACTTACTTCTCCTTTGATTGTTTATCTGGATACTGCAGGTGTCCTTATTCATAGGAGTCTCTGTCTCTTAGTTGCTGACCAGCAACTTATCACAAGTTAGCATAGACCAAATGTCAAACCACAAATTTCTACTGCCTTAGAAGGGTGGTTACCAGAAAAAAATACATTTCTAGCTGTCTTGCAATTTCAAATCTGCTCCCATCTTAAGAAATACAAAATAGCTATATTAAAATACAAACTAGAAATATGTATGGTTTGCACCTTGCCATGGCCTCTGTGATATATATTCTGCCTGAGATCTCTGTTTAGTGTTAAGTCTTTAGCATGGTGATCCAAAGCTAAATGTCAGGACAGGTTTCAGAGCAGGTTCTCTAACAGCATAACAATATAGTCAGATGTTTTCAGAAAAGATTAATGTGACAGTACTCCATTGTTTTCAAAACTCAACATTATGTGTAGGTGGAAAATAATGCTTACCACCATAGCACAGTCAATAATCCTTTTGTCCATGAAGTCTGCCAGTACACGTTTTCAGCCGATCACTCATGCAGTTATGTAGTCCTCACTGCAATAGTAAAGCAATCGTACAAGAAACAAAAAAATAAATCCAGTGCACAAACATGCCACCAGAAATCATAATGTAGTGCAAATCTGCCAAGACCCTTCAGAGTCCCGTCTCTGATGCTGAAAACTGCTGTTCAGTCTTTTAACACTCCTGCTGCATCAAACATGTGGCGTTTGCTGCCATGCTGCACTCACAATTGTGTAGGATATAAAAGCATAAATTTAATTTTTTGCTTGTACAGCTAAGAGCGAGCTCTCATTGCAGAGACCTTTGCTGAAAAGTCTGGAAAGAAAGAACTTTTTTATTGTGATAGCTGAGAAGTCCATTCGTGCGCACTGCCCACAGGATCTCTTCTTATGGGCATAATTAAGAAGTTTAAAAATCACTACCCTCAGGTAGGTGACCTTTGACTGCTGAGGGCCTAGGTAATGTGCACTCTTTATATGTAGTGGGCCAGCCACTGATTTGTAGATTCAAAGTTTTTACAAGCCATGCCTCCAGAAATCCCCTTAGATGTTAATAAGATTTAATCTCACGCTTACCATTAAAGTTCAGTGTGGCTCACAAAAGAATAAACTGGACCAACTCCAGGAAATATATAAACAATTATCAGCAGTCCATAATTAGAACATACCTAAATTACATTAAAAAAATTCCTAAATTAAGTTTTCAATAATTCTTGGAAAGTCAGATAGTTAAATTTCAATCTAAGTTTTCCATCTGAGATGGATTTGGACAGGCCAACCAGACGGAAATTGCAACGACTTGACCTATTTTCAAGGTCATACAGTTTTTCTTCCAGTTTTCTTGTAAACTTCCCTGGTCATCCATAGTTTTTTGTGCTTAGTGTAGACCCTGCCCCTATGGCACATAAATGCTGACCCACTTAGATGAAAGCAGGCTATAAATTTATTAAATAAACTTACGCCTCAGTTGGCAAGAAGTAATTCAGAAAAGCTTAGCTTTCAGGCTGTATTGCTTCTCAGATATAAGTGGTGCTGATGTTATGTTGCTTTTGTATTAGATTTTTTGTATATTTCTACATTTTTATTTTATTTTATGTTTCAACATTTTTATTGATAATATACACACATTATCACAACCATAGTCAGGGGTCCACAACATGTCGCCCCAAATACTTCCAATCTTACAAACCAGTAATAGCATCCATCATCAATCTTTTAAACATTTTCTCCCCTCCTCCCTCCCAATCCCCCCATGAATCTCCCAATCGAGCCCTGTGTTCGTATAGGCTTGGTTGGTGTCTCTCCCCTTCCCTCCCTCCCCCTCCCCTCCTTCCCCCCTTCCCCCACCCCCCAAAAAAGGGGGCAAGTCAAGGGAGCTTGATCACCACTCTACATCAAAGAAGAACCATAGGTACAAATATACAGTGGGGGAAATAAGTATTTGATCCCTTGCTGATTTTGTAAGTTTGCCCACTGACAAAGACATGAGCAGCCCATAATTGAAGGGTAGGTTATTGGTAACAGTGAGAGATAGCACATCACAAATTAAATCCGGAAAATCACATTGTGGAAAGTATATGAATTTATTTGCATTCTGCAGAGGGAAATAAGTATTTAATCCCTCTGGCAAACAAGACCTAATACTTGGTGGCAAAACCCTTGTTGGCAAGCACAGCGGTCAGACGTCTTCTGTAGTTGATGATGAGGTTTGCACACATGTCAGGAGGAATTTTGGTCCACTCCTCTTTGCAGATCATCTCTAAATCATTAAGAGTTCTGGGCTGTCGCTTGGCAACTCGCAGCTTCAGCTCCCTCCATAAGTTTTCAATGGGATTAAGGTCTGGTGACTGGCTAGGCCACTCCATGACCCTAATGTGCTTCTTCCTGAGCCACTCCTTTGTTGCCTTGGCTGTATGTTTTGGGTCATTGTCGTGCTGGAAGACCCAGCCACGACCCATTTTAAGGCCCTGGCGGAGGGAAGGAGGTTGTCACTCAGAATTGTACGGTACATGGCCCCATCCATTCTCCCATTGATGCGGTGAAGTAGTCCTGTGCCCTTAGCAGAGAAACACCCCCAAAACATAACATTTCCACCTCCATGCTTGACAGTGGGGACGGTGTTCTTTGGGTCATAGGCAGCATTTCTCTTCCTCCAAACACGGCGAGTTGAGTTCATGCCAAAGAGCTCAATTTTTGTCTCATCTGACCACAGCACCTTCTCCCAATCACTCTCGGCATCATCCAGGTGTTCACTGGCAAACTTCAGACGGGCCGTCACATGTGCCTTCCGGAGCAGGGGGACCTTGCGGGCACTGCAGGATTGCAATCCGTTATGTCGTAATGTGTTACCAATGGTTTTCGTGGTGACAGTGGTCCCAGCTGCCTTGAGATCATTGACAAGTTCCCCCTTGTAGTTGTAGGCTGATTTCTAACCTTCCTCATGATCAAGGATACCCCACGAGGTGAGATTTTGCGTGGAGCCCCAGATCTTTGTCGATTGACAGTCATTTTGTACTTCTTCCATTTTCTTACTATGGCACCAACAGTTGTCTCCTTCTCGCCCAGCGTCTTACTGATGGTTTTGTAGCCCATTCCAGCCTTGTGCAGGTGTATGATCTTGTCCCTGACATCCTTAGACAGCTCCTTGCTCTTGGCCATTTTGTAGAGGTTAGAGTCTGACTGATTCACTGAGTCTGTGGACAGGTGTCTTTCATACAGGTGACCATTGCCGACAGCTGTCTGTCATGCAGGTAACGAGTTGATTTGGAGCATCTACCTGGTCTGTAGGGGCCAGATCTCTTACTGGTTGGTGGGGGATCAAATACTTATTTCCCTCTGCAGAATGCAAATAAATTCATATACTTTCCACAATGTGATTTTCCGGATTTAATTTGTGATGTGCTATCTCTCACTGTTACCAATAACCTACCCTTCAATTATGGGCTGCTCATGTCTTTGTCAGTGGGCAAACTTACAAAATCAGCAAGGGATCAAATACTTATTTCCCCCACTGTATAATCTTGTGTCTAACATGTCAAATTCAAGAGCAGACTGCGACCTCGCGGGCTCAACGTATCTATGTACCCATTCCAAATTTGCATAAAGGCCTTTTTCTTCTTAGGGGATCCCCGCGCCTCTCTGGCCTCCCATGTGGCTAGCAAATGAATTTGATTCCTCCATTGCCAGTAGGACGGGGGATCCGGGGAGACCCAGTGTTGTAATATAGTTTTCTTGGCCACTAAACCTACTTTTCGACACCAAGTCCTTATTCCCTTATCCTTCATCCGAAACCCTTAATGTGTATCTAGAATATAGTGGTCCCAGGATCCCCTTATTACTCTTCCCGCTATTGTGGACATATACGTCTGGATTCGACTCCAGAAGGCTCTAAGCTTTACACAGCCCCAAAAAGCATGATACAATGTATGTACTGTAGCGTTACATTTAACACATCTATCACTATTTCTGGGGTTTATATGTGCGAGTTGTTGTCTGGAGAAGTAAGCTCTCATAACTCCTCGGTATCCGCATTCTCTCAGCCTCTCATCTACTGTAAGGGCTGGAATGCTTCTCAAAGTAGCTCTTACATCCCAATTCCCTAATTTCCCTCCTGATTCCCTTTCCCACTGTTGTTTGATGGACTGAAAATTCTTGGGCGTGGAGATTAGTGTTAATGCCCTGTGTATAGCCGACACTGTCGCCCCAGTAATCTCCAACTTTTGGAAAAAATCTCGCACTTTCTCCTCCACTTTCATCTGCAAAGCTGGTTGATCCAGACTTAGAATGTAATGTTTAATCTGGGTGTATGCAAACCTATCTCCCCAATGTGTGCCTAAGCTATTTTGTACCACCTCAAATTCCATCATCTTCCCTTCCCCATCCAGCATGTGTTCTACCCTTGAGATCCCCTGGGCTTCCCACCTAAAAAACGCCACATTCTCCCCTCCCGGATCGAAGTTCAAATTACCCCTTATAGATAATAATCCGGTAACTGTGGCCTTTCCCCCCATAAGTTTCACGAACCCTCTCCATGTCTCCCCTCAATGGCTGTAGTAACACACAATGTTTAAGACTTATAGGCAGGTTTCGCCGTTCTTGATGCAGTAGTGTTAAAGGGTCGTAGGGAGAGAAGTATTCTTGTTCAATCTCTATTGGGGTGTATTCACCTGCCTGGTTCACCCAGTCTCCTATATGCCTCAGTAAACAGGCATAATTGTAGCTGCGAAGGTCAGGTAAGCCCAGTCCTCCACTCTGCCATCCCCCCATCAAGAAGTGCATTTGCAATCTGGGCTTTTTCTTTGCCCAGCAAAATTGGCTAAAAGCCCTATTAACCTTCTTCAAGTCTTTCTGCAAAAGGCGGAGAGGCAGTGTTTGCATGGCATAGAGCCATTTGGGGAAAATCATCATACGAATTAAATTTATTCTGCCTCTCAAGGATATGGGTAGTCCTGCCCAATTACCAAGATGTTTCTTCGTGTCTGTTAATAGGCTATTTATATTAAGCGTGTATAGCTGCGTGGTGTCCATAGTCAGTCTAATCCCTAGATATTTGAATGAGTCCTTCGCCCAACTCAGGGGAAATTCCTGTCTCCATCCTTGCTTTACTTCTTCTGAGGAGGGTAATGCCTCCGATTTTAGGAGGTTCAATCTAAAACCTGCATAGTCTCCATATTCCTTGAACGTTTCCATTAAATTAGGAAGGGAGTTCTGCGGCTCAGTAATCATCACTAGTAGGTCGTCTGCAAAAGCTGCTACCTTAAATTGATATTTACCAATGGGCATCCCTTTTATCAAAGGGTTTTCTATGATGGTACGGATCAAGGGATCCAATGTCAGTACAAAGAGTAAAGGGGATAATGGGCACCCCTGTCTGGTACCTCGCCTTATCGGGAAAGACTCTGTCTCCAACCCATTGACCCGTATTGTGGCCCTCGGTGCGTGATATAAAGCTTTAATTGCTGATGTAAAACGTCCCGTGATCCCATATCCTTCTAACGTGGCGAAGAGAAACTCCCAATGCACTCTATCAAACGCTTTTTCTGCGTCAAAGCTGATAAGTAGCGCTGGTGTGTTATTTCTTTTTCTCATCTCTAAAGCCCCTAGAATTCGTCTTAGATTCTTAGCAGTTGTCCTCCCTTTTACAAACCCTACTTGTGTCTCATGTATTAGTTTTGGCAGCACTTTCACTAACCGATTAGCCATTATTTTTGCTAACAATTTCACCTCCACGTTTAACAGTGATATCGGCCGATATGATTCCGGAATCAGTGGATCCCTACCAGGTTTTGGTATAACTGTAATTTGTGCCCTAGAAAGATTCAACGGCAAGCGCTCTGCATCTATTATCTTATTAAAGTACTTAGTAAGCGTGGGAGTAATGTTCTTTCTCATGAGTTTATAAAATTCCATGCGCATCCCATCTGGTCCTGGGGCCTTCAACAGTTTCCCTCTCATTATTTCCAAATCTACTTCCTCTTCTTGAATTGGACTATTCAGCTTATCTCTTTCCCTTTGAGTTATGCCTGGGAGTTGTATTGTATCTAGGTAAAGAGAACCCTGGAGACCTTGATCTACTGGTGTTTTATATAATTGTTCATAGAATTTGGCAAAGATTTCTCCTATCATCTCATCCTGCCGTACCACCTGTCCCTGGCTATCTCTCATTTGTAGGATCCGCCCGTTTTGTGGCTTAGGCCTAGCCAAGCGGGCCAGCATGCGACCTGATTTATTACCATATCTATGTAATTGGAATCTATAATAGGTTTGCGATTTAGTCGCACGCTTATGCAGTAGCTCATTAAGAGCTACCTGCAACTCCAATAACTTAGTGCGTTGCTCAGGCTGAGGTGTCTTCCCATATGTCTGTCTCGCCCTGCAGATCATAGAACTCAATCTTAGTATTTCTCTATTTCGGGCCTTTCGGACATGATGTGTATGACTAATAATTTCGCCTCGAAGTACCGCCTTGGCGGCATCCCAGAACAGTAAAGGGTCAGTCTCGTGTTCCTGGTTTAAGGTCTTATACTCCTCCCAACTCTTCTGAAGCTTTTCACCCAACTGTCTATCTTTAAATAATTCCAGGGGGAACTGCCAGAATTTTTGTTTGGTACTTCAAGTAGGCACCTCTCACTCCATATATACCCAGGCATAATCCGAAATCGTGTAAGGTCCTATGTTTGATGCAACCACCTGTCCAAACAGGTCTCTGGTGATAAGGAAATAATCTATTCTGGCTTGTGATGCATGAGCTCGGGAATGATGCGTAAAATCTCTCTCTGAGGGGTGAAGCATCCTCCATATATCTATCAAATCTACCATTTTCCCCAGTCTTTTTAATCCCTGGCTAGACGCTGCCACATCCCTCCTCTGTCCTTGGGTGCTGTCTATCGTTGGTTCCCATACTGTATTAAAATCTCCGCCAACAATTATAGGTGTCCCAGCATATTTCATCAGGTGTCCTATTACCGAATTATAAAATTTTTTATCATACTGATTAGGTGCGTATACATTGCAGATCACACTCTTATGTCCGGCTACTTCAAGCTCTACTATGACATATCTCCCCCCGGGGTCTATCATGAGGGGTCTCACTGTTGTCGCCACTCCTTTGCGGACTAAAATCGCCACTCCCCCTCTTTTTTCCCAGCGCATTTGCAGCTATACACTCTTGTACCCACCAGGTACGCAGCTTAGCGTGTTCCTCCTGGCTTAAGTGTGTCTCTTGTAACACACATTCTATATCTTTGTAATTGCTGTAGAATTTTGGATCTTTTAATGGGTGAGTTGATCCCACCAACGTTCCACGTGATCAATTTAACCATGGAAACTTAGTTGGTCTTCGTCTAATATTGCATGATTCCTTGCTCCTAAACCTACCCGGTGGGCATCCCAGCCACTGCCCTCCCGGGACAAACATTGTGTTGTACCCATAGTCTCATCTAGTGTTACTCCTTCCCTCCCTTTTACTTGAGCCCCATCCCCTACCGTATCCCCTCGTCCCTCTTTTAGTGTGTCCAGCTCCCTTCCCATTCCCCTCCTCCCTCCCCTATCCGTGTCCCTCCTCCCCTCTGCTCCCACCCGCCCCCTTATCCCCTCCTCCCCTCTTTTGGCCATTCCCTGATAGGGAATCATCACGTATAGGCGCCCCCCAACCTCTCTCCCCCAATTCTCTATACACTTCTTGCCGTTTTGAACCCAGGGTCCCTCCTTCCTCCCAATGCGTCTGTTTTGTGTCTCCTTGTATCAAGGGGAGTGGGGAAACAGTAGATCCAACAGATTAATATATTAACATACACAGCCGGTCTTATAGCCAGCCCATATTCACACACATTCCTTACTCACTCCATTCTTACAGTCCTCCCTTCCCCTCCCAATCCATATACTTGACCTCCAGCTACCTCATTCTCTCAAACCTGTTAACTCTATAACAACTGTGGTAACGTCTTCTATTAGTCCTACCAATATCCCATGTACAGGTAATTACCAGACATAAGTGTCAATATATTCCATGTTGACTCCTTCCACTGTCTCTTGGTGTCCTTCTGCCATTTCTCAGTCCGGTAAACCTCCGCTCCGGTTACTCCTCTCCTCCTGTTCCATCTGATCCACAAACTCCTTGGCTTCTTCTGGCTTTTCAAAAGTGCGAGTCGTGCCCTCGTGCGTTATCTTTAAAGTCGCTGGATACATCAAGGTGAAGCGTTTCTTCATTGCAAATAATTTGGAGCAAATTGGCGAGAAAGCTTTCCTTTTTCCCGCCACTCCCACTGAGTAATTCTAGAAACAGATAATCCGTTTGTTTTCAAATGTTAAGTTTTTCTCTCCTCGTGAGGCTTGCAAAATCCATTGCTTATGAGCAAAGTTAAGTACTTTCAAGATGACCACTCGAGGACGGGAGTCCGTATCTCTGCGTGTTCCCAAGCGGTGTGCCCTTTCCACCCTTAGAGGGCCTAAATCAGGGGGAAATCTCACTTGCTCCGTTAGCCAGCGTTCCAGAGCTGATGTTAAATCCCTGCCCCCCAGCTTTTCAGGGAGGCCCACTAATCGGAGGTTGTTTCTACGGGACCTGTTCTCCAAGTCCTCTATCTTTTGTTCCAATGTCTCTACTGTTCGTAAAAGTGTATTCTGTGTCTCTTCCACTTCTGTTACCCAATCCTCCACCTCGCCGGTTCTAGTCTGGAAGGCAACACATTCGCGTGTGAGATCCTCCATTCTCGTCTGTAATTTTTCCAATTTCGTATCAATTGGTGTAAAGTGCCGTTCTAATAGATCTTCTAGGACCGCGGTCATCTCTGTTGTTATTTCTGAGACCCAGATCGAAGCAACTGTCGGGTCCGCGCTGCTGGGTGCGGCGGCCATCTTAGGGTCTGTTGTCTTTTGGCGCAGCTTATCTTTCTGCATCGTTTTAGACGCCATATCCCCTTGCTATCGTTCTAATAATTTCATGTCCGTAATCAGCTCCGGTTCCCCTTCCAGGAATGGATTACAGCTAGATATAATCGTGTTTCAATTCGCGCGGGGGAGAGGTCAAGCGCCGGAGAAGCGTTCAGGTGCTACCGCTTTCCAGCATGGCGTCACGTGATCTAATTTTTTTTTAATTTTATTTTATTGAGGTTAATTTTACAGCAGGTTGTTTAAAAGAAATGATTAAAAAAGGCACTTATCTTTATTAAGGTAACATTGAGGGGCATAATCGAACGGCGCCGGCCAAATAGCTCACTGGCCTTCTTTGGGGCCGGCACCATAAGTGGGCGGAGCCAACCGTATTTTTGAAAAAGATGGCCGGCCATCTTTTTCTTCGCTAATACAGTTGGGCCCTGCCAAATGTCAGAGTTCGCAGGGTTTGAGATAGCCGGCATCGGTTTTCAGCCATAATGGAAAATAATGTCGGCGATCTCAAACCCGGCCAAATCCAAGGCATTTGGTTATGGGAGGAGCCAGCATTTGTAGTGCACTGGTCCCCCTGACATGCCAGGACACCAACCGGGCACCCTAAAAAATAAAAATAGCTCCCAGGTGCATAGCTCTCTTCCCTTTTTTATATTATTATTATTATTATTTATTGCATTTGTACCCCACATTTTCCCACCTATTTGCAGGCACAATGTGGCTTACAAGCACCAGTTATGGTGTTACAGGAAGATTCTGGATGAAGAAAGAAAAGGTCTAAGCAAAGTTATAGAAAGATAAATATCTGAATAGGTTGTTTAGCCCCCCAAATCCCCCCAAAACCCATTCTCCACAACTCTACACCATTACCATAGCCCTAAGAGGTGAAGGGGGGCACCTACATGTGGGTAAAGTGGGTTTTGGGTGGGTTTTGGAGGGCTCCCATTTACCACCAAAAGTGTAACAGGTAGGGGGGGGATGGGCCTGGGTCCTTCTGTCTGAAGCGCACTGCACCCACTAAAAACTGTTCCAGGGATTTGCATACTGCTATCAGGGAGCTGGGTATGACATTAGAGGCTGGCAAAAAAGTTTTTTTTGTTGTGTTTTTTTTTGGGTGGGAGGGGATTGGTGACCACTGGGGGAGTAAGGGGAGGTCATCCCCAACTCCCTCCGGTGGTCATTTGGTCAGTTGGGGCTCCTTTTTGAAGCTTGATCGTGGAAAAAAAAAAGGGACCAAGTAAAGCCGAAATGCTCGTCAAGCCTGGCTTTTTTTTTCCATTATCAGGCGAAGCCGGCCATCTCGTGAGCACACCCCTGTCCTGCCCCCGTCCCGCCTTCACTACCCTCCCGACACGCCCCCTTGATGTTTCGCCGGCTCCGCAACAGAAAGCAGTTGAACCCAGCCAAAATCGGCTTTCGATTATACCGATTTGGCCGGGTTCAGGAGATCGCCGGCCATCTCCCGATTTGTGTCGGAAGATGGCCGGCGATCACTTTCAAAAATGAGCTGGATAGTTACTTTTGTGCCTTTATAAAATAGACTCCTAGACCCTGCCCCTATGGCACATAAATGCTGACCCACTTAGACGTAAGCAGGCTATAAATTTATTAAATAAATTTACACCATAGTTGGCAAGAAGCATCAGTGTGAAGAAACTGTTTTGCTATTGCAGTGAGCACTTGTTGCAATTTAAACAATGTACTGCGATAGAATTTCTGACTGTTGGGAGTCCCTCCAACTGAAATTCACTGCTGCATGCAGATTTATGGTGATGACTGTGTTGTTGTGAATATTGTGCGTCGCTGGTCCAGAAAAGTTTGTGAACCAGAAAGGTCTGATTTGTATGATTAGAACTGAAGTGGGTGACCTGTGATGGGAATAGACAAGTCTGAGAGATGTTGACAAACTCGTACAGGACAATAGGAGGATCACTTAAAACTTTGAACGATTGAGAAGAGTTCATAAGCACAAGAAGCAAATTTTGTTGCAACATGAAAATGCTAGGCCTCACAGAGCATGAAATACCACAGAGGCAGTTGTGAAGTTTGGTCTTAGTCTTATTACATTAGTCTTGTGGTTCAGTTTTTCCTCATCAACATCACAAAAATCTGTTGTAACATAAATGAGCAGTTCAGGAGTGGAAGACGCCAAACACAATCTCTAGTGGATCAAGAAGACTTTTATTATCCAATAATTACAAAGCTAGAATATAGACAAAATTGAAACTGAGGATAAAAATCAAAAGTAACAAAAGATCATTATTATAAACTTAGCTATTAAAAAAAAAGATGAGAAAAGGAGAGCTCCTCAGAGTCCTATGTTTTTTAATGTTTTTACAATACAGCACAATGGGATCAAACTCCACTCTCCTTAACACCTTATCTTAAAATGTATCTGTTAATTCCAGCAAACTAAGATGGAAAGCAAAATACAGTACTCAGTGTGGAGAAAGACTGCATATCCATAGAACTTTTAAACTTAGCTCATATAGAGGCTTATTTTCAAAGCACGTAGACTTACAAAGTTTGTAATTCTAAGTGCATTGAAAATGAGCCCCTTGGTATACATAACTGTTTCTCTTCTACACAATGTTAGCTTTTCAAAGAAGTAGAATTTTAAGAGAGAGATTGGGCAGAGAAGACCAAGTCCATGTGGTCCTAAAATGTGTGAGCAATACTCCATTTGTACTGTTACAAGGATTGATGATGGATCAGGTGTTTAAGTTTAGTCAGTCTATAAACTGTACCTCGATCAGTGTTATACTCATGATTACATGTCTCTGTTTATTAAGATACATTGGTCAGACTTCAATAATGTTTAAAACTCAAATTATTCGCATCACCATTGTGTTACTCATAACAAACTAGAGGAGCCTTTGGTAAAACACTGCTTGGATAATTGACACTCTTACTAATTTGAGATGCACAATTATTGATCAGATCCTACTTGCATCCAGAGATGAAGACATCCATAAACCTGCATGGTGATTAAAACAAAGATGGATATATACTTTGAAGACAATGAAGCCTTTGGGGCTTAATGCTTAAATACAATGGAGCACTTTTTTCTAATAATGTTTGACTGAATTTTGTTTGAAAGAGTGGTAACATAAGAACATAAGCATTGCCATACTAGGACAGACTGAAGGTCCATCAAGCCAAGTTTCCAACAGTGAGTGGCCAATCCAGGTCACGAGTGCCTGGCAAGATCTCAGAACAGCAAAATAGATTTTATGCTGCTTATCCTAGAATATACAGTGGATTTTCCTAAGTCCATCTTAATATTGTCTTATAGACTTTACTTTTAGGAAATTATCCGAACCTTTTTTAAACCTTGCTAAGCTAACTGCTTTTTACCACATTCTCTGGCAACAAATTCCAGAGTTTACTTACTCATTGAGTGAAAAAATACTTTCTCTGAAAGTTGAGCACCATTTTGTTTCATTGGTTCAGGCAGTATGCTATATAATGATAGTCTCCTCTAATGCAGGTTCTGGCAAAACAAGGGGCCCTTGTCAGCAGCCAGTACTATTTATCCTTCAGGACAAGTGAATTTTGAGTTTGTTTACATGAAAAAGTTTAAAAGCTTGTATATTGCAAGACTGATTCAGCAGTGGTGCAAGCTGGTTCAGCATTTTGAGACTAGTACACTGCTGAACATACATTTAAAGACCCCTATGGGATTTTTTTTGAAAGATTATTTAATAAGCTAAATTTGAAAGCTCTACTTAGGCTCAGATATGAAATTTTATCTGAGTCTTTCTCCATATTGAGTGTTATGTTTTACATCTTACATACAGCTCAGACTTAGTGACATGCAATTTACATCTTTTTTTTCCCAAAATTTAAAAGAATACCTTCAGGGGCATCTGTTCGACTCGAAGACTGAGCAATTGGTTGAAGAGACAAGATATGCAATTATTTTATAACTGCTCTCAAAATCTTGTCCATTTATTGGCAGAAATGTGTCAAATAGTGGCAACTAAGTCGAAAAATTAATAAAAGTACAAGTTTCAAACATTTTTTTTTTATTCATTATAATATCTTCATTTAAACAAAACTTACGGATTTGGAGGCAGTACTTTTCATTTAACCCTTGTAAATGACTTTCACCCTTACAATAAGGCTTATGGAGATTAACCTGCTGAAGCAGTAGATACAGTGCTGGCTACCGTTCTGGTCAGGCTGGATGGTCCATGCTGTTATTTACTGCGTTACTAAATTATTGTATATGTAAGTTGTAAACCACTTGGAATGTCATAAGAGCAGACTACAAAATCTTTTAAATAGACAAGCTTAAGTTTAGGCCCATGTATTCTGCGGCCCTACCTAAATAGATAGAACCACAGATTCTCTGAGGACAAGCAAGCTGAAATATTCTCACACATAGGTCGGCGATCCGCGCCGGCCCGGGAATCGGCATAAAAATATAGCAAAAACAAAGATTTGCCAGAGCCTTCTGGCATGTGTGCAACAACACACTGCGCATGCGCAGACTGACTTCCTACCCTTTGCGCGTACCTCAGTTTTCTTTGTTCTGCGTGAGGAGCAACAGCTTTTTCTGTGGCTCCTCTCTTTGCCCAGGAAAGAGCCTTCT
This sequence comes from Microcaecilia unicolor, assembly GCF_901765095.1. Taxonomy (NCBI): domain Eukaryota; kingdom Metazoa; phylum Chordata; class Amphibia; order Gymnophiona; family Siphonopidae; genus Microcaecilia; species Microcaecilia unicolor. Next base: position 92,692,680 of record NC_044034.1, read on the forward strand.
CAGTTTTTTGAGGAAAGGCTTTCCCCTTATTTTTCATTAGTTTTGTTTGGCCCTGTTGAAGTTTCCTTTCTCTTTGTGCCTTTTTTTTTTCTTGGCACAATCAAGCCGTTTGATTTCACCGGTGCGGTTTTTCCTTCCATTCATTGAGGGCTCCCAGCGGCTTCAAATGTACTCAGTGCAACCACACCATCTCGGGCACAGATACCCATTCCTGGTGTATCCAGTGCCTTGGGCCCGATCATAGAAAAGGACCCAATTGGCTCAAGAAGCCTGGAGACAGAAACTTTTTGGGACTTGGTCCGGTCCGTTGACATCGGCATCGGAACTGAGGTCGGTGGTATTGACTTCAGGGGATGCATCAATGTCGGGAGCTCTGGGGCGTTGAGGGATTCAGCACCCGAAAAGCATCGGCGCCGGGAAGACCGCTTCCCTTCCATACAGGAGATGCCGACGCGTCAGACTCTTAGCAGTCCAGTTCCTGCTCCTGAGCCTCAGCAGACTCTGCCACCGACTGCTCCACCGGCCCTGCAGTCTTCTCTGATGGCGGCTATCGATGAGTGCATCGGGGCCCAGCTTTCAGAGCTTCTGGAAGGGCTGCTGTGTCAATCTGCTTTGGCATCGGGGCTGCTTGTGCCTGCCCTGCAAGCGGCACCGGTATCGGCTGCCACCCAGGTCGACTCCCCATCAACATCAGTGGAGGAAGCTTCACCGCAGTCCATGCGGGCATTGATCCCTCCACATTGCCATAGGTCCTCAGCATCAAGACAGGCTCAGTCTTGGAGGTCCCTGAGGGAAATGCTTTCCAACACTGAGGAGGAGCGCTCGTGGGAGTCAGAGGAAGATCCCAGGTACTTTTCTTCCGATGAGTCCTTTGGGATTCCCTCTGAACCTTCCCCTCCACCTGAAAGGAGACTGTCTCCTCCTGAGGCCCTCTCCTTTTCATCGTTTGTGCGGGAAATGACTGAGGCCTTTCTGTACCCTGTTGATGTAGAGGATGAGCCCAGGGCTGAGATAATTGAGGTCCTGGACTACACCTCTCCACCTAATTAGGCAGTAATGGCTCCTTTGCGTAAGGTACTCTAGGAAGTCCTTATGCGAAACTGGTCGTTCCCTCTGTCTGGCCCCATGATCCCTAAGAAGACTCTCTTCAGTCGTGGACAATCCGGCCCAATTTGACCATGGGACGACCATTTCAAATTCCTCACCCACAGAAAGTGCTGACGATGGATGCATCTCTCCTGGGGCGGGGAGCTCATATAGATGGGCTTCACACTCGGGGAGCCTGGTCCTTCCAGAAAACAGGTCTTCAGATCAACCTCCTGGAGCTCCGAGTGATCTGGAAGTCTCTGAAGGCTTTCAGAGATAGGCTGTCCAACCAAATCATCTTGATTCAAGCAGACAATCAGATTTCAAATTTACTACACCAACAAGCAGGGGGGCACCGGATCTCGCCCTCTGTGTCAGGAAGCCGTCCAGATGTGGCTTTGGGCACGCCGTCACGGCATGTTTGTCCAAGCCACTTATCTGGCAGGCGTAAACAACAGTCTGACCTACAGGCTGAGCAGGGTAATGCAACCTCACGAGTGGTCACTGAATATGGGCGTTGCCTGCAAGATCTTCCGATCATGGGGGACCCCCTCAGTGGATCTTTTTGCCACTCAAATCAATCACAAAGTCCCTCGGTTCTGTTCCAGGCTTCAGGCCCATGACAGACTAGCTTCAGATGTCTTTCTCCCACATTGGGAAACAGGTCTTCTGTAAGCGTAGCCTCCCATACCTCTAGTAATAAGGACTTTGCTGAAACTCAAGCAAGATCGCGGAACCATGATCTTGATCGCACCCTACTGGCCACATCAGATTTGGTTCCCTCTTCTTCTGGAATTGTCCTCCAAAAAACCGTGGAGATTGGACTGTTTTCTGACCCTCATCATGTAGAATGAGGGGTCGCTTCTACATCCCAACCTCCAGTCTCTGGCTCTCATGGCCTGGATGTTGAGAGCCTAGAATTCGCTTCCTTGGGCCTTTCAGAGGGTGTCTCCCGGATCTTGCTTGCTTCCAGAAAAGATTCCACTAAGAGGTGTTACTCGTTCAAATGGAGGAGGTTTGCCATCTGGTGTGACTGCAAGGCCATAGATCCTTTCTTTTGTCCTACACAGACCCTGCTTAAATACCTTCTACATTTATCAGAGTCTGGTCTCCAGACCAACTCCGTAAGGGTTCACCTTAGTGCAATTAGTGCTTATCATCAGTATGTAGAAGGTAAGCCTATCTCTGGACAGCCTTTAGTTCATTTCATGAGAGGTTTGCTCTTGTCAAAGGTCCCCCCAGTCAAACCTCCACCAGTGTCATGGGATCTCAACGTCGTTCTCACCCAGCTGATGAAAGCTCCTTTTGAGCCACTGAATTCCGGCCATCTGAAGTATTTGACCTGGAAGGTCATTTTCTTGGTGGCTGTTACTTCAGCTAGTAGGGTCAGTGAACTTCAGGCCCTAGTAGTGGATGCATCTTATACTAAGCTCCATCACATCAGAGTAGTCCTCCGCACGCACCCTAAGTTCCTGCCGAAGGTGGTGTCAGAGTTCCATCTGAACCAGTCAATTGTCTTGCCAACATTTTTTCCCCGTCTTAATGCCCACCCTAGCAAAAGCAGCTTGCACACCTTGGACTGTAAGAGAACATTGGCCTTTTATGTGGAGTGGACGAAGCCCTTCAGACAGTCCACCCAGTTGTTGCTTTTGATCCCAACAGGAGGGGAAGTCACCGGAAAACGCACAATCTCCAGTTGGCTAGCAGATTGCATTTCCTTCGCTTATGCCCAAGCTGGGCTGATTCAAGCGGGCCATGTCATGGCTAATAATGTCAGAGCCATGGCTGCGTCAGTGGCTCACTTTAAGTCAGCCTCCATTGAAGAAATTTGCAAATCTGCAACCTGGTCTTCAGTCCACACATTCACATCATACTACTGCCTTGAGCAGGACACCCAACGCAACAGTCTGTTTGGACAGTAGGTACTGCAGAATCTGTTTGGGGTTTAGAATCCAACTCCACCCACCTAGGCCCGTTTTTATTCTATGCCAGGCTGCACTCTCAACTAGTTGTTTATAGTTTCATGTTAATCTCTGTTATGTCCTCACCGTTGAGAGGCCCAGTTGACCAATGTTTATTGTTTTGGGTGAGCCTGGATGCTCGGGATACCCATGTGTGAGAATATTTCAGCTTGATTGTCCTCGAAGAAAGCCAAGATACTTACCTGTAGCAGGTATTCTCCGAGGACAGCAGGCTGATTATTCTCACAATCTTACCCACCTCCCCTTGGAGTTGTTGTTGTTGATGCTTTTAGCCTTAACTGAGATGCTCTTGTGGTGGGCGGGAAGTCAGTCCGCGCATGAGCGGTGCGTCGTTGCACACGTGCCAGAAGGCTCTGGCAAATCTTTGTTTTTGCTATATTTTTATGACGATTCCCGGGCCGGTGCAGATCGCCGACCCATATGTGAGAATAATCAGCCTGCTGTCCTCAGAGAATACCTGCTACAGGTTAAGTATCTTCGCTATATCGGCCATAAAGATAAGCTGATAAATCCCCTGCTTATCTTTATGTAACATCTGGGTCTGTGAACATTGACCCCAATGATAATAGTGGGGTTTAAATTTTACTTTTGAGCTTGGATTTCTTGCCTGTACATCCACACTTTTTCCTTTAAATTTTAGATATGAAGCCCCCCAGGTTGCTTTAAACAGTGGCATCATGCTGAGAGAATGTATCCGACATGAGCCACTTGCCAAAATCATCCTCTGCTCTGAGCAGTTCCAAGACTTCTTCAAATATGTAGAAATGTCAACATTTGACATTGCTTCAGATGCCTTTGCTACATTTAAGGTAGGTTATTTAATATATGTATGATATTTATCTAGTTTAAAATAGCGCACCATGCTTACAAACATCTGATTTGGGGATGTGGGTGACCTTTGTTTTAATTATCTTTAAACATTTTCTAAAAATGAAGCTTTAGAGAATAGGTTTCTTAATTTGGATTTAAAGCAAAGCATCTTAAATCTACTAATTTACTTTATTTTGAATAGGAAGCAGGATATTTGGAATGCCTCATGTGCAGTTGCCATGACACATCTATTGGGGGATAATTTTAAAAGCCATTTAATTACATAAAAAGGCTTATGGGTAAAAATAATTGGCTTCAAATTACAGCCTAAGAAATGCATGTAAAGCCTCTTTGGACTTGCTTTTCCGGATACATGCTTTTGGATTTCCACAAGCATATGTATAAAATTTCAGGCGTAAATATGTGTTCCCTGAGGACAAGCAGGCTGTATTATACTCACAACTGACTCGGTCAGGTCTTTCCCTCTTTTTGGGCCCTTTTTCTTGGCACAAATGAGACTTTTGATTTCGCCAGTGCAGTTTTCCCTTCCATGCCATCGACGACTCCCAGCAGCTTCAAATGCTGTACTCGGTGCATCAGGACCTTCTCAGGCACCGATACCCATTCATGGTGTTTCCAGTGCCTTGGGCCCGACCATAGCCCAGCTCGTTGTTCCCTCTTTCTTCGTATGAAGAAAAGGACTCAACTGGCTCGAGAAGCCTAAAGAGAAAAACCTTTTGGTGCTTGGTGTGGTCCTTGGTCGGCGGCATCGACATCGAGGGACCCATCGACATCAGAAGTGGAGGTAGGCATGGCTTTTGAGAGGCCATGGAATGCTGGGAGAAGTGAATCATTGAGTGGGTCTCCACCTACCTCGAGGCCTCCTGCTGTGCAGGCCCCCCGGGACTGGCCATCGTTGGACCCGACCCCGAGGCGACGTGGGGATTCGACGTCGTCTTCGTCAGCACCGAGGAGCCTTGGTGAGGTGCATCGAGCGAAGGATAAGAAGCACCAATACTGTTCCCCCTCGACATATGGTGCCAGGAGCTCTGGGGCGCCAAGGGATTCAGCACCCAAGAAGCATCGATGCCGGGAGAACTGCCCCCCCCCCCCCCCTCCATACAGGAGATGCCGACACGTCAGTTTCTCAGCAGCCTGGTTCCTGCTCCCGAACCCCAGGTGATGCTGCTACTGACTGCTTCACCGGCCCCGCAGCCTTTTCCGATGGCGGCTCTTAACGAGCTCTTATGGGCCTTGCTTCTGGAGGGACTGCTGCATACATCAGCATCGGGAGTGCTTGCGCCTACTGAGTCGCCTGCTGCTGCTGTGGTCTCTGGCCCTCCACCCGCGGTGAGGTCCCCGTGCTCGGTGCCACTTGCAGCTCAGGTATCAGCTGCCACGCAGGTCGACTCCCCATCAACGTTGGTGGAGGAAGCTTCGCCACAATCCATGCGGAGGTCGGCCCCTCAACATCGTCATCAAGACTATGGGTCTTCGGCGTCAAGGAGGGTACGGTCTCGGAGGTCACTGAGGGAAGTGCTTTCTGACACCAAGGAGGAGTGCTTGTGGGGAGTCAGAGGAGATCCCAGGTACTTCTCCGATGAGTCCTTTGGGATTCCCTCTGAGCCTTCTCCTCCACCTGAAAGGAGACTGTCTCCTGAGAGCCTTTCCTTCTCATCTTTTGTATGGGAAATGGCTGAAGCCATTCCGTTCCCCGTAGACGTGGGATGAGCCCAGGGCTGAGATGTTCGAGGTCCTGGACTATTCCTCTCCACCTAAAGAGGCAGTGAAGTCCTTATGCGGAACTGGGCGTCCCCTCTGTCTGGTCCTGTGATCCCTAAGAAGACTGACTCCCAGAATCGGATCCATGGTGAACCTGGGTTGATGAGGTCTGTTACCCCACAACTCCATAGTAGTGGACTGTGCCCTCAAAATGAAAAAGTACAAATAATAATATATTATATATAATATTATAATATATATTATTCTATTTCTATTCTTCTATATTATATTCTATTTCTCCACCAATTAGATATAAGGTAATATGATAAGAATATGTAAGAAAAGGGGGGATTAAATACTATATTTGTTGAATTACATTAACCTGCACTGTAAGGTTTAAGGACATGTGCTCAGAACATAAAGACCATATATTTAACTTTAAAATGTTTATTTACAAAACAGGTACTGTAATAATGTTACGAGAAGCAGTTTTTAGGAATCTTTCACAAGGGGAAATGTGCTTTCAAGATAGCAAATCTGAATTATAAATTAATCTGAATAATGGCAACTCACTTTGATGGAGGCTGCTGGTTGGAGTGATGAAGGAGATCCTTGCTAGAAAAGAAGTCTTTTTGTTGCAGAGTTGTTGCTGGAGCCTGGAGAAAGTCTTTTTTCAGGGATGTGTGTGTAGTCTAGCAAGGGCAGGCTCAGTGAAGATCCAGATCAGGAAGCGGACAAAGAGAGCAGGGCCAGAGCGCAAGAGAGGAGAGCAAGAGCGAAGAAGCCAGAGACCAAGAGAGAGAACTGGACATTTTCCAGGCTTTTTATAATCTCTTGTTGGACCATAGGCTGAAGTCAGGTGGGGTGTACTCGATGAAATGAAAACTCAGGGATCACTGAAAACTGGTTTCATCTGGTTTTGAGATGGAGTATGGTAACTAGTCACATGTTTAATGACATCATAAGACTTTCTGTCTGGGCATCTGCTGTAATATACATCCAGAAGGCATCTGACAGGATTAAAAGAGTCTTTGTCTGAGAGTAAGTGGGCTTCTTTTGTCAGATTAGATAGGTAGATGGGCTTTTCGTCTGAGTCATTGTCTGAGAATAGGTCGAGTTTCACTGTCTTTGATTAACTCCAGTCTCTGAGATTGCGGTCCATCTTCAGAGTTTTGTTCTTTGGAGATGTGTTGATGGACTTAGGTATCCACCCAGCTAGTTTTTGTTATCAGTAGTTTGTTTATTTATTTATTTATTTATTTATTTATTTGTTGCATTTGTATCCCACATTTTCCCACCCATTTGCAGGCTCAGTGTGGCTTACATTGTTCCGCCATCGTTATCGCCATACCAGAATAAAAGATATAATTAGTAATTACATAAGAACATGGGTAAAGTATAAAGAGATCATTATCGGAATAACAGATAAAGCAGTAATGTTTTAGAGTTCATATGATGGATCGTTATGGTATGCTCTGTTGAAGAGGTAGGTCTTCAGTGATTTCCAAAATTGATTAGGTCACGCATTTTTTTCAAATCCAGTGGTAATGCATTCCAAAGCTGCGTACCTATGTAGGAAAAGCTGGATGCTTGTATTAGTTTGTATTTTAGTCCTTTGCAGCTGGGGAAGTGGAGATTCAAGAATGTGTGAGATGATCTTTTAGAGTTCCTGGGTGGTAGGTCTATGAGGTCTGACATGTAGACCGGGTCATCTCCGTAGATAATTTTATAAATCAGGGTGCAAATCTTGAACGTAATATGTTCCCTGAGTGGGAGCCAGTGTAGTTTTTCTCTAAGGGGTGTGGCACTTTTGTATTTTGTTTTACCAGAGTCTGGCTGCAGTGTTTTGGGCTGTTTGAAGTTTCTTGATGATTTGGTTTTTATAGCCAGTGTAGAGCGCATTGCACTAATCTAGGTGACTTAGCACCATTGATTGTATCAGGCTGCAAAATATATCCCTTGGGAAAAAAGGTTTTAATCTTTTGAGTTTCCACATTGAGTGGAGCATTTTCTTTGTTGTATTCTTCGCATGGTTTTCCAATGTGAGATTACGGTCAATGGTAACACCAAGAATTTTCAGGCTATCTGAGATGGGAAGGGTAAGGTTTGGTGTAATTATAGTATTGGATTTACTCATGTTATTTTGTGATGAGAGGATGAAACATTGTGTTTTTTCAGCATTAAGTTTTAATTGAAAAGCATCCACCCAAGAGTTCATGATTTGGAAGCTGTGGTTGATGTCATTAGTAATTTCATTTAGATCATGTTTGAACGGGATATAGATCTTGACATCACCTGTGTAAATGTGTGTATTGAGGCCTTGGTTAGATAGCGAGTTGGCCAGAGGTGTCATCATTAGGTTAAAGAGAGCCGGTGAGAGTGGTGATCCTTGGGGAACTCCGCATTCAGGTTTCCAAGGTGCTGATGTATTCGAATTAGATTTTACTTGGTATGTTCTTGCGGTAAGGAAGCCTCTAAACCAGTTAAGAACGTTGCCACCAAAACCGAAGTATTCTGATGTTTAATAATATTTTATGGTTTACCATCTCGAATGCACTGGACATGGCAAATTGCAGGAGAAGTATACTATTGCCGGTTGCAATTGCTTGTTTAAATTTAGTTAGAAGAGTAGTTAGTACTGTTTCAGTGCTGTGGTGTGACCGAAAACCTGATTGAGAATCATGAAGAATAGAGTATTTGTTTAAAGAGTCGGTGAATTGTTTGGTTACCAGGGGGAAGGTGAAAGTAAAGTCTTTCCATCTGTATATATTTTATATATACATTTGTAACTGATCCAGCAAAATCAATAACTCTGATAATTACACTCATATCATGCTACAAAAGAGCCAACAGTTCTAGAGACTATGCTTCGGCGCCCCTTGGCAGAGAAGCTAGGACCTTGGACTCTTTTGGGAGGAAGATGTATCAGGCCGCTATGCTTGCTGCTCGTATCCAATCATACTAGCTCTTTATGAGCATCCACTTGTGGAACTCGGTACAGCAGCTGTCTAGTTTGATCGATGCCCTCCGTCCGGAGCAGGCTGAACCTTTTCGCTAGCTGGCAAGGCAGCAGAAGGCATGTTGTAAATTCCTGTCCAGGGGTGCTTACGACACTTTTGATGTTATATCCAGAATCTCTGCCCAAGGTATAACAATGCGCAGACTCTCATGGCTGCATGTTTCTGTCCTGGATCACTCCGTCCAGCAGAGAATAGCGGATGTTCCTTGCCGGGGGGATAATCTTCAGAGATCTGCTGTCCAACCAAATTATCTTAATTCAAACAGACAATCAGGTTGGAATGTACTACACCAACAAGCAGGGGGGCAGCGAATCTCACCCGCCATGTCAGAAAGCCATCCAGATGTGCCTTTGGGCGCGCCGTCACGGCTTGTTTCTCCAAGCCAATTATCTGGCAGGTGTAAACAACAGTTTGGCCGACAGGCTGAGCAGGGTAATGCAACCTCACAAGTGGTCACTGAATATGGGTGTAGTCCGCAAGATCTTCTGAGCGTGGGGCACCCCTTCAGTGGATCTTTTTCCCACTCAATCACAAAGTCCCTCGGTTCTGTTCCAGGCTTCAGGCCCACTACAGACTAGCGTCAGATGCCGTTCTCCTACATTAGGGAACAAGCCTTCTGCATGCTTATCCTCCCATACCTCTAGTAGGGAAGACTTTGCTGTAACTCAAGGCTGCACTCTCAGTTAGTTCTATATATTTTCAGGTTAATCCATGTTATGTCTTCGCCGTTGTGAGGTCCAATTGACCAACCTTCGTTGTTTTGGGTGAACTTCGATGCTAGGAATACCCAAGTTGTGAGTATAATCCACCCTTCTTGTCCTCGGAGAAAGCGAAGATACTTACCTGTAGCAGGTATTCTCCAAGGACAGCAGGCTGATTATTCTCACAAACCCACCCACCTCCCCTTGGAGTTGTCTTCTTTTCGCTCTCTTTTTTTTATTCTTCACTGAACTGAGGAGCGCGGCGGGTGGGAAGACACGGTGCATGCGCGGTTTGGTGTGCAGCGTGCTCAGAAGGTTCTAGCAAACGTTTTGCTATGTGAAATGCCAGTTCCCGGTCCGGCGCATATCACCAACCCAGTTGTGAGAATAATCAGCCTGCTGTCTTCAGAGAATACCTACTACTACTACTACTATAAATTACTTTTATAGCACTAGGCTGTATAGAGAGGGGAGTGACCAGCAGAAGAAAAGAGGTTTTAATGCCCCTGTATAAGTCGTTGGTGAGGCCCCACCTGGAGTATTGTGTTCAGTTCTGGAGGCCGTATCTTGCTAATGTTTGGGCCAGTAGATGCTGGGTCTCAGAACCAAAAACCCGACAATCTTTCCCATACAAATTCCCCAACTGATTTCTTAGACCACCGGCTGGGTAAAGTACCAAAAACACTATAAACAAGAGAAGCTTCTCACATTTACCATTTATTCTTACCCAAGAACATGAAAAATAAGAAATAATAGAATTAGGAGCAGCACATAAGAAACAGGGTATTGAGGGAACATAAAAAGGGAGGAGACATGGAAATGGTCGCATATTCCTTAATCTATTGAGATAGACTGAGGAAGATTTTCATCGACTGCCCTTTGTCTTCCAGACCAGGCAGTTATATAGGCTGTAGTACAAAGAACTGGTTCTCAGGAACACACCATACGCCATGCAGGATATGCCATTGTTTCTTATAATTGCCCCAAAAGGCATCTAACAAAATATATATTGCATTTCCTTAAAAGTTACATCTGCAGCACATCCTCCATAAAAGCAATCTGTATCTCACTTCAAAGGATTCAGGACTCAGTTCCCACGACCCCCCCCCCCCCCCCCCCACAATAGCATTTTTCAATCCTGTCCTGACAGTAGGATATCTGTCCCTCTCCTCTGTCAGCCCTGCTCTCTTGTCACCTGGAACTTTGCTTTGATCTGCATCCTAAAAGTCTCTCAAAGGCTAATAAACACACTCACGTAAACAGTGAATGGCAAATGGCTCATTGTCCTTCACTTGCCTGTCAGAGGAAGGTGGGAAGGAGGTGGGGTATTTGCTCCACACCTGGCCTGCTCAATACCATTCTAATTCACAGAAAATACAGAAATTTCCACTTCTCCTCATCTGTATATTAATTCTTAGATATTGGATATTTAGCAGTAGCACACCTCCACCAACACTAAGGATGTCAAAAGAATTGAAGCGGTGCAAAGAAAAGCTACGAGAATGGTATGGGATTTGCGTTACAAGACGTATGAGAAGAGACTTGCGGACCTGAACATGTATACCCTGGAGGAAAGGAGAAACAGGGGTGATATGATACAGACGTTCAAATATCTGAAAGGTATTAATCCGCAAACGAACCTTTTCCGGAGATGGGAAGGCAGTAGAACTAGAGGGCATGATATGAGATTGAAGGGGGGCAGACTCAAGAAAAATGTCAGGAAATATTTTTTCCCGGAGAGAGTGGTGGATGCTTGGAATGCTCTCCCACGGGAGGTGGTGGAGAGGAAAACGGTAATGGAATTCAAACATGCATGGGATAAACATAAAGGAATCCTGTTCCGAGGGAATGGATCCTCAGAAGCTTAGCCGAGATTGGGTGGCAGAGCCGGTGGGGTGGGGGGGGGGGGCTGGTTGGGAGGCGGGGATAGTGCTGGGCAGACTTATACGGTCTGTGCCCTGAAAATGACAGATACAAATCAAGGTAAGGTATATACAAAAAGTAGCACATATGAGTTTATCTTGTTGGGCAGACTGGATGGACCGTGCAGGTCTTTTTCTGCCATCATCTACTGTGTTACTATGTTACCAGTCGTACGCAGCGCTTTACAATTGAACATGAAGAAGAAAGACAGTCCTGGGCTCTCTGATCTCACGGTTTCCAGTACCATCTTTATGCCGACGACACTCAGCTCTACCTCTCCACACCTGACATTACTGCTGAAACCCAGGCCACAGTTTCAGCCTGCCTGACCAACATAGCTGCCTGGATGTTACACCACCACTTGAAACTGAACATTGCCAAAACTGAGCTTATTGTCTTTCCCCCCAAGCCCACCTTGCCCCTCCCCCCCATTCTCTATTTCAGTAGATGGCACCCTCATCCTCCCCATCTCATCTGCTCGCAACCTAGGAGTCATCTTTGATTCCTCCCTCTCCTTTTCCGCTAACATCCAGCAGACAGCCAAAACCTGTCGCTTCTTTGTCTACAACATTAGCAAAATTCGCCTCTTCCTCTCTGAATACGCTACCAGAACCCTTATCCATACCCTTGTCACCTCTTGCTTGGATTATTGCAATTTGCTTCTCACTGGTCTTCCGCTCAGCCATCTCTCTCCTCTCCAGTCTGTCCAAAATTCTGCAGCATGACTTATTTTCCACCAAAATTGTTTTACCCACACTAGCCCACTCCTAAGTCACTTCACTGGCTCCGCGTACAGTTCAAACTTTTCTTACTGACCTTTAAATGCATCCATTCTGCAGCCCCCCATTACCTCTCCTCTCTCATCTGTCCCTACATTCCTCCCCGTAAACTCCGCTCACTGGACAAATCTCTCTTTTCGTCCCCCTTCTCTTCCACTGCTAATTCCAGGCTTCATTCCTTTTCCCTCGCGGCACCTTATGCCTGGAATGGACTTCCTGAGCCTGTACGCCTAGCTCCATCTCTACCTGTTTTCAAATCTATGCTGAAAACCCACCTTTTCTCCACTGCTTTTGGCTCCTAACCACTACACAATTCCCCTATCCTTGTTCCTTCTCACCCAGTACTTTCCTCGCCCTTAATTGTCTTGTCTGTCTGTATTTTTAGATTGTAAGCTCTATCGAGCAGGGACTGTCTCTCTGTGTCAGGTGTTCAGCACTGCGTGCGTCTGTTAGCGCTATAAAAATGTTAATAATAATAATACTTTTAAAAAGTTTTGGGCACGTTCCTGGAGGAAAAGTCCTTAGTCTGCTACTGAGACAAACATGGGGAAGAAACTGCTTGCCTTGGGATTGGTAGCATGGAATGTTGCCATAATTTGGGTTTCTGCCAGGTACTTGTGACCTGGCTTGGGTACTGTTGGGAACAGGATACTGGGCTAGATGGACAATTGGTCTGACCCAGTATGGTTACTCTGTTTATGTGTTACTTTGACTATCCAAGGCTGAGCATTACTTTGCTGTTATATGTGTTGGGAATTTTTGTACTTTTATACTTTGTTATAAATTGTGGGGTCCTTTTTCTAAGCCACGCTAAAAAAAATGGCTGGTGGTAGTTATAGCACATTGGTTTCTCATCCGCTTCGCCACTTTTTAGCACAGCTTGAAAATGGCTGACTTTCAGTTTATTCTATTAATGGCCACTCTCTAATTTCCAAATTAGCGCGCGGCCATTACCACCTGAGCCCTTACCTCCTCCTATTTAGTAGGCGGTAATGGCTTATGTGCTACTCCTGCAGTAATTGGGCATTTGGATTTGAATTGGGCTTGCCTGGCTGTCAGCCAGTGCTCTAATTACTAGGCTGCTACTCTACAAGAAGGCCAATTCTGTAGAGTCTAGAAGGCTCCTCAGATGGAAAGGCATCTGTTTCCTAGCCATCTTTTTGTGGTTCAATCTGCTGTTAAAAGAGCCAAAACTTTCAAGACTCATTCCTTGATGCCCCTGGAAAGAGAGGATCAAATATTGAAGTATTTCAGGAGAAAGTTGTTTTTCAGAATGTTTTGTTCACTTCTTGCATAGCTTCTTGTCAGCCCTTGGGCATGCACTTTCAGAGTATAATGTGCAGTATTGGAGAGTTTGCAGACATTATCCTTCCAGAAGATTGAGTAACTCCTTTCACTAGTGAGAAAATGGAAGGAGTATGGAAATACATAATCCGAGCAACCTGGATGATCTGGCATCATGAGCTTTTGCTGTGAATATTAGTGTCCAAAGACTTGCCTGGCTCCAGCCTTCAAATATAATGCACTGGAAAAGCTTGCTGACACACTGTGCCATGGAAAGAATCTTTGTTGATAAGGTGGAAGAGACTGCTAACCTGATCAGGCAGCACAGTGACACTTGGCCGACTTCTGACCTGGCCTCCAAAAGGGAGGTATCAGAGTGGAAGGTAAAGGAGTTCCTACCACTCTGAAAGGCAGTCGGTATCTTTCTATCTTGTTTTCTTTCCAATCTGGACAGCAGAAATCCCAAAAGATCTAGCAAGGGGCAGGGTTTTGACTGTTTCCACAAGATCATGTCTGGCAAGGATACTATGATGCTGTCTAGCCTACCAGCAGAGGGAGGCTACAGTTGTTTGCAAACCACTGGCCCCTTGTAACCTCTGATCAGTGGGTTCTAAAAATAGTCCATCTAGGATACCTTCATTTATTGGAAATTGCTCCAATTTGCTCACCAAGAGCTGCTTTGTCTAGCTCTAAACATCAGGCTATACATACCACGGAGATCTCTTCCATCTTAAATGTAAATGCAGTTGGACCCATTCCATCAGGAGAAAAAAAGGAATTAATTTTATTCCAAGTATTTCCTGGTCACAAAAAAGTAGGCAGATTCTGTCCTATACTAGACCCAAGGGCCCTGAACAAGCTTCAAGTAAAAGAGAAGTTCAGGATGGTTTCCCTAGGTACCCTAATTCCTTTTCTCCAAAAGGAAGACTGGTTATATTCTCTGGACTTAAGGATCTTGCACTCGCATATTAGAGATACATCCCAGACACAGTATGTATCTCAGATTCATTATAGGGAAACACTGTGTACTGCCACTTGGTTTCACATCACCTCAAATATTCACAAAATGCCTTGTAGTCATAGCAGCATATCTATGCTGATTGGGAGTGCAGATGTTTCCTTATTTGGATGATTGGCTGGTTTAGAGCACATTTCAAGAAGAAACAGAAAGATTGGTTTGTTACTAGGGTTTGTCATAAATTAATTCTAAGTTCCATCTAATTGCATCACCACAATTGGAATTCATTGGAGCTCTGCTAGCTGTGACTCAGACAAACCACTGTAAAAATCACCAATTCAACTGTGGGAGAACTCCGAAATGGTTAGCAGACATCAAGATGGAATGTGTTGAGAATGTTGTCCACCCAGCCTTGACAGTATTTATAATGGCTTTGGCATGTTCTAAGTGTAGAGAAGCACAATGGACCTTTTGCATGCAGTGGACTTGAGCTGCTCACAGATTGCAGCATGGTCATATCTGTCAAAAAGTACAGTCAGGACTCTTTGACCTGGTAGATGGTACAATCCAATCTGGGAAAAGTCATTCCCTTCAAAATTCCAGAGTATCAAAATATGCTCCCAATACATGTGTCTGAACTGGGTTGGGGGCTCATGTAGATGGCTTCCACATGAGGTTTATGGTCTCACCAGGGGAAACTTCACCAGATAAATTTCCTGGAACTGAGAATAGTATAGAACATACTCTAAAAACTTTCAGAAATTGGTTGGCTAGCAAAATTATTTTTTTTAAGCTTAGTTTTTTATTCAGTATCAAAACACCATACACAAGCATATGCAAACAATTATTTCCAAACATTATTCAGTAACATATCATCCAAATCCACTGTAACCCTTCACTCCCAACCCATCCCTCACCCCCTTTTCCCCCTTTTCCTATAAGCAAAATAAAATAGGATGCAATAAAATTATATAACTACATTTACTTTTAGATATCTGCAGAGGAGATCATATTTTATCAAATTGTTGGCTTCTGTCAAGTCAAATTGCAGTAAATTTCTCCAGTATAAATAGTCTTTGTTTCCTTGAGTCCATCAAGGGCGTTCTGTTAGTTTCTATAATGCTCCTATTTCACCTCTAGCAGAAAGCAAGCAATAAGACAAAATTTTGTGTGGGGTATCCAATTCAGAAAACCCCACGCCCAAAAGACAAAACTCAGGTATATAAACCCAGGGACCCCCCCCCCCCCCATTATATTTTGGGGCTCCTGTCTGATCAATTCCCAAAAGGCATATATCACTGGACAAATAAGAACCTTGCCCCCCCCCCCCCCACACACACATTATCTCCAACAAAGCACAGTATACATAGTAACATAGTAAATGACGGCAGAAAAAGACATTCATGGTCCATCCAGTCTGCCCAACAAGACAAACTCATATGTGCTACTTTTTGTGTATACCCTACTTTGATTTGTACCTGTCCTCTTCCGGGCACAGACCGTATAAGTCTGTCCAGCACTATCCCTGCCTCCCAACCACCAGCCCCGCCTCCCACCACTGGCTCTGGCACAGACCGTATAAGTCTGCCCAGCACTATCCTCACCTCCCACCACCGGCTGGCTCTGCCACCCAATCTTGGCTAAGCTCCTTAGGATCCATTCCTTCTGAATAGGATTCCTTTATGTTTATCCCAAGCGTGTTTGAATTCTGTTACCGGTTTCATTTCCACCACCTCCCGCAGGAGGGCATTCCAAGCATCCACTACTCTCTCCGTGAAAAAATACTTCCTGACATTTTTCTTGAGTCTGCCCCCCTTCAATCTCATTTCATGTCCTCTCGTTCTACTGCCTTCGCACCTCCGGAAAAGGTTCATTTGCGGATTAATACTTTTCAAATATTTGAACGTCTGTATCATATCACCCCTGTTTCTCCTTTCTTCCAGAGTATACATGTTCAGGTCATCACGTCTCTCCTCAAACGTCTTGTAACGCAAATCCCTTACCATTCTCGTAGCTTTTCTTTGCACCGCTTCAATCCTTTTTACATCCTTCGCAAGGTACGGCCTCCAAAACTGAACACAATACTGTAGGTGGGGCCTCACCAACGACTTATACAGGGGCATCAACACCTCCTTTCTTCTGCTGGTCACACCTCTCTCTGTACAGCCTAACAACCTTCTAGTTACGGCCACCTCCTTGTCGCACTGTTTCGTCGCCTTCAGATCCTCAGATACTATCACCCCAAGATCCCTCTCCCCGTCCGTACCTATCAGATTCTCCCCGCCTAACACATACATCTCTCGAGGGTTTCTATTCCCTAAGTGCATCACTTTGCATTTCTTCGCATTGAATTTTAATTTCCAAACCTTAGACCATTCTTCTAGCTTCCTCAGATCCTTTTTCATGTTTTCCACTTCCTCCCGGGTGTCCACTCTGTTGCAGATCTTAGTATCATCCGCAAATAGGCAAACTTTACCTTCTAACCCTTCGGCAATGTCACTCACAAATATATTGAACAGAATCGGTCCCAGCACCGATCCCTGAGGCACACCACTACTCACCTTTCCCTCCTCCGAGTGAATTCCATTCACCACCACCCTCTGGCTTCTGTCCGTCAACCAGTTCCTAATCCAGTTCACCACTTCGGGTCCTATCTTCAGCCCTTCCAGTTTATTTAAGAGCCTCCTGTGGGGAACCGTGTCAAAAGCTTTGCTGAAATCTAAGTAGATTACGTCCATAGCTCGTCCCTGATTCAGTTCTCCTGTCACCCAATCAAAGAACTCAATGAGATTCGTTTGGCACGATTTCCCTTTGGTAAAACCATGTTGTCTCGGATCTTGCAACTTATTGGCTTCCAGGAAATTCACTATCCTTTCCTTCAGCATCGCTTCCATTATTTTTCCAATAATCGAAGTGAGGCTTACCGGCCTGTAGTTTCCAGCTTCTTCCCTATCACCACTCTTGTGAAGAGGGACCACCTCCGCCGTTCTCCAATCCTTCGGAACCTCTCCTGTCTGCAAGGATATGTTAAACAAATCTTTAAGAGGACCCGCCAGAACCTCTCTGAGCTCCCTCAATATCCTGGGGTGGATCCCATCCGGTCCCATGGCTTTATCCACCTTTAGCTTTTCAAGCTGTTCATACATACTCTCTTCCGTGAACGGTGCTCTATCCACTTCAATCTCATTTATACTTTATGCAGTCCATCGCGGTCCTTCTCCA
The DNA here is from genome assembly GCF_901765095.1 of Microcaecilia unicolor. NCBI lineage: Eukaryota > Metazoa > Chordata > Amphibia > Gymnophiona > Siphonopidae > Microcaecilia > Microcaecilia unicolor. The sequence goes on from NC_044034.1 coordinate 92,710,167, forward strand.
GGATTTTCTTCTGTGAAAACAGAACAAAAGTATCTATTTAGCAAATTTGCTTTTTCTTCATCATTATCCACATAGCGGTTCGCAGTATCTTTTAGTCTCACAATTCCCTTTTTAGTCATTCTCCTTTCACTTATATACCTGAAGAAATTTTTGTCACCCCTCCTTACATTTCTAGCCATTTGTTCTTCCGCTTGCGCTTTCGCCAGACGTATCTCTCTCTTGACTTCTTTCAGTTTCATCCTGTATTCCTCCTCGTGTTCCTTTTCTCTAGTTTTTGTGTATTTCTGGAACGCCAACTCTTTAGCCTTTATTTTCTTAGCCACTTGCTTGGAGAACCATATCGGTTTCCTTTTTCTCTTGCTTTTATTTACTTTCCTTACATAAAGGTTCGTGGCCTTATTTATAGCTTCTTTCAGCCTGGACCACTGTCCTTCCACTTCTCTTATGACTTTCATTCATAGCATGAATGCATTGAGGTGTCATATCCAACCACATTAATACTTTACAGTTATGTTCCCTCAGTTTAACTGCTTAAACATCTTATTATTGTTAAGGAATATGTCTTCCCACTGGTCTTTAGTCCATTCTACTTTTAACTCTTTTTCCCAAGCGTTCATATAGCCCAACTTTGTAAAAGAAGTATTTTGCAGAATAATATACAGTTCAGAAATTAAACTCTGTGCACCTTGATTGTGAACCCAAAGTGATTCAGTAGAATGCCAACCCCTTTTCATTACCAATTTCCACTCATTGTGGAGTAAACCATAATATAATTGCAGATATTGATAAAAATCAACTTTATCCAGCCAATATTCATCTTTCAACTAGGCAAAGGACTTCAGAACTCCATCCTGGTAGAATTGGTAAATAACCTGTAGGCCTTTAGGTTTCCACAATTTCAGGCGAATATTAAGCAGGAGGTATAGTGTCTAATACCGCTGCTAAAGGTGTTATACCAGATTTATAATGTTTTCCCCACAAACCTGTAACGAACGAATGCCACGTTTGTAAAACATTTCTCATAAATGGATTATGAATCACAGCCAGATCTTTTTTTGAGCTGTAAACACAAGGCAATGCACATAATTCAACCATCCCACTGAACTTTGTTCCATCTGTACATAAGGTTTATAGCAAACATCTGATTCCCAGGCCCAAAGATATCTAACCTGTGCTGCCCTATGAGGTGTATATAAACTAGGGACACCCAACTCTCTGCAGAAAACGAAAATAGATTTTGTAATCCTTGGTTGCTTATTATGCCAAATAAAATGTTGTAGAAGCCTTTGTTATTGGTCCAAGAGATGACTATGTACCAAGATAGGTAAAAACTGAAAAAGGTACAATAATCTCAGTAAAATACTTATCTGGATAATAGCCCATCCAAACCAGGAGAACTCTCCCTTAAGCCAGTCTCTCAAGTCTGCTTTGACCTTATTCCATCAAGGTTGATAAATTTGCTGCAAACAGGATTTGCGGATCTTAAGTTACATATATCCCAAGATATTTCAACTTCGCTTCCACACATTTAATGGAAAGTTAGCCTTAATGTGAGTTCATTCTGCCTCCTCTGTAGTGAGATTCAGAATCTTGATTTTGTCTAAGTTTGCTCTAAATCCTGATACCATCCCATCCCATAGGCTTGCATCTCTCGCAACACGGCTGGGAGTGATATATGTGGTTTAGTAAGAGACAAAATAACATCATCAGCAAACAGTGAGATTTATGGGAAACATCCCCTACTTCTATTCCCACTTTCTCATCCAAATTTCTTATCCGATGCGCAAACGGCTCTATGACTAGAGCAAATAGCAGAGGGGCATCTCTGCTTTGTCCCTCTCCCCAATTGAAAATTACTCATAAAGCCTCCACTGATTTTTAAACATGCTTTCAGACTGGAATATAAAACTCTAAGCCATTGCTGATAACCTTGCCCTACTCTAAATTTCTCCAAGACTTGGAAAATGAAGTCCTGTTGCATGCAATTGAAAGCTTTTTCAGCATTGACCGTGAGCAATAATGCTGGTGTTTTCCTCTCTAGCCACCCATGATAAATTTAACACCCATTTTATATTATCCATGGTCTGATGACCTGGTATAAATCCTGCCTGATCTGCGTGAACGATATGGGATAATATTGGACTTAGCTCAAATTTTTGATAGGATCTTCAGGTCCACGTATGAATCACAATTAGTAGGGTTTCAACCTGGTTTACATAATATTGTGATTCCCGCTGTATTCATCGACTCAGGTAGTTGGCCACAAGTTCAACAACTATTAAATTCCCTAAGCATAATTTGGTTAGAGAATTGGAGAACATCTAAAAAAATGCATTGGAAAAGTAGTCAAGGCTATGGGCCTTTCCCTTAGAGAGATGTTTAATAGTTCCTAAAAGTTTTTTTATTCCTGTTTGCTTGGATCATGGAAGGTCTAGTACAATTAATGGACTGACTATCTGTCACACTTTTCCTTGCTTTATTACACCCAATCAGGCTTCAGACCTAATTATAACACCGAAACAGTACTTGTCACATTATTATCTTAATTCAGATGATTGCTAAGCCCAGGAAGAAAAATCATCCTATTACAATTTGATATGTCCAGTGCTTTTGATGTGGTAGATTATAATATAGCGAAAACAAAAAAAGGGGTGGGGAAAATAGGCTCTATTCAAACAATGGGGCAGTAAATTAGTTAAAACAATGATTTTTATTGTGAATAGGTGACTCAACACAGCCGTGTTTCGGCGCCGTAGCGCCTTCCTCAGGAGTCTTCCGGAAGTGTTTCAATCTTTGGGGTGATTGGCACACTGGAGAAAAAACACTAGGGGATACACAATCCTTTCTTCCAAAGGAGTATTCAATGGTTAGATGGGTAACACTCAGGAAGATAATGGCATAAAGAAATGCACAGTTCCTCCTTGAGAGCGAGCGAGTGGCGATGCAAAAATCTCAAAAATATTTGCACATCCGATTATAATATATTATCTGCACTTCTCGATAAGATTGGCATATGTGGAAATGTTCACAAATGGTTTATGGATTTTTTCAAATCCAGAATATATAAAGTCAAAATGCCTGGATCCATTTTCCATGTTTGGTCCCCAGATTCGGGAATGTCCCAAGGTTCTCCCATATCTCCCATCCTCTTTAACATCATGATGGAACCTTTTGGCTGTCTCCTGGAAGCCCAAGGATTGCAGTCTTTTATTTGTGCAGATGACGTAACCATCTACATACCTTTTGATACTCAGTTACAAGATACCCTAGATATAATTCAGTCCACCTTAGACCTGATGGAGAACTAGGCATCCTCTTTCCACCTAAAACTAAATAGGGAGAAAACCAAATTTCTTATAATCCATAATCCTAATAACTTCCCATCCCAGTCTAGCTTCATGGTCAACCAAGTAATCTACCCACTGGAAATATCTGTGAAAATTCTCGGAATTGTTATAGATCAACAATTAACAGGAGAAGATCATGTTAACACCGTGGTATCCAAGACCTTCAGATCGTTATAGAAGAAGAACTGAATCCTTTTTCCTATCCAATTCCTTCCAAACAATTGTGCAAGTATTAGTCCTGTCACAACTGGACTACTGCAATGCATATTGCCTAGGGTGTAAAGAATCTTTAATCAAAAAATGCAAACTACCTTAAACATAGCTGTGAGACTTGTGTTGAGCGCTTCAGAATTTGACAGAGCTTCTCTCCTACTCTCGAAACTACACTGACTTCCAGTCAGAGCTAGAATAATCTTTAAAACCTGCACATTCATTTACAAAATAATACATGTTGGATTTAATTGATCTACCAGCTCGAAATGCAGAAAATACCTTATACTTCATTATCCTAACTATACAGACATCAATTTCAAGTCTATAGTATACAAAGATTTCTCTCACATAGCCACTAAATGATGGAATGATTTACTAGTTGAAATTAAACGAATTTCTAACTATTTAATGTTCTGAAAATTTCTGAAAACTTTTCTTTTTGAAAAATTCCAGAAATAAGTATATTAGCCATCAAATTCTAGTATTTCTGTAAAAGCCTATGAACTCTAGATAAGTTGCTTTAACAGATCGATCTTTACATCAATATTTGTCTTCTTTTACTTAAACTGTTGTAAACCACATAGAGCTGAATAGCTGGTATTCAGATTATATGGGATATAAGAACCAAAATAAATAAATAAATAAAAAATCTTAGGTAATATTACTTATGACAAAAAACTAGATATATTGTTGGATACAATGGATACATTGCTTATACAGTGGGGGAAATAAGTATTTGATCCCTTGCTGATTTTGTAAGTTTGCCCACTGACAAAGACATGAGCAGCCCATAATTGAAGGGTAGGTTATTGGTAACAGTGAGAGATAGCACATCACAAATTAAATCCGGAAAATCACATTGTGGAAAGTATATGAATTTATTTGCATTCTGCAGAGGGAAATAAGTATTTGATCCCCCACCAACCAGTAAGAGATCTGGCCCCTACAGACCAGGTAGATGCTCCAAATCAACTCGTTACCTGCATGACAGACAGCTGTCAGCAATGGTCACCTGTATGAAAGACACCTGTCCACAGACTCAGTGAATCAGTCAGACTCTAACCTCTACAAAATGGCCAAGAGCAAGGAGCTGTCTAAGGATGTCAGGGACAAGATCATACACCTGCACAAGGCTGGAATGGGCTACAAAACCATCAGTAAGACGCTGGGCGAGAAGGAGACAACTGTTGGTGCCATAGTAAGAAAATGGAAGAAGTACAAAATGACTGTCAATCGACAAAGATCTGGGGCTCCACGCAAAATCTCACCTCGTGGGGTATCCTTGATCATGAGGAAAGGTTAGAAATCAGCCTACAACTACAAGGGGGGAACTTGTCAATGATCTCAAGGCAGCTGGGACCACTGTCACCACGAAAACCATTGGTAACACATTACGACATAACGGATTGCAATCCTGCAGTGCCCGCAAGGTCCCCCTGCTCCGGAAGGCACATGTGACGGCCCGTCTGAAGTTTGCCAGTGAACACCTGGATGATGCCGAGAGTGATTGGGAGAAGGTGCTGTGGTCAGATGAGACAAAAATTGAGCTCTTTGGCATGAACTCAACTCGCCGTGTTTGGAGGAAGAGAAATGCTGCCTATGACCCAAAGAACACCGTCCCCACTGTCAAGCATGGAGGTGGAAATGTTATGTTTTGGGGGTGTTTCTCTGCTAAGGGCACAGGACTACTTCACCGCATCAATGGGAGAATGGATGGGGCCATGTACCGTACAATTCTGAGTGACAACCTCCTTCCCTCCGCCAGGGCCTTAAAAATGGGTCGTGGCTGGGTCTTCCAGCACGACAATGACCCAAAACATACAGCCAAGGCAACAAAGGAGTGGCTCAGGAAGAAGCACATTAGGGTCATGGAGTGGCCTAGCCAGTCACCAGACCTTAATCCCATTGAAAACTTATGGAGGGAGCTGAAGCTGCGAGTTGCCAAGCGACAGCCCAGAACTCTTAATGATTTAGAGATGATCTGCAAAGAGGAGTGGACCAAAATTCCTCCTGACATGTGTGCAAACCTCATCATCAACTACAGAAGACGTCTGACCGCTGTGCTTGCCAACAAGGGTTTTGCCACCAAGTATTAGGTCTTGTTTGCCAGAGGGATTAAATACTTATTTCCCTCTGCAGAATGCAAATAAATTCATATACTTTCCACAATGTGATTTTCCGGATTTAATTTGTGATGTGCTATCTCTCACTGTTACCAATAACCTACCCTTCAATTATGGGCTGCTCATGTCTTTGTCAGTGGGCAAAGTTACAAAATCAGCAAGGGATCAAATACTTATTTCCCCCACTGTATATAGTTCTTTTAAATTAATTCTTCTCGATAAAGCAGCTCACTCTTTTCATTTCATATCTTAGTAATAGTATTTCTAATTTGGACCTGTCTCAGTTTAGCAGCCAACAGTTTGCCTGACTTATTCCCCCACTCATAATGCTGCTGCTGCACCAACCGTAATTGCTGTGCTAAATCCTGCAATCTTAAGCCTTGTAAAAGGCTTCTTATAACATCTGCTTCTTGTTTATACCTTTTCTGTCCTGTATCCTGGTAGTGTTTGGCAAACTCTTGTTTTGTAGCAATTGAATATACTTGTTTTGCCTCATTTTATAAATAGCCCTCGGACAGCTTTAAGCCCCTCCTATAGGGTGATATCGGATACCTCTCCTGTATCATTAAGATTAATGGCCTTTTCTGTCTCTTCTTTTATTTTTGTACGTTGGAGAAGGCTTTCATTAAGCCTCCAGAATTTTCTAGAAGTACTATCTTTTTTTTTAATAGTAAATTCAGCTGACAGTGGGGCATGACCCAACCGTGTAATAGCTTTGTCAGAGCATGCTTTCAATCTTTGTATCCAAAAGGGATCTCCTATCAACATATCTAATCTAGCATGCAAGTCATGAACCTGAGAATAATAGAGGGACATGGGGGAAGCCACTGCTTGCCCTGGGATTGGTAGCATTGAATGGTACTGCTAATTGTGTTTCTGACAGGTACTTGTGACCTGGATTGGCCACTGCTGGAAGCAGGATACTGGGCTAGATGGACTATTGGTCTGACCCCGTATGGCTATTCTTATGTTCTTAGGTGTAATCTTGAGCAGATGGATTCTTTGTTCTCCATAAATCAGTAAGTTTATTTGTTTGCAATAGCTTATATAACATTTTCCTATTCCCCTTAGAATGTGGTGATCTAGAGGGGATAGAATCAACTAAAGGGTTAATAACCAAATTAACCCCCACCCCCATAAGCATATTGCCTTGACCAGGTAATTCTAACAATGTCAATACGTGTTATTAGGAGCAAAAATAATCAATAGTGAAACCAATATTCCCTAAATTTCCCCATGAATCAAGATCAGTCTCCCATCTTTATCTCTTTTACTTTCCAATCTAGATTCCGGTGAATTAAAATAGCCAAACTCCTTTGCTTGTGTCCTCCCTTATTACAATTTACATATATATGTGAATATGCTTTGTAGCAGAGTAAAGATGCATTGCGATTTAGCAGGTACGTCTCCTGTACAAAAGCCAGTATCAAGTCTCAGACTTAATAATTCTTTAAATAGTAAATCACATTTGCACAATGAGTTGAGATCATTTACATTTAGGGAACCAATTCTAATATATAGACCTTGCATTGGTATTTGTGGAACTATTATCATGTAGTAGAATATTAACCGTTGCCCACCATAAAAATGAACTCCTCAGCAGTATACCCCATAACAAGTAATCCCAAAACATGATATGAAATTGACTTCAACCCTTTACTCCCTCCCTTCGAATGTCATCCCTCCTAGCCCTCCCTATATCCCCCTCCCACTACTCCAGTGTGTTACAGCCTTCCACCTACACATGAGAAGCCCCTGAATTAGGCAGTTCTCTAAGCACAACCATTTGTAACCATTTATAACATCCCCCCCTTTTAAAACTTTATCATATAATTCAGCAATAGGCAGATTGAACTATTGAGAAGCATAACCCCAGCCATCACTTTGTTTCTTTTAAATGCTAGTATAACACGATGAGCTACTGAAAAGGTACTATATAGAGTTGCCAACAAAAGTTCCAAAATCTTATCAGCCTTGTAGACACCAACAACAGCATAAAGTATTCCATATTCAAAAAGCAACCAAAAAGGTTAAATTGTCGTTTGAACCATTGTCAACCCGGCTGTGACCCGGAGATCGTCATCATCTTTCCCATCCACTGATCCGATAGATGCAGCAGTCTGGAGCCCCCACACAACATGTCAACTTGGGAAGCTGTTCGTTGATTGCTTAGGAAGCTGTTGTTGAACCTCTACTGATAGATTTGGTACTTTCAATTGAGCCAGACACCGTGCTTCCTCAGAAATGCATACTTTTCCTGTTATTACCATTAACAGTAAACACTAATGCAAAAGAATATACAGTTACATTTGATATTTACCTGTCACGCTTCACACAAAACACTGGATAGTGAGCCCTTGGGCTACTGCCGAGGGCGGCAGCGGCAAGAGGAACACCCACCGGAACAGAAGCCACAGCAGGGAGCAGGCAGACAGTCCACAAACCCAGCAGAACCGGGGCCAGGCAAACAAAGTCAAGGTCCAGCTCCAGGCACGGGTTCCAAGGCAGGCGGCAAACAAAGTCAAAGTCCAGGTCCAGGCAAAGGTTCAAAGGCAGGTGGCAAACAAAGTCAAAGTCCAGGTCCAGGCAAAGGTTCAAAGGTAGGCGGCAAACAAAGTCAAAGTCCAGGTCCAGGTCCAGGCAAAAGTTCAAAGGCAGAATCTGAAAGTAGCAGGGAAAGCACAGCAACAAACAACCGCAGAAGACACACCTCTGAGGACCTCTGTTGCAAGGTAAACTAGAAACACTTCCAGGTGGTTAATAAAGGCCAACAGCCAGGGAGTTCATCAGGTACGGAAACAACTAAGTTCCAAAAAGTCTCGAGACCAACTGGCAGGCTAGAAAATCCGGACTGGACCGGATGACTTCTAGAACCGGGAAAACCATCAACAGACAGTCCATTGCGACCACCAGGGGGCGAGATGAATGAGAGCATGATACCGGGGCAGAGTCATAACATTACCTTTCTCAAAATTAAAGTAACTACCTTAAAATTCTTTCATCTTTTGTAAAGTAATGGGTGAAATATCTTGGTAGATTCACCCAGGCTTCTTTCCAGTGAATTGGGCCTGCCTTGCGTGCTACCACCAAGATTTTCTCCTTGACTCTAAAATCAGAAATGCATACAATAATGTCTCTATGCATATTCTCTTTCCTTGGGCCAAGTGCTGTGTGAGCAAAGTCTAATTTCACAGATTCCTCGTCAAATGTATAATCCAACTGAGAAGTAAATGTTGGGCCAAGTCACACACCACAGTCTCTCTTTTATCATACGTTGGAGTTTCGGGGATCCCCCATATACTTAGGTTATGTTGATGTGACCTGTTTTCCAAGTGCTCCATTTTTTCCAGAGCACTCGAGTTTCAGTATTAGTAGACTCAAAAGAAGAGAGTATATCATCCATTTCCTCCTCGCCATGTGCCACTCACTGTTCAAGTTCAGTTTGGCGCTCCCCTAGGGCATGAATGGCCTTTTTAAAGCTGGGTAACACCACTCAAATATCCTTTCAGATAAATTTCAATTCCTTCTGTATTTTCACTAGCCATTGCTGAAAACCGCTGTTATCATTGCTTGCAGCTTGCGGGTCTGAGTGATGAGGCACCATCTTGAAAACTTCGTGCTCACCACTAGATTTATTTATTTATGACATTTATCCCGCATTATCCCAAGAAGAACTCAGGTTCATTGTGGCTTACATAACAATTACAAAAGCAGGAACATGTTCAAAATATATTAACAGAAAGTAAAATTCATCATATAATGTTAGATCAGTAAAACTTGAGTTAGGAACAGATGTCATTAAATACATAGAGGGGCATAATCGAAAGGGGAGGCCAAGTTTTCCTGAGGAAGTCCTCGCAGGACGTCCCGGCGAAGGGGCAGGGAAACCCATATTATCAAAACAAGATGGGCGTCCATCTTTCGTTTCGATAATATGGTCGGGGACGCCCAAATCACAAAATTTAGATCGACTTTAGAGATGGTCGTCCTTAGAGAGAGTCATCCCCGATTTTCGGCGATAATGGAAACCAAGGACGCCCATCTCAGAAACGACCAAATGCAAGCCATTTGGTCGTGGGAAGAGCCAGCATTCGTAGTGCACTGGTCCCCCTCACATGCCAGGATACCAACCGGGCACACTAGGGGGCACTGCAGTGGACTTCATAAATTGCTCCCAGGTACATAGTTCCCATACCTTGTGTGCTGAGCCCCCCCCCCCACCAACCCCCAAAAAACCCACTCCCCACAACTGTACACCACTGCCATAGCCCTAAGGGGTGAAGGGGGGCACCTACATGTGGGTACAGTGGATTTGTGGTGGGTTTTGAAGGGCTCACATTTACCACCACAAGTGTAACAGGTAGGGGGAGGATGGGCCTGGGTCTTCCTGCCGGAAGTGCACTGCACCCACTAAAACTGCTCCAGGGACCTGCATACTGCTGTCATGGAGCTGGGTATGACATTTGAGACTGGCAAAAAAATATTATTAAAGTTTTTTTTTTTTTTTTTTTTTAGGGTGGGAGGGGGTTAGTGACCACTGCGGGAGTAAGGGGAGGTCATCCCCAATTCCCTCTGGTGGTCATCTGGTCAATTCGGGCACCTTTTTGTGGCTTGGTCATAAGAAAAAATGGACCAAGTAAAGTCGTCCAAGTGCTCGTCAGGGATGCCCTTCTTTTTTCCATTATCAGTCGAGGACAACCATGTGTTAGGCATGCCCCAGTCCTGCCTTCGCTATGTTTCCAACATGCCCCCATGAACTTTGGTCGTCCTGCGACGGAAAGCAGTTGGGGACGCCGAAAATCAGTTTTCGATTATGCCGATTTGGGCGACCCTGGGAGAAGGACGCCCATCTCCTAATTTGTGTCGAAAGATGGGTGCCCTTCTCTTTCGAAAATAAGCCTGTTAGTGATTTAAGCTAGATAATTGAAAAATGGAGGAAAAAGGTAAAGGGCTAGGATTAATTGGGATAGGCAGGAGTAGTGGGAGGTGGGATGAGGTAAATATTAATACTATGAGTTTATTTGAGAATAGTGCTTATTTCCTTAAAGGCTAGACTGAAGAAGTACATAAGTACATAAGTACATAAGTAATGCCATACTGGGAAAAGACCAAGGGTCCATCGAGCCCAGCATCCTGTCCACGACAGCGGCCAATCCAGGCCAAGGGCACCTGGCAAGCTTCCCAAACGTACAAACATTCTACACATGTCATTCCCGGGATTTTGGATTTTACCAAGTCCGTTTAGTAGTTTTCAATAGACTTTGGAATAACAAATAATCATTGGTGTATTTGATGGTCTTAGGTAAGGAGTTCCAAATTTTAGTACCTTGATATGGAAAGTTAGCAGTATGGATTGTTTTGTAGGTTACTTTCTTACAATTCAGGAAATGTAGGATAAAATATTCGCTAGATGATTTAGTGGCATTATGTGAGGGTAATTCAATGAGCTTGTTAGGGTATATTGGGGCCGGACCACCCAAAATTTTGTGAATGAAGGTACACAGCTTGAATGATATTCTTTTATTGGCAGGCAATGCAAATCGTACAGAAGGGGGGTTACTTTGGTGAACCATGGCAGTCCGAATATGAGACATGCAGCTGTGTTTTGGGTGGTTTGTAGTTTTTTGAGAAGATCCCCTTTAAGTCCTGTGTAAGTCCCTGGGCTCACTGATCTCATCTCATGGTTTCCAGTATCATCTTTATGCTGATGACAGCCAGCTGTATCTCTCCACACCAGACATCACCGCGGAAAGCCAGGCCAAAGTATTGGCCTGCTTATCCGACATTGCTGCATGGATGTCCAACCGCCACCTGAAACTGAACATGGCCAAGACCAAGCTTATCATCTTTCCACCAAAACCCACTTCTCCTCTTCCTCCACTCTCTAACTCAGTTGATAACACCCTCATCCTCCCCGTCTCATCTGCCCGCAACCTCGGAGTCATCTTCGACTCCTCCCTCTCCTTCTCTGCGCAAATCCAGCAGGCAGCCAAGACCTGTCGCTTCTTTCTCTTTAACATCAGCAAAATTTGCCCTTTCCTCTCTGAGCACACCACCCGAATTCTTATCCACGCTCTCATTACCTCTCGCCTTGACTACTGCAACCTACTCCTCACTGGCCTCCCACTTAACCATCTATCCCCCCTTCCGTTCGTTCAGAACTCTGCTGCACGTCTTATATTCCGCCTGAACCGATATACTCATATCACCCCTCTCCTCAGGTCACTTCACTGGCTTCCGATCAGTTACCGCATATAGTTCAAGCTTCTCCTTCTTACCTACAAATGCACTCAGTCTGCAGCCCCTCACTACCTCTCTACCCTCATCTCCCCTTACGTTCCCACCCGAAACCTCCACTCACAGGACAAATCCCTCCTCTCAGTACCCTTCTCCACCACCGCCAACTCCAGGCTCCGCCCTTTCTGCCTCGCCTCACCCTATGCTTGGAATAAACTTCCTGAGCCCTTACACCAAGCCCCCTCCCTACCCATCTTCAAATCCTTGCTCAAAGCCCACCTCTTCAATGTTGCTTTCAGCACCTAACCTTTATACCTATTCAGGAAATCTAGACAGCCCCAATTTGACTGCCCCTACTTGACTGACTGTACATTTGTCCTTTAGATTGTAAGCTCCTTGAGCAGGGACTGTCCTTTTATGTTATATTGTACAGCGCTGCGCAACCCTAGTAGCGCTTTAGAAATGTTAAGTAGTAGTAGTAAATAGAGTTGCAGTAATCAAATTTTGTTAGGACTAGGGATTGAACTAGATGGGACTAGAGGGTACAGAAGACTGATTTTGCGAAGAATGGTCTTAGTCTCCTTAATTTCCTTAATGAATTGAAGACACTTGAGACCACTTTGTAAATGTGGTTTTCTAGAGTGAGGAATTGGTCAGTTGTGACTCCTAAGATTTTAATAGTTCAGTCAAGGGGATATGTGATGTTCTCATTGGTAAATGATTTAAGATTTATAGCGTGATGAGAATTAGTAACTATTAAGAATATAGTTTTATCAGTGTTTTAATTTGAAATTCAATGCACAAGATTCCATTAGAGAGATACCTATCTGATGATATGAGAAATTTCATTTATTTCCTTGGTGAATGGAATATAGGTGGCAATATCGTCTGCATAAATGAATGTTGAGAGACCATTTTTCTCCAGTAAATTGCCTAATGGAATCAACATGATGTTAAATAGGATGGGGGACAATGGAGAACCCTGGGGCACTCCACAATCAGGGGACCATGCTGATGAAATTGTACCTGATTGTTTTACTTGGTATGATCTAGACCTTAGGAAGCCTGAGAACCCTTTTAACACAGCTCCACAAATTCCGTAATGGTCAAGGATGTTTAGAAGAACATTATGATCAACAGTGTCAAAGGCACTCGACATATCAAATTGGAGGATTAATATTTTATTACCAAAGCTAAGTTCTCTTCTAAATGTAGCTAGTTTCAGTACCGTGAGAAGGTCTAAAACCAGATTGTGAGCTATGTAAAATGTAGCGAAATTGGACATAGTTCATTAGTTGGTGTGTGTCTAACCCCTCCATTATCTTTACCAGTAACGGGATTGATGCCACTAGTCTGTAGTTACAGACTACACTTAGCCTGGTTTAGGTATTCCTCGGTATCGGAGTCTTAATAATGTTGTCATTTTGAGGGGGAATAGGACCTAAGATGGCATTAAAGTTATGTTTGAGTGCAAATAGCTTATGAGTAAATTAGGGCTGATTTGAGAAGCTAACTAGGGCAGTTATCAAGTAGGCATTGTGATTTAGTGTATTTATGAAGATTGCATTTGACTTGATCAGTTGTAAGTGGGTGAAAGGACAACCAGATTCTGTCTGCTTGGGAGCATAGTGGTGAAGGATCATGTGGATTAAGAAAATGATCTATTGATGTTAAGGGGTTATTTAGTTCTTTTCTGATTTTAGTTACTTTCTGCTCAAAAAATTACGCCAATTGATCAGCTGTTGGAGTGGGTTCATTTGTACAAGTTGAAGGATGAGTATTGTGAAGAGTAAGGGGCTGTCCTGTCCTGGGTAGGCCACTAGGTGGTGCTATTCCCATTTAGGTCCAGGTCATGTCATTATTGAGTCCACCAGGGGAGCCAGTAGGGGAATGTCCAGGTGGAGGTTGCTAGGACCAAGGAGAGTCCTGGGCTGGAAACAGGTGTAGGTAGTTATGGGCTGGATCCTGCCTGGAATTAGGGAGAAGAGCCTGAAGGGGTGGAGAAGCTAATTAACCACCTTATACCTGCCTGAGTAGTGAAAGAGAGGGAGAAGCTGGGACCTGGCAGCTTGAGAAAGAAGATCCCCTTGAAGGTTCTGACTGAACTCTGTGGACGTTTTGAAACTATCTGCTGAAAAGGTGACAGCTGCACTACCAGCTGAGAAAGTCTTTAAATGAAAAGTAAATGCTTTGGTTTGGCTGTTTGAACTGTGAAAGTTTGAGGAACTGCTTTAAGTATGGAAAGGGTTTAATTAGAAGACTCTGAGTAACTGCCTTTTCGCTATGTTTAAGTTGAAGAAGAAATGTTTGAGTTAAAGAAGAAATAATCCATGAAGATTATGTTAAATGGCAACTAATAAAACCTTTGGTTATAAGAAGCCTGGTGTTGGTGGACATTTGTGAAGGAAGCTAAGCAGGGTCAGCCCTGGCCAGGTCCTGGAAGGGTGACCAGTTCACAGTATTCAATAGCTTATTTACTAGTGTTTAAAATTTTCGTGGATTAACTGTTTTTTCACCTGTAGTTCTGAATAGTAAGTGTGTTTTGCTTTGATAATCATGCTTTTGTATAATTTTAGAAGTTTTTTCCAATTAGTCCATTGTTCATTGGATTTGTTTTTGATCCAAATTCTTTCTTGTCTTCTACATTTACGTTTCATTTGTAGGAGGTCTTCGTTAAACCATAGAGATAACTACTTTTGTGGTCAGGATTTGTTTGTAATTGGTGCAAGTTCATCTAGAACAGTTTTGCAAGTGTCATTCCATTGTTGGATGAAATTAGTAGATGGATTACAGCTGTTCATTTGACCAAAATTTTGAGGGGTCAATGTTACCTCTGGTTTTGAAGGTATGTGATGTTTTAGTAGGCATAGATGAATGGGTGGATTCTTTCCAGTTTAGTTTTAAAGAAAGGCTGCTATGACCTGACCAAGGTATCGGGGACCATTGTGGTTCAGATATGTGAAAGTTAATAGGGTCTGTAAATTTGGTTGCTAGCTGATGTCCTTTGATGTGGAAGGACATTCAATTTGAAGAGTGAAAATTGCCAGACATTAAGGAAATCAAGGAATTGTTTAGTATATAGATTAGTAGTATTTTCAAGATGTAAGTTGGTATCTCCAGTCATAATGATATTGTCATTATTGATACATATGTTTGATATAAATTCAGTAAGTTTGGCCCTGGCCAGGTTCCAGCTATTGGGTGGATGATATAGTAATAGGAGATGATAGATTTGGATAGGGAATTGTCTTTTATAGAGCAGGCAACAATTTCTAGGTTAGGGGATTGAAATTCAGTTATAGTTTTTACCTGGAGAAGTGATTTATAAATAACTAGTAAATAAGGCCCGTTTCTGACACAAATGAAACGGGCGCTAGCAAGGTTTTCCTCGGAGTGTGTATGTTTGAGAGAGTGTGTGTGAGAGTGACTGAGTGAGAGAGAGAGAGAGAGAGTGAATGTGTGTGTGTGTGACAGAGAGAGAGTGAGTCTGGGTGTGAGTGTGTCTGTGAGAGAGAGAGAGTGTGTGTGTGTTTGAATGAGAGTGTGTGCGAGTAAGTATGTGAGACACAGTGACTGTGAGAGAGAGTGTATTTCACACAGATACACTGTGTGTGAGACAGAGTGTGAGAGTATGTGTGCGATACGCAGACTCTCTGTGAGACTGAGAGAGTGTATGAGACTGAGTGTGTGTGTGAGACCGAGAGTGTGTGAGAGTGACTGTGTGACACAGAGAGTGAATGTGATACAGTGTGAGACATAGTGTGAGAGACTGTGTGAGAGTGAGAGAGAGAAAGACACTGACTGTGAGAGAGAGTGTGTGTGTGAGAGAGATACCTCCCCCCTCCCTCTGTGGCCTCAGGACCTCCACCCCCCTCTGGTCTCAGGATCCCCTCCCCCCGTCTCAGGTCTGAGGACCCCCTCTGCGATCCCCTCCCCTTCCCTGTGGTCTCAGGACCCCCTGCCTCTCCCCCCCTCTGCGTGGTTGGCAGCACCGTGCGAGTGTGTGTGTGTGACAGAGAGTGAGACTGGGTGCGAGTGTGTCTGTGAGAGAGAGAGTGTGTGTGATTGTCCTCTCTCCCCTGCCCCCCTCCAGCCACCCAGTGATTCTCCTTTATCCCCTGGCCCCCCCTCCAGCAACCCAGCGATTCTCCTGTATCCCCTGCCCCCCTCGAGCCATGCAGCGATTCTGCTCTCTCCCCTCCAGCCACCCAGCGATTGTCCTGTGTCCCCTGCCCCCCTCCAGCCACCATGCGATTCTCCTCTCTGCCCTGCCCCCCTCCAGCCACCCAGCGATTCTGCTCTCTCCCCTGCCTCCCCTCCAGTCACCCAGTGATTGTCCTGTGTCCCCTGCCCCCCTCCAGCCACCCTGCGATTCTGTATTCCCTGCCCCCCTCGAGCCATGCAGCGATTCTCCTCTCTCCCCTGCCCCCCCTCCAGCCACCAGTGATTATGCTCTCTCCCCTGCCCCCCCTTCAGCCACCCAGCGATTGTATTGTGTCCCCAGATTAGCTTAGTCGAAGTGGCAACGTTATTGAAAGCCCTGGCCGTCCATGGAGTCAGCTTCAGAACGTTGGAGGTGAGTTCGTTCCCTCAGTCCTGCCTTCTGATTACCCGCCCTCGACATCATCACGTTTTGACGCGAGGGCGGGGCAGAGAGAGATGTGACACCGTTACGAACCCTTCACTGAAGCCACGGAGTCAAATTCAGAACGTTGGCGGTGCTTTTTATTATAGTAGATAGCTAAGCCACCTCCTTTCTTTTTGGCTCTGGGGAGATGAAGAATGGAGTATCCAGGTGGACATATGTCTAGGATTGCTGGATCATCTTTTGCATGTATTCAAGTTTCAGAGATAATGGCTAGACCAAATTGAGCTTTGGTTATCCAATCTTTAATTATTTTAGTTTTGTTGATAACTGAGCCAGCACTGGCATAATCTATGAGTAGGAGCAGGTAGGAATGCTTATCAATAATTGACAATGGGACTTTAGTGAGTATGCATTTGTTGTATGAGGTTTTTGAAACTTTTTTGTTATGATACTTAGTGGGAAGTGTGATGTTTGGAGCATTATGAACCAGATATTGAGATTCTAGAATAAAAGGATTATTTTGGTATCTGGTCAGTAGCCCATATGGATAGTGTCTTGGGGTGTGTATCACAGGGATATTATGGATGAATCCAAAACCATTGGTGAAATGACTTGTGTATCTTGATAGAAAGAGTAGGTAAAGTAACCAGTATAACAAGATTTTTAGCAAACTCATTATACAGCACTGGTGGGCCGATGATCAGAAGCAAACGCAGGCGCTAGAGGCTGTAAGCACCATACTAGCGCCTGCGTTTGCTAATACCCCATGATCAGAGCCATTGAGCGTGTGGAACAACGTGCTCGCGGACTCTGAACGCAACTAGCATGCAAATACATGCAAAACAGGGGTCTTAGCGTAAGTAGCAAGCAAATGCATGCTAAATCTATTCCTCCCCAATGATTGGCGAGCAGCATGCCAAAACCCTACGCCAGCTCGGAGCTGGCGTTAGGGTTCACAGACCATTGGGGAGGAATGGTGAGCCCTGTCCAGCATGCATTTGCATGCTAGCAGGCCCCCATTCCCCCAGTGCAGCAGCCCATGCCCCCCCCGCAGGAGGAGGATCCCCAACCTGACCCCTCCCCCACTGACACTGGGGCTAGAGGTCCGGTGGACCTCCAGTCCACCTGACCCCCCCCCCCCGACGCAGGTTTAGGGGGGCTGGAGATCTGGTGGATCCCCAGCCCCCCTAAACTCCCCCCGGCATCCCCTCACATGCCGCCCTGGTGGCCCAGTGTGCCGCAAGTCATGCCCCCCTTGACCTGGTGGTCTAGTGACCCTTCCCCACCCCATACCTTCGTTGGAGGAGGGAGGTGGCCTCCCTCTTCTTCCATTGGCACTGCCTTGAAAATGGCAGCACCCAGCCCTGCCCAGTGCATCCTAGGATGCAATGATCTGGGCAGGCTTCACACCATATAAGGAAGAAACTCAGGCACAATACTCCTGCACTTTTACCCTATGATCAGAGATAATAGCGTGCTTAAATTTGGTTGCTATTATCTCTGATCATAGGGGCGGTAAAGCCCCGCACTGTTCAGCGCTATTTTTAGAGCGCTGTTTGGAACAGCGTGGGGCTTTTGATCATCTGCCCATGAGAAATTGATTTTATTATTTATTTTTTGAAACTGTATGTAATGTAATGTGAGGTAAAGATGGTGAAAAAACAGTTTTGATTCCTAGTGATGTTAGAAGTATCTATCAATTCTTGCAAACCAAAACAGACAAGGAATGGTAAGAAATACTGTCTGTGTCAGACTACAGCGTTAAAATGACCTGAATTAGAATGAGGAGTCAAATAATGAGAACATAGATATAAACTAATTTTACTTAAATGAGTTAACAAATAGTAAACTCACTGACATCTGTGCAAGTCCAAGGAGCAGGAAATGATGCACTTTGGTATTCCGCTATTGTTGACTGTCAGTGGAATGCATTCGTCAAGTTACTCTCAAAGCTGCTCATGAAGGGTATTGACTAACAAAACCAGTTCAGAATCCTTCCAAAGATGCTGCCGAAGTTGCACACGAAGAGGCGCAAGCCTCAGCAGTTGCACGCAGATTCAGAGTGGAGCGAGAGGTGATATCAACCGCTGTACATACCTTCTGATTTGTTTGTTGTAATGCAGTGGTAAAGGAAGGTCCGGTGTAGCCTCCTAGGTGGACTGGGTCTCTGAACTGCAGATATGATGATGTTTAGAGGGTGTAGGGTGGATTTCGATGCTTCACTAGTTGTATTCAAGTTCAAAGAGGATGGGAGATCTTATGAGGTACTAGAATGTGGGACCTTCTTCTTCTAAGGGATCGCACCGATAAAGTTCAAAGTGACGCACGTAAGGACGTGCCCCTTTGGTACACCCTTTGGCGTGATTCATCGGAAAAAGGCTGCCTGTTGTGGGAGGTGCTTGGTTGCATCACCAACCATCTGCCTGGTTTGAAATTGTGTTGTAAAAGATGGTAGATGATGGCTAAGGAAAGCCTTTTCCAAGAGCAGGCTACAATGAATGTTGGAACTCAGAAGCTCTAATAAGAGTGTAGGCTACTGTAAAAATGAGAGCTCAGCAGTCTAATAAATGTGTAGGCTGCTGTAAAAGTGTGAGCTCAACAGTTCTAAAGTAAGTGCAGGTTTACAGTGAGATTGGGAGCTCAGTAATTCTGATGGGAATGCAAGCTTACAGTTAGAGTGGGAGCTCAGCAGTTCCGATGGAAGTAGAGCCTCAGAAGCAGGCTGCCTATTGTGTGAGGTGCTACAAATGGCGCATGAGGAAATAGCATAGACTCAGTTCAACTGTTTTGGCAAAAGGCAGTTTTTTAAATACTATTCTTTTTTTCATTTAAACTCAAAAACTGCAAGGTATGCAGGAATATAGCATATGAGGACAATTTTTAGAATGAATGATTGCAGGTGAAAAGGCTTTCCGGAAATTGCCCTTCTTCAATTCATCAAAAAGTCAGTACCTTCTTCCAGTACTGTGTAGACATTTTTCCCCTCAGTTTTTTTACTTTTTTTAAAGTAGTACATGGTTCTTATAGCCATATTGGCTCTGGAAAATGCTGTATCCTTTACAGGCTGTGATACTTTTATATGGAATCAACCTGAAATGGTGATAGCACAGGGGATGGCCCTCACTTAAAAATTAGGCTGTAGAGACCATATAGATTAATTGAATATTTTATTTATTTAGATTTTGCTCACACCTTTCAGTAGTAGCTCAAGGTGAGTTACATTCCGGTACTCTGGATATTATACTATAAGGGTCCTGATTCTGTCCCAAATACACCGCTTTTCTTTGACTTGATACAGATTTAATTAAATATGGTTTAATTAAATGTGTATTAAGTTCCTACTTATTTTGGTAAATTAGTAATATTTCTTATATTAGGATATAATTTGAATTAAATTCTGGCAGGTATTCAGTTTATGAGACTTAGCTACTGGGCAAACAGGAGAAAGGGAATGTTATGCACCAAGAAATATATTCTACAGAAGTGTACATGCACAGAAGGTAAAATGTTGCTGTCCTTCATCTTATGTGATTTTCCATGAATATGAGCAAACAGATTTTGAAGAAAAAAACAGGAGCAGTTACATTCTCTACCAGGAAAAAAGTGCTAGTCCATAGCAAGTCTTCTGGGAAAATGTAGACATCTTCAATCCAATTGTTAAAATAAATTAATAAACTTTAAGGAGAGCTGCAGGCTCTAACAAACTGAGCCATCTTATGGCAACTTTTTGAAAGAGAAAAAAATATGCCACCAGCTGTTCCCATCTTCTGCTTCTGCCCCGCCTCCAACAAATAATTGTGGCAAGTGCAGCAGTGCAGGCTTTAGCACCTGCAGTTCACATTAAGGGCTGAGGGAGATGGCCGAAATACAAGGTTGCAGTCTTTAGCCCCCCCCATCCCCCAACATATATATGCTTCCCCTGTATGATATTAAAGCCAAATTGTGCATCCATAGAACCCACCTCCATCCCCCAATAATAGGTGCAGAGCCGAGCTAGATCACTTCCCCATAAAGCTCACCATACAAAGACATTGCTGATTTTTAGTGAAACCTCACTAACAGCAGCATAAAGGCCTATTACGAAGTAATTGAAAACTACAAAAAAAATCAGCCAAGACCTAGAGCAAATCTTCCACACCAGCATTAACTTCCAAAACAAGAACCCTACCTTCAAAATGTCAATGTCCTAAATATTAGTGGGCACAAGACCATCAATATGTCTATTAGAAAAACTTAACAAGCCAAATTACTGCAGATTACTACACACACACAAACGAGATATATACAGAAATTAAACTGAACCCCAAGAAGCCAGACCTTGTATGTAGTGCAACAACAGGGAAACAGACACTTTTCCCCCTATACTGTGCAAAATATAAAGATAACAGATGTCAGGGATGGGTTGGTGGGACAGTGCAGTCAAGGCAATTGTCCTTAGTTTCCTGGCCAGAGTGCTGCATGCCTGCCTGAAGCTAAAGAGGGCACAGCCTGATAATGGGCTTTGGGTTCTCTCCCAAATTTCTGCCCTGGGTTCTAGCTATGTCTAAAACCAGCCCTAGAGATTGGAGTGTGTTCCAACCCTCATCACGCAGAATGAGGGGTCGCTTCTACATCCCAACCTCCAGTCTCTGTCACTGCTTGGATGTTGAGAGACTAGAATTTGCTTCCTTGGGTCTTTTGGAGGGTGTCTCCCAGGTCTTGCTGGCTTTCAGGAAAGATTCCAGGTGTTACTCTTTTAAATGGAGAAGGTTTGCCGTCTGGTGTGAAAATAAGGTCCTAGATCCTCTTACTTGCTCTTCATAGACCCTGCTTGAATACCTTCTACACTTGTCAGAGTCTGGTCTCAAGGCCAACTCCGTAAGAGTTCACCTTAGTTCAATTAGTGCTTATCATCAGCTTGTAGAAGGTAAACCCATCTCTGGACATTCTCTAGTTGTTTGCTTCATGATAGGTTTGCTTCTATTGAAGCCCCCTGTCAAACCTCAACCAGTGTCATGGGATCTCAACATCGTTCTCACCCAGCTCATGAAAGCTCCTTTTGAGCCGCTGAATTCCTGCCATCTGAAGACCTGGAAGGTTGTTTTCTTGGTGGCTGTTACTTTAGCTCATAGGGTCAGTGAGCTTCAGGCCTTAGTAGTAGATGTACAGTGGGGGAAATAAGTATTTGATCCCTTGCTGATTTTGTAAGTTTGCCCACTGACAAAGACATGAGCAGCCCATAATTGAAGGGTAGGTTATTGGTAACAGTGAGAGATAGCACATCACAAATTAAATCCGGAAAATCACATTGTGGAAAGTATATGAATTTATTTGCATTCTGCAGAGGGAAATAAGTATTTAATCCCTCTGGCAAACAAGACCTAATACTTGGTGGCAAAACCCTTGTTGGCAAGCACAGCGGTCAGACGTCTTCTGTAGTTGATGATGAGGTTTGCACACATGTCAGGAGGAATTTTGGTCCACTCCTCTTTGCAGATCATCTCTAAATCATTAAGAGTTCTGGGCTGTCGCTTGGCAACTCGCAGCTTCAGCTCCCTCCATAAGTTTTCAATGGGATTAAGGTCTGGTGACTGGCTAGGCCACTCCATGACCCTAATGTGCTTCTTCCTGAGCCACTCCTTTGTTGCCTTGGCTGTATGTTTTGGGTCATTGTCGTGCTGGAAGACCCAGCCACGACCCATTTTTAAGGCCCTGGCGGAGGGAAGGAGGTTGTCACTCAGAATTGTACGGTACATGGCCCCATCCATTCTCCCATTGATGCGGTGAAGTAGTCCTGTGCCCTTAGCAGAGAAACACCCCCAAAACATAACATTTCCACCTCCATGCTTGACAGTGGGGACGGTGTTCTTTGGGTCATAGGCAGCATTTCTCTTCCTCCAAACACGGCGAGTTGAGTTCATGCCAAAGAGCTCAATTTTTGTCTCATCTGACCACAGCACCTTCTCCCAATCACTCTCGGCATCATCCAGGTGTTCACTGGCAAACTTCAGACGGGCCGTCACATGTGCCTTCCGGAGCAGGGGGACCTTGCGGGCACTGCAGGATTGCAATCCGTTATGTCGTAATGTGTTACCAATGGTTTTCGTGGTGACAGTGGTCCCAGCTGCCTTGAGATCATTGACAAGTTCCCCCCTTGTAGTTGTAGGCTGATTTCTAACCTTCCTCATGATCAAGGATACCCCACGAGGTGAGATTTTGCGTGGAGCCCCAGATCTTTGTCGATTGACAGTCATTTTGTACTTCTTCCATTTTCTTACTATGGCACCAACAGTTGTCTCCTTCTCGCCCAGCGTCTTACTGATGGTTTTGTAGCCCATTCCAGCCTTGTGCAGGTGTATGATCTTGTCCCTGACATCCTTAGACAGCTCCTTGCTCTTGGCCATTTTGTAGAGGTTAGAGTCTGACTGATTCACTGAGTCTGTGGACAGGTGTCTTTCATACAGGTGACCATTGCCGACAGCTGTCTGTCATGCAGGTAACGAGTTGATTTGGAGCATCTACCTGGTCTGTAGGGGCCAGATCTCTTACTGGTTGGTGGGGGATCAAATACTTATTTCCCTCTGCAGAATGCAAATAAATTCATATACTTTCCACAATGTGATTTTCCGGATTTAATTTGTGATGTGCTATCTCTCACTGTTACCAATAACCTACCCTTCAATTATGGGCTGCTCATGTCTTTGTCAGTGGGCAAACTTACAAAATCAGCAAGGGATCAAATACTTATTTCCCCCACTGTACCTTATACTAAGTTTCATCAGAGTAGTCCGCATGCACCCCAATTTCCTGCTGAAGGTGGTGTGTGAATTCCATCTGAACCAGTCTATTGTCTTGCCAACATTCTTTCCCGACTTCATGCCCATCCTGGCGAAAGCAGCTTGCAGACCTTGGATTGCAAGAGAGTATTGGCCCACTACATAGAACGGACAAGGCCCCACAGACAGTCCACCCAGCTTTTTGTTTCTTTTGATCCCAACAGGATGGGGGTTGCCATTGGGAAACGCACCACTTCAATATGGCTGGCAGATTGCATTTCCTTCACTTATGCCCAGGCTGGGCTGGCCTTGGAGGGTCATGTCATGGCTCATAATCTCAGAAGCATGGCTGCATCTGTAGCTCACCTGAAGTCAGCCTCCATTGAAGAAATTTGCAAGGCACATTCACATCACATAAGTACATAAGTAATGCCACACTGGGAAAAGACCAAGGGTCCATTGAGCCCAGCATCCTGTCCACGACAGCGGCCAATCCATGCAGGCCAAGGGCACCTGGCAAGCTTTCCAAACATACAAACATTCTATACATGTTGTTCCTGGAATTGTGGATTTTTCCCAAGTCCATTTAGTAGTGGACTTGTCCTTTAGGAAACCGTCTAACCCAGGGGTAGGCAACTCCAGTCCTCGAGAGCCGCAGGCAGGTCAGGTTACAGGATATCCACAATGAATATGCAGGAGATAGATTTGCATACCATGGAGGCAGTGTATGCAAATCAAGTTCATGCATATTCATTGTGGATATCCTGAAAACCTGACCTGCCTGCGGCTCTCAAGGACCGGAGTTGCCTACCCCTGGTCTAACCCCTTTTTAAACTCTGCCAAGCTAACCGCCTTCACCACGTTCTTCGGCAACGAATTCCAGAGTTTAATTATGCGTTGGATGTGGATGAAGAAAAATTTTCTCCGATTTGTTTTAAATTTACTACACTGAAGTTTCATCGCATACCCCCTAGTCCTAGTATTTTTGGAAAGCGTGAATAGACACTTCACATCCACCTGTTCCACTCCACTCATTATTTTATATACCTCTATCATGTCTCTCCTCAGCCGTCTGTTCTCCAAGCTGAAAAGCCCTAGCCTCCTTAGTCTTTCTTCATAGGGAAGTCGTCCCATTCCCGCTATCATTTTAGTTGCGACAGTCGGTTAAGGCAGACAGTGTTGCAGAATCTGTTTAGGGTTTAGAATCCAACTCCACCCTCCTAGACCCGTTTTATTCTGTTCCAGGCTGCACTGTCATTCAGATTGTATATAGTTTCAGGTTAATCTATGTTATGTCTTACTACTACTACTATTTAGCATTTTTATAGCGCTACAAACTCACCATTGCAAGGCCCAGTTGACCAATGTTTGTTGTTTTCGGTGAGCCTGGATGCTAGGAATTCCTCACTTGTGAGTAGAAGCCTTCTTGTCCTTGGAGAAAGCGAAGGTACTTACCTGTAGCAGGTATTCTCCGAGGACAGCAGGCTTTGTATTCTCACAATCCCTCCCACCTCCCCTTGGAGTTGTCTCCTTGTTTATTTTTACATAATTTTTTGTTTAGTATTAAACTGAGGAGACCACGTTCTCGCAACGGGTGGGAAGGCACTCTCACATGCGCGGTGGAGTGCGGCTCACGCTCCACAAAGCTCTCTTTTTAGCTTTGGCAAAATGCCAGACCGGATGAAGCAGATTGGCGTCTCCCACTTATGAGAATATAAAGCCTGCTGTCCTTGGAGAATACCTACTACAGGTAAGTACCTTTGCTTTATCCAGGATCCAATTACAAATTTCCAGGATCTAATTACAAATGTTCATATGACCTAGTGGACTGTGTTGGATTCAAAAAATTTTCCATCAAGAATGGACCTATCATACATTCCTCATAAGAATCTTTCCCATGTAATTAAATTGCCTTAAAAATGGAGACTATGATTCATTCTAGTGACTGACCTGCTTATCTTCCTGCTGCCATTCTTAAGGCTAACAAAATATCTCATTGACCCTCGAAGCACATTCAGATTATATTTAAATCACTGAACTGGTTTAAGTTCCATTGACTATACAGTGTTCAATCTAAAAATCCAAAATTGTTCACTATGATATGTAAATTAATTAGATCTGCCTCTCCCGTTTGGGCAGCAGAAGCCAGGGGCTCTCTCTAGTAAATAAGTTGCGTGTTCCCACCAATTACTCTGACCTCATACTCCCCCAGACTGCTCTTACACAGTCCAGGAATTAACGAACTCCATAACCAGAAGGACTCGCTGGGATATAAGAAGATAGTTTATTTCAATCTTACCAATAGCAATACAGTTAAATCAGGCAGTCATATGATGGAGCAGCATTACAAGAAACGTGTGTCACCCGCCTTCTCTTGTAGCCTTCCTTCTCCCTTCTGATTTAGTACCCCTCAAACTGCTGCTTATATACTATTCTGACCCAATTGATTCCAATGGACACTAGCTTTGTCACCAGGGTTCTTGGACCTTATCAGTTGATTAAAATGACTTCACATATTCTCAAGCTCTAACTATAAACAAGATAAGTTCAGAGCGCATCTTGTGAGATGACTTTGCATGTTCCCCAAACTCTCCCCTAGCTCCCTCCTTTGGATGTTCTCACCCGGGGTGCAGCTGACCCAGTACTATCTCTACATAACCATAGCAACTCTTGCTCATGACGTCTTGCAGGTGCCAGTCCCAGAGCAAATGCCCCCCCCCCCCCCCATCCCTTGCCAGCTGAGCATTTGCTACAGTGAAATGTAACTGTGTCAAAGGTGATCTCTGATTTTTACAAGCTAGCTCTCTTTTGTATCAGAGATGATTTTGATTTTAAGAAGCCTAGCTCTTATTATGAGCCATTGGCCTGTATTTTATTGAGAGCAAGGGCTAGCAGGGCTAACATATTTCTTCAGAGGGTAATTTTATAACAGGTTGCCTAGGTTTGGAGCAGTGGCATAGCCAGGTGGCCAGTTTTGGATGGGCCTGAGCCCAAAGTGGATGGGCTTAAATTTTTCTCTCCGCCCTCACCTTCCACTCCCACCCACAGTCAAGCATCTCTCCCTCTCCTCTCCTGTTGGTGATCCAGCATATCTCCTGGTCTCTAAACCCCCCTCCCCGGTGTACCTTTTTAAATCCGCTTCTGGAGGTCACTGGCCACAAGCAGTGACTCACACATGCTGGTCACAGCAGCCTTAGAGCCTTCCCTCTGATGTAACTTCCATTTCCACATAGATGGGACCACATCAGAGGGAAGGCTTTAAGACCTGTACAAACAGCATATGTGATTTTCTACCAGTGACCTGAGGAGTAAAGTTTTAAAAGTAAATGGGGGAAGGGATTGAGATCCCAGGAAAGATGTTGGATCGCCAGCAAGGGGGGGGGGGGGGGGGAGATGCCAGGAGTCAGCTGGCAGGGTTTGAGGATACCTGCCTGCTACAGCAAGGATATGCCACTGCTGGGTGGGCCTGTGCCCACTCAGGCACATCTGTGGCTATGCCAACAGTTGGAGGTTAAGTAGGTTTCTATTTTGAGATTATTTTATAAACCCAACATAGGCACCTATGTGTCTTTATAAAATAGCCTCAGAAAAGCTACCAAAATGCAGCTGCGTTCCTCCCCCACCTCCATCCCCTGTTTGTGAATGAAGTCAGCTACCCAATATAGGCTAGTTATAATTGAGCTGGAACCCAAAGGAACTGTAGAAAACTGCCTGACCAATAAAAGCATTGCTAGCTTAGAGTCCGAGTGTCTCACTACCACTGACCAATTCTGTTCTATCTTCATAGTGCTCCAACAACAACTGACACCAGTAGAAAACGTGAGACGTTAGCTTGGCTTTGCTATTCTGGACTTTTATTCCTACAGTTAGAGGAGCAAGGTTAACTAACAAGAGTATCTAAATGCAGAATGTTAGTCTTAAAAACTGTTCACCTCCAGAAATAGCTTATAAAATTACTCCCTTTGTACCAAAACACCAGTGGATCATGGGTCATTGTGGAGTTATTCAGCTGTCAAGTAAATGGCCAACTGGAATGTGCTAGAGATGAGGACTTTTTAATTTAATTTATTTCACTATTTAATCCAGCCTAGCAAAACACTCAAAACAGGGTACGTGTCTGGCACAAATACTGTACTTGAAAACAAATTTTTGCATTCAGATGATGGTATAAAGTTTGTTCTACTGTAGATGTTTTTCTTGAAATTTAAAAAATGAGCATATCAGTACATATGCTGTCAACTGCTGTGTTTAATATACAGTCAAAAGCTGCCAGGTTAAGCATTAATTTAAGCACTGTTTTGTTAAAAAAAATACATTTTTGGTAATACTTTGTTATATAAACATTTACGGCGGAGGAATTATCAATGTGCAGGATTCATAAGCATCGCCATGCTGGGACAGACCCAAGGGTCCATCGAGCCCAGCACCCTGTCACCGACAGCGGCCAAAAGAACAAGCAATTTGTCCCGCCCATCCTAGAAATACTGCATTAATCCCTCGTCCATTCTTGTCACCTTCATTGTGTTCTTTTCTTGGCTCGTCCATTCAATAACATTCTATGGCTTTTTTCTTCAGGAAGCCGTCCAGCCCTTTTTTGAAGTCCGCTAAGTTAACCGCCTTTTCCGGCAGCAAATCCCAGAGTTTAACTACGCGTTGAGTGAAGAAAAATTTCCTCCGATTCGTTTTAAATTTACCACACTGCAGCTTCATCACATGCCCCGCTTGTCCTAGTATTTTTGGAAAGCATAAACAGACGCTCCACATCGACCCATTCCATTCCACTAATTATCTTATAGACCACTATCATATCTCCCCTCAGCCGCCTTTTCTCCAGGCTGAAGAGCCCCAGCCTCTTCAGCCTATCCTGATAGGGAAGTCGTCCCATCCCCTGTATCATCTTTGTCGCCCTTCTCTGCACCTTTTCCAATTCCGCTATGTCTTTTTTGAGGTGCGGCGACCAGAATTGAACACAATACTCGAGGTGCAGCGATACAACAGCAGAACAATATCCTCGTTTTTGTTTTCAATCCCTTTCCTAATAATACCCAAGATTCTATTTGCTTTCCTAGCCGCAGCAGCACATTGAGCAGAAGTTTTCAACGTATCATCAATGATGACACCTAGTTCCCTTTCTCGGTCCTTGACTCCCAACGCTGAACCTTGCATGATGTAGTTATAGTTTGGGTTCCTCTTTCCCACATGCATCACTT
Organism: Microcaecilia unicolor; assembly: GCF_901765095.1. NCBI lineage: Eukaryota > Metazoa > Chordata > Amphibia > Gymnophiona > Siphonopidae > Microcaecilia > Microcaecilia unicolor. The sequence goes on from NC_044034.1 coordinate 92,738,640, forward strand.
TGTACTTGTTCACATTAAACGTCATCTGCCATGTAGACGCTCAGTCTCCCAGTCTCATAAGGTCCTCTTGTAGTTTTTCACAATCTTCCCGTGATTTGACTACTTTGAATAACTTTGTGTCCTCAGCAAATTTGATTACCTCGCTAGTTACCCCCATCTCTAGGTCATTTATGAATATGTTAAAAAGCAGAGGTCCGAGCACCGATCCCTGGGGGACCCTGCTAACTACCCTTCTCCATTGCGAATATTGACCTTTTAATCCTACTCTCTGTTTCCTATCTTTCAACCAGTTTTTAATCCACAGTAAGACACTACCTCCGATCCTATGTCCCTCTAATTTCCTCTGTAGTCTTTCATGAGGGACCTTATCAAATGCCTTCTGAAAATCTAGATACACAATATCAACCGGCTCACCTTTGTCCACATGTTTGTTTACCCCTTCAAAGAAATACAGCAGATTAGTGATGCAAGACTTCCCCTCACTAAATCCATGTTGACTTTGTCCCATTAGTCCTTGCTCTTTAATTTTGTTCTTGATAATAGTCTCTACCATTTTGCCTGGCACCGATGTCAGACTCACCGGTCTATAATTTCCTGAGTCTCCTCTGGAACATTTTTTAAATATCGGCGCTACATTGGCCACCCTCCAATCTTCTGGTACCACGCTCAATTTTAAGGATAAATTACAAATCAATAACAGTAGCTCTGCCAGCTCATTTTTTAGTTCTATCAGTACCCTAGGGTGAATACCATCCGGTCCAGGAGATTTGCTACTCTTCAGCTTGCAGAACTGCTCCATTACGTCTTCCAGATTTACAGATATTTCAATAAGTTTTTCCGACTCTTCAGCTTCGAATACCCTGTCCGATATCTCAGTCCCACAGGTTGCTGAATCCCATGGTGAAAGAATAATACTGGTTGCGAGCCACATCATACACAGTGTTATTCTAGCAGCCCAGGAGGATCGAGCTGCAAAGCCATGGCCCAATTCGCCCGTCTGGCAGAGCAACCCCCCCCCCCCCCCCCCACACACACACACACACAAAACTTCCAGAAACCCTACAAGGGCCTACCATTTAGTTCATTGGTGGTCCAGGGGGTCTTTGGGCAGGAGCAGTACCAGTTGCTCCTACCCAGTCTAGTGCCATCATCAAAATGGCGCCCTTAGCAGCAGTATTGTGTGACTAACTCTAGGGGTAATATGGAAACATGACTCCTAGTAGTAGTCTCACGATTTTGATGACCCCCCCCCCCCCCCCCCCAGTCTACCAATAATCTAAATGGTAGGCCCTTTCCAGTTTTGGAGCTTGAAGGGGAGACTTGAACTTGGTGGCTGCACCTCAGGCCTGGGAGCATCAAGCCACGGCAGTGCTAAATCTGGGGTTATTTTGGAGGGTTATGTGATGACCAGAGCACGTGCATGACCTGCGCTGCAGGGGAGTTGCCTTTCCCATCCCGCTATTTTCTTTTAAACTTGCTCCCCACTAGCGCATTTTTCACTTATGGGCCTGGTAATTGACTTTGGAGTCTATGCTTCTCCTGTGGCTCTACTTTCTCACTTTGGGGCGGCTGCAATGTCGAGCAAATTGCTTAAAGGGGTAGTGGAGAAACCACACGTGTCATAGGCCAAGATGGCAGCGGAGCATGATGGCAGCGGAGCATGAGTAATCTGTGTTGATTATGTTGGAGGAAGTGGCCCGGCACCTTACTCAGTGCATGAAAGCCATACTGGAGGATAAAATGTCACAGCTGCAATCTACCCTTCATGAAATGAAGGAGACTGTTGCAGCTCAAGCTGGAAAGATCACAGAGGCCCGATCATCGAAGCACAGCACAGGACCTGTGATCTTTCCAAAGATCACAGAGGCCCGAGTATGGAATCCTAGCACAGGAGGTGGAGGACCTGCAGGGCTATCTAGCGACGATGCAGCAGATTAAGTTAGAGGAGTGCCTAGTTAAGAAGGAAAACTGCAGTCGCAGAAATAACCTGCAGCTGGTAGACCTTCCTGAGGATGTCTTGGATAAGGACCTTGTATGGGTATCCTTTCAGGAGCTCCCGGAGAAATTGGGAATGGCTGAGAGCTCCACGCGTTTTACGGTGGAGCACTCACATCACTTGATTCAGTGGTCGCAGTCTGGTGACTGTCTGCTGGTGGTCATAGCACGCCTCATTAATTACATAGATAAAGTGGCCATCCTGCTTGTCTACCAGTCTGTGCGCTAGCTGGAGCTCCGGGGACATAAGATCTTACATTTCGAGGACTTCTGTACTCATGTGTCTTCATGTCGCCAAGCAGTGGTGCCACAGTTTTCTAAGATGGTGAATTGGGATATCCATTTTTTCATCCAGTACCCTTCCCAGGTGAAAGTTTTTTCACAATGGCTCGACCAAGGTCTGTGTCTCTGTGCAAGAACTGAAGGATTTTGTACATTCCCTGGAAGCTCCTGTGCCATCTTCCAACCCGGTACCTTGAGGCCCTTATCTTCCATGGATCCTGGGACTTTTTTGTTCACTCTGCTGTGGTTGGTAGCCCCTTTGCTTCATGTAGCTGCTGATTTTCTATGCACCTTGTGTTGGGCCTAGTATGGACATGGTTGGCCTGATGTTATGACGGGAAATGTGAGCCCTTGTGCCCCGACTGAGCACGGCGAAGATGGAGTGACGCCGCACTCGGTCAGGCAGCCAGACAACCCCTAGCTTCACCTGGGAAGCAACCGCCGTTCCCTGAGAGTTGAGCCCTCAGGTGCGGGCAGCCACCAGGACTTCTGGAACTGGCTGGGTTGCACGGCCACCGACCCGACAGGCGAGAGCAAACACAGTCCAGTAACAAAGGGGTCAGCAGTGCAGCGAGTCAGGGCCGTGCAAACCCGGTAAGCGGGGTAAACATGGCAGGGGGGCGCCTGCCTTCAAGGGCACCGCGCTGTCCGGACCAATTGTATAAAAAAAAAAGTACTGCGTCGGCGCATCGGAGCCTATGCGCATGCGCTGCTGCAGCCTTCCTGCGCGCAGCGCTTGCTCTTTGGCAAGCCCAGCTCTTCCCACTGTTCCTAGAATTTTGAGAGGTGCTTTTTGAAGAGGGGCTGATTCTAAAAGTCTTTAGATATAGGAGGATAAAAGACAGGATCGGCTTAGCCTGTTCTGGTGAGCTGTAAAATTAATGGCAGTATTCTGAGTGTCTCCCAATTGAATTTGTCAGTGCGGGGGGATCTCCAGTGACCACTGGTGCATCTTAAGCAGTTAGAGGTAAGAGCAAGGGTAACTTTTCTTTCGGTTGTAAAACAAATAGATAACATTAATGCTAAACAGAGACCATTGCGTCATGGAGCAGAAGTCTCTCCACTTCTGCAACAGTTTCTTTCTGGAGTGTAATGTTGAACTTCTCAAGGCTTTAAAGGGTCCTAGATTTTGTTTGTTTTTGAAAGTGTCCCATAGGGAGGACAAATTTGAACTTAGTCAAGTTTTTTTCTATATTTTTAAAAATGTCCTTTGCTTAAAATAGAACATGGAAGACTGTGAGAATTCTTTGCATATCCAGCACTGACTAAGAGCAAATGGAAACAGCATTTGGAGCACAAACCAAACTCTTCCCTTTTTTATTCTTTTGCATTGTTTGGAATGATGTCATGATGAAATAGGATGGCTCATTATCCACTGGGTTGTCCAATCAGACTTTGGGCTGCTTTTTCATTGTTTTGCCTTGGTCAACGATAACAAGCAATGCCATCCTAAACACAGAGGAAAGGAATGTAGTTCGTTTTGTAAGAAGAGAGTTGTGTCTTGTACAGCACAGTCATTTTTTAAAATCATTTCTGGTAATATGTTAAGCATCACATCATTGGCACTTCCTTGGGGTTTCTTTGGAAAGAACTACAGAGTAGTATGTTGAAATCTGCTTTTATTCTTGTAGATAACGATAGCCCTAAAGGAATTTTGTTCTGGTAATATAAACAGCCAATGCATTGCATCAGAAAATTCTGTTCTATATTCAGGTTCTTGACCTGGGAAAGTCAGTGTGGCAAGTGGTGAGCGATCATTTTCACGGTTAAAAATCATAAAAAATTATTTGCGATCAAGTATTTCGCAAGAAAGGCTTGTAAGCCTTGCCATGATTGCTGTTGAGAATGATATATGTGCCCAGTTAGATATCAAAGATTTAATTACTAATTTCGTGAACATGAAAGCATGAAAAGCTAAGTGGTTGTAAACCCTCTATATGTTGAGCAATCCCACAAAGATGCACTCCATCTTTCAGCTCCTATTTCCTTTGCATCTTGTGCCACACGGGGAGGGGGAGGCGCTAACCGATAATCTGCAGGGGGGCACCAGAGACCCTTGGCACGGCCCTGCAGCGAGTAATCAGGAAACAGTCCGAGGTCTGGGCAGGCAGCAACACAACGCAAAGTCAAGAAACAATCCAAGGTCTGGTACATAGGAAAACACTGGAACAAGGTAGCCGTCCAGGAACACGGGACAAGAACCACGACCTCTATGCAGCAGAAGCCGAAGCATGGAAGGACTGGAAGCAGGGCTTTAAATAGTACAGGAATTAGGCTCAACCATGTGCAGCTGTTCCATGATGGCTGCCACCACCTGAGACGCCCATCACCAAGATGGCCGCCCTAACCTGGAGATACCCACATCCAAGATGGCCGTCGCATCCTCAAATGCCCATACCCTGCGCAAGCAGACTTGCACCTCTGGAGGAGTGTAGCAGAGTGTAACACCTGACTACTTAGACTCCAGGCGACCTTGCGGGCTGTGTGAGCACCCGGGATATGGAGTGGGCCAGCAGAGCCGGGCTGGTGTTTGAGCTGTCTCTGAGTGGTCTGAGGGTCATTGGATCATTGCAGCTCAGGCTCCATCCTCCCACTTCTTGCCCAGGTACTCAGATCCCATCGGACCTGTTGGCCATTGTGGATGCATTTTTTGACAGCCCTGTGGCTGTCCTTTAGAGCTGCTGTTCAGTGCTTCATATGTAGTTTCTTGTTTCTGTTGTGTGGGGATGTTTTAATCTTTCCTGTTTTGTGGGTAGTGGGGGAGGGGCTAAGCATGGGGAACTGTAACAGGGATGTATTGGTTAATATGGGTTAGTATGTGTAGAATATATGGTTGGCTTATGTGGGTTGAGTGTTTGTGGGTTATGGGGGAGGGGGTCTGGGATGGGGGGGGGGGGGGGGGGAGTCAGCCCCTTCTGAGTCCACAATGTAAATACACTTTTCCCCAGACCAGGTGGAAACGCAGGATTATCACACAGAGACAGAATAAGGAGTTACAGATGCAGAGAAGCAATGCTGGCGGCAAAGCCATCGCCACACTGCTGTTGCTGTGCTATACATAGGATAATTATGAAAGGCATTTGGGGGTGTCTTTGTTCCAGTATGAAGTATGTAATCCATGGTGACTTAAATATCGTTGCATTAAAATAAGTTGAGTTGGACACGTGACACCTAGAGCAGGAGCAGAGATTGCCTGCTTGGCTTCTCCATCTCCCCACCAAATTTGTCACCTATCCTGATTTATTTTTCGCAAGAGACGACAAATAACGTTTTGGAATTCCCTGCTGTGCTGACAGGCTTGCAGAAAGGATGATTTAGAGGCTTTTTTTACCTTCCTATGGCGTCAAACTCACAGAGCCTTGGAGAAACAGGGCGTGGAGGCTAAGATGGTGTCATCACCAGCCCCGCTGATCTCATTGATAAGCTCCCTTTGTATTAAGAAAATCATTTTGGAAGTGAGGGCAGTGGTGGAAGCAGCACTGGATTCCAAATTACAGAAATTGCAGGATAAAATTGAAGCTGCCCATGATCACTTGGACAGTATGGATGGACCTTGAATATGATGTGCACAGCACCGCATGAGTATGCTGGAGGTTGAAGTGCAGAGTAAACTCTGAGATATGGATCAGCTTCACCTTAGTTATCAACAGATGGGAGCGTAAGGTGGGTGACCTGGAGGGGCAGCGCCCAGCGCAAGAATTTGTGCTTAGTGGGATTTTCTGAGACATTGAAGGATGAGGTTCTAGTACAGACTTTGGAGACTTGGCTTTCAGATTCTTTAAACCTGCTTCCTCTCAGTGTTCCCTTTAATATAGCATGGGCCCATCGGCTGAGCACGGTGACTGGTTCACCAGCGAGGCCAAGGGTGATAGTATTTCGTGTGGTGCACTTTGTTCATAAGCAAGCCATTCTACAAGCCTTACAAGGAGAATGGCATTTGGAATTTGCAAACAGGGAAGTTTTATATTTTCAGGACAATATTGCTAATGTGCTTGCTGCTCGGAAAGTTTTTGCGCCCTTATGCTCTGAGCTTTACCTCCGAAAGATTCCATGTGCTTTGCTTTACCCTGCGAGACTCTAAGTCAAATATGATAGCAACACTCTTTTTTTATTTATTATTTTTT